>NC_081414.1:309379163-309979163 GCF_030272615.1 Cryptomeria japonica
GTTGCACTTTCACACTCCAATCTTCAATATCTGACACCTAATCATTTGACAGCATAAAAAAATCTTCGATCTTTAGTTAGCATATTTATACCTGAGTTTTCCCGCCATGATCGACATTCAAACTCCACATGTCTAGGGTTTCTTCATCGACCATGAGACAAACCAAATCCAATCAAATCTCGTTCCGAGATTGACCACCTGCAACAGATCACTCAACTCTGCCAATCTCGTTGCATCTGAAACATGTTTTCCATATTTAGCAAACACGGTTTGCACTTGTCAACCATGATGAAGAGATCATGTAGTTAGCTTCACCTACCCCGATCAACACCTGGACACACTGCATCGATTATGATGCCAACGAATCAGATCTCTGTCATCTGATATGTCTCGATTTGCATCCTTCTGCTCTTGACCCGTGATTCACACCATCGACATTCATGTCGACCAGTCACCAACTACCTCACCGATAATGCACGGTCCATTTGTTTGACACCTAGAATCTACGTGGCGTCTCTGTCGGCATGCATCTCAGCTCAATCATCATGTCAGTTTAGACTCTGTCACTGACCACAACACGCAACCGATGTTCATCTACCAGTTCTCTAACCCTCCTGGTTATACCCTAACCAGTCAAACTTTAAACCTGCACTTTGTTGTTCTTCCGATGAACACCTTAACCAGTCACTAGACATGCCAATCCACAACATGCTCATCTTCATCAGACAAGAGCTCTTCACTTGTCACTTTGTCAACTTTATCGTTGGACATACTTACCGGTAACCACCTTGATGACACCATGTCATCAATCTTCAACTGTCTCCATCTGCATTTCAGATGCACTCTCTGTCTGCAGCTACTCAACTTTACCTTCATCTTTATCAGCCTGAACAACATCTCAACCGGTTTGTCAAAGTGACAAACCCATCACTTCTTTACTCTTTCTTCTTTGTCCCGGTGGCTCAACTTGCCAACTCTAGTTGATCCGTTGCATATCTCTGATTTCATGCACCTGAGGCATCCTTGTGTTTCACCAGTTCATCCAGTGTGAGCCTTTAATCTCCCGCCTTTAACTTCTTGACAAACCTACCCCGGAGAGTTATAATGCATTCCATGCATGCCGGGGGATAAGCTCAATCAAATCACTTACCTATGGAAATGGATCCTTGTCACCCATTCTGTTTCTGACATTGCACTGATATGACATTGCTGTCATTGAGCAGATATATCTTTAATCTGGCACATAAGTCGGTAGACATCCCCTTTGTCTACCTTACTATTTCAGGAAGCACACTTTTTGTCAGTCTTCTCTTCATCTTGTGATAGCATCTCTATTTGGTGGGAGTCATGTAGTAAGACATCGAACTACATACCGATTGTTTGGCCTTCTTCATTAGCTCAACCTGCATCCGGTCACCATGCATACCGGTTGGCAACCATACACTGCCAACACATCACTTACCAGTAGTCATACCATATTGGTCTCCAATACTTACTCACCGATCAACTTCTCACCTTATGTCTCCAACACAAGCCAACACTAGCTTGTGCACCAGTGACTCCAATGAACACACAATCCGGTTGACATCAAATACAACTATACCAACAATCTCTCACACAAGTTTCCATGCCATACTGGTTGACATCAATGACAACACAATGCCAACAATCTCACCCTTTGGCATTGATGTCAACACTAGTAGTATCCGACATACTACAGATTCTCTCTCCCCCTTTGACAACAATGGCAAAGGGCACTGACAGAGTTTCTCTCTCCCTTTTCTCTACTGGTTGCTTCTCCTCACATGACAATTACATTATGCATCCTCTCCAACAACAACACTTGAGAGGGAGGGCTCAGACACCAACTGACACCAAATTCTCATCAACCAAATGTATATACAACTCTAATACCAATTGTAGGAAAAATGTGTCAGTGAATTCCACTTACCTGCCGGTCAGAATGCATCATCTCCTCTTTGATATGTAGACATTTATTCTGACTCTAATATGCTGATACCAAGTATTGAAGCTAACACTGATACCATTTTGATATCACTTGTATGTTATCCATACCAGATGTATGTTCTCCTCCTGTGCAGGTAACTCTCACTCTTTGCAAGCAACTCTCGCGGTGGTCCAGTTGTGATTTTTATTAAGTACAAATTGAATAGACATTGAAATACCTCTTAAACATGGACCTATGAGTAGATACCAAAGTCTCAAACATATCGGTGCAACCATACACACTTTCTCTTCCCCCGTGTCTAGCATGTCTGATACCAATTAGAAAATATGGTTGTGAACTCCCCTTGAGACATAGATCTTAGGTAGTCTTTGTCGATCAGGTTCTAAACCGGAGCTCCAGTCTGCACCTTATACCGGTTGAGATGAGTGAATAAATGATCAATTGATGATCTTCCAACTCCATGACATCCATCACAACTTATGACATGATCTTATATGAACACAATGCCATACCACATCACTATCATGCCAAAAATCAAGCCTATTAGCCCATAATAATGCAAGCATATATGATCTACTACGGGGCCAACACATGTCATTCAGGTCTTTTCCAATATCACCTGAGACATAACTTCCTCAAACCATGCTACCGGAGCTATTGCAATGATCCTGGAACTCATTGGCTTACATTGGAACTCATACCGGAGTTTTGTCTCTTGAGCCATGAAGAGATGGTTTTCCTCTTCATTATTGCTATTGCTGCTAAAAAATCTATCTTCATCTGCAGAACCATGTGACACTTTTCTCTTCTTGCTCTCACAAACCGGTTCTGTAGTGGTAGGATCATTTCCATAGAGCTTCTTCAATCTATCCCATAAAATCTTTGCCGATTTGCATCTATCCACCTGTGAAGAAACATCACTAGATAGCCCATTGAGTATAGAATTCATGGCTTTAGCATTACATTCATTTCTTCTTTCTGCTTCAGGGCCGGTGGGAGGACTGATCAGTCTAGAGGGACCATTTACAACTGACATCCATACATCATACCCTAAAGAGGATAGGTAGACTTGCATTATACAACTCCAAATGAAATAGTTTGAACCATCAAACACTGGTGTAGGGATTGACACAAAGTAGACCATTGTGTTCACAAAAAACTAGAATCTACCCAAGCTGGAGAAAGCTTATCAACCTGGAACCTAGGCTCTCATACCAATTGTAAAACACAAGATGCCACTGAGAGGGGGGGGGGTGAATCAGTGGTTTCCAAACTTAATCCTTTTAATTCCTAAAAGGTGTGTACCAATTAGCAGTTCAAACACAAGGTAAATATACTAGTGAGATAGGGGAGGACATCAAGATGCAAGCACACACAAATACTCATCACATAACATCAGATATACAAGGAAAACCCAACATGGGAAAAACCTCAGTGAGAAATATTGTTGGAGTCTACTACTCCAATCCAGCCTCACAATAAACACGGTTACAAAGTTTAGGGCACCAACCCAAGGAGCACTAGCCCTTGCAACAAGTTCCACCTCAGTGATTACAAAGTCATATATTAATACAAAAGTAATATCCTGGTTACAAATGAGTTATGTAACCTCTGCAATCTTTCTTCTAGGTTTACTCTTCTAAACCGGTCTTCCTCTGCTTTTCTCTCTGCCCGCTCTCTGCTTACTTAGATCCACCTTTCCTTCATTCTATGTTGCAACCTTATCAGTTCAGCCTCTACCTCTTCTTTGTGATAACTACTGGTTAAACTCTACTCTAATCTTGTCTTGTCGGATCTTCACCGACACTCCCACTACACTGCAACATCTTCTGCTGCGTATCTACAGGTTCTAGCATCACCCTTTCACACAATTACAACAAACTTTGCAGTTTACCGGTCACTCTGACCTTACTAGTTCTGCCTCTGCTAAACCCTCTTGCCGGTTGCACCTCCAGCACTCAGTCTCTATGATCTTTGATGAAGTCTCTAACTTGTTGGCTCTCTGCTATACTTTCACACTTTGATCTTCAATATCCAACACCTAATCATCTGGCAGCATCAAAAAATCTTCGATCTTTAGTCGACATATTTATACCTGAGTTTTCCTGCTATGATCGATATTCAAACTCCATATGTCTAGGGTTTCTTCAACGACCACGAGGCAAAACAAATCCAATCAGATCTTGTTCCAGAGATTGACCACCTACAACAGCTCACTCAACTCTGCCAAATCCCGTTGCATTCGAAACACGTTTGCCATATTTAGCAAACATGGTCTGTACTTGTCAACCACGATGAAGAGATCACACAGTTAGCTTCACCTACCCTGATCAACACTTGGACACATTGCATCGATCATGATGCCAATGAATTAGATCTTTGTCCTCTGATCTATCTTGAGCCGCATCCTTTTGCTCTCGACCCGTGATTCACGACATCGACATTAATGGCGACCAGTCACCAACTACATCACCGACAATGCACGGTCCATTTGTTTGACACCTGGACTCCACGTGGCATCTCTGTCGGCATGCACCTCAACTCAATCACTGTATCGGTTTAGACTCTGTCACCGACCATGTCATACAACTGGTGTTCATCTATCGGCTCTCTAACCCTGCCAGTTATACCCTAATCGGTCAACCTTCAAACCTGTACTTTGTTGTTCTTCCGGTGGAACACCTTAATTGGTCACCAGACATGCCAATCCACAACATGCTCATCTTCATCAGACAAGAGCTCTTCACTTGTCACTTTGTCAGCTTTACCGGTGGACATACTTACTGGTAACCACCTTGATGACACCATGTCATCAATCTTCAATTGTCTCCATCTGCATTCCAGATGCACTCTCTATTTGCAGATGCTCAACTTTACCTTCATCTTTATCATCCCAGACAACATCTCAACTGGTTTTTCAAAGTGATAAACCCATCACTTCTTTACTCTTTGTTTTCTGTCCCGGTGGCTCAACTTTCCAACTCTAGCTGATCCAGTGCATATCTCTGATTTCATGCACTTGAGGCATCCTTTGTGTTTCACCGGTTCATCTGGTGTGAGCCTTCAATCTCCTGCCTTTAACTTCTTGACAAAGCTACCCTAGAGAGTTATAATGCATTCCATGCATGCTGGGGGATAAGCTCAGTTAGATCACTTACTGGTGGAAGTGGATCCTTGTCACCCATTCTGTTTCCGACATTGCACTGATATGACATTACTGTCATTGAGAAGATATATCTTTAATCTGTCACATAACTCAGTAGACATCCCCTTTGTCTGCCTTACTATTTGAGGCAACACACTTTCTGTTAGTCTTCTCTTCATCCTGTGATAGCATCTCTATCCGGTGGGAGTCCTGCAGTAAGACATCCAACTACATACCGGTTGTCTCTCCTTCTTCATTAGCTCAACTTGCATCCGGTCACCATGCATACCGGTTGGCAACCATACATACCAACATATCACTTACCGGTAGTCATACCATACCGCTCTCCAATAATTACTCACCTATCAACTTCTCACCTTATGTATCCAACACAAGCCAACACTAACTTGTGTACGAGTGACTCCAGTGACCACACAATCCGGTTGACATCAATGATAACTATACCAACAATCTCTCACATCGGTTTCCATGCTATACCGGTTGACATCAATGACAACACAATGGCAACATACATATATATGTTGTGTGTGTATGTATGTAAATGTATATACATATACATACACATATAAAGGTGGAAAGTAGGGTTCACAAGTTTATGCATGCTAACTAGGAATTAAACCTATCCTTTGTGATTACATTTGGAAGGAGAATGGATCCACTTGGCTCAATCTCATATAATATTGAAAAGGACTGAATGAAAGGTGAATTCAATGCTCCTTGAATTGAGTTTAAAATGAGCTATGCAAAGAATGTAAATTGAATGTGAGATCTAGGGCTAAATATGTGAAATTGACAAGAATTAGCATGTACATACAGTCTTAGAATAGATATGTAGACACAATGTATAAATATGGAAGGAGGAAGCAAAGAGGAACCTGTCTTTGAAATCTAGACTAAAAAATGTTAGACAATTTCATTCAAGGTGTCCTTATCCAGGAGCTTGGGTGTGGATAACAAATATCTTTTCAAAATTAGGATGTTGTTCTGAGTGTTTCCCTGAAGTTTTGTCAAATAAGTGTTAGATAATTTCACTCGGGGCAACCTTGTCCTCCAATTTCTACCTCTACAAAAGATGAATCTGCGTATCTCAGTTTTCTCTTCCTGAATTTGTAATTGTTGTCTTCTGAATTTGTCACCTGCACATAGTACTAAGAAAAATTGTGTTGTTGATAGGGGTTTTCCTAGCAAGGGTTTAGAATTAACCCTATAATTGAATTTAAATTGAATTGGAATTGAATTGGAAAGAATGCCTTAATAAGATCAAAGACTAGACCTGAATTCGAAATACTGAAATTGAAATATTATGAACGCAGGTTTTCCAACAATTGTTAAGGTCTTTATTCCATATCCATAGAAAAAATGAAAAAAAATAAAATTGAAAATTATTTGCATGCTAGGTATTGATGTCCTTATTTCGACAAAAATGAATTAGTTAATTCAAACACATACAAAAAAGTTATGTAGTATGAAAGTAACCTATGTCTAGATTATAGTTAACCTCACTTAAATTTTTTATCAAAATAAAGACAACCAAAAAATATGAAAAATATCTATACACTAGATATTGGTGTTATGAATATATGTTTAAAAATTTATAATTTAATCCTTTCTACAAAAAAAGTTATGTTGTATGGAAATAACATCACTTTGTAAAAATAGTGTTAACTATAAAAAGCAAGTTATTAAAAGTTACATTAAAAAATCAAAAAATATTTCTTAAAATTAAAAAACAATTATAATCTAGAAACAAAATCTAAAAAATCACTAGTGCGCATCATCTTCAAATTCTTAATGGTTTAATTGCTATAAGTGTTAGAAAATAATTTCGATTAAAAATGTTGATTCCAATGTCCCACTTTGGCTAAAAAGTGGGACACACTATTGTGGGATCACAACCCTTTTCGAGGGCTTGTTCATGTGATATAAGGTCATCCCTATGACCCAAAAGGTTGTGGTATCATATTTTTAGAGTATTACTATCATTATAGTTTGATATACTAGGACATTTGTATGCATGTGGATTGGATATACACTATTTTGAGTGAATTTCCATACATAGGCTACATTTACTATAAATCAACTGGACCTTATCTCTAGTGAATAAACTTATCATAATTTCTTGAACCATGTCATATATTGTTTGTACTTGGTCATTGGTGAATTGCAACAGGTCAGTGGTGAATAGTGGGTAAACTAGGAGGTGTAAATCTATAATTGTAAGTATCTGTGTCAATATGAGTAAAGAAAAAACAATTCATAGTTTTTGTACTTGTTTATATGGTCTCTATATCTTAGTATTATTCATGGTTTCTTTTTATTGCTTTGCAAAGTATGCGAGTAAGATATCATTTTGGTTAAATATGTGACACTCTTATTAATAATACCATTACAAAAACAATATGACTATTATCCTACTAGTTCAAGAGGACCATACAATTATATAGAGACATTAATCCACTATTATTGTGTGTTTATACCATGGCAAGAGGGTAGTAATTGATTAATAATTGTCCAAGGATGTGACCTTGAAAAGTGTTGCCTATCCATTTAAAGTAAACTAATATGAATCAATTGTATTTTTCTAGATGACATAAACATATTTATAGTATACCAGCCCCCCTCCCCTTCCTAACCCTAGCCCTAACTTTCTCAAAAGTCTAGTTCGCCCCTATATATATTCTTCTGTTCAAGTGACCCATGGGCAAGTTGCCCACATATGGAGGTAGGGCAAAACAACTCCGGTAAGTCCCCAATGGCATGGGATGATATAGTTGGATCGCGATAAAACATCAGCGGTAAGTTGAGCCAATTACTAAAAGTGGATATGATAGAGCACAACCATTTTAAGATCTTTCACCTCAAGAGAGAACTATTGTATTAACTCAATGCACTTGTATGTGTAATACTAAGTTTTTATTGGTGAGTAGGAAAGGGTTCTATAAGACCCACTCCTCCTCATTTATTGTGTACTAATTTCTGCACAAATTTCTATACTTGTCCCATGGGTGAGGTTATTAACTAGTTTCTTTATAGGGATTATTATGCCATCTTGATGTAATAATAGGTGAGCATGTTCCTTTATCCTATTTAAATGTACACTTCTAAGTGTTATACATTTTTGTAGAGGTCCTATTGACATTAGGAAACACCTCCATTTAGAGGTACCTATCTATTTGAACATTCAAGATGAGTGGTATGTTTGTATATGTATTTAGAATACTTACCCAAGGTATTATGTATTTAAAACATGCATGATGATTATAGAGACACCCACATTAGCTACCTCTACTTTCTTCATATGTACTTCTTGTTCATGACCCAATATTTGAAGGGTAGGGTCGCACCTAGTTTGGGTGATGCATGAAGAGGCCATGTCAGTTCTATGGTTGGTGGAATAGTGCCCTCATAATATTATCTTCCATCCTTCTGATAGTTCAATGAACATATCAATTAGTATACTTTTGATAAATAGTAAAAATATCTTTTGTAATGAGAATAGTAATTTTGATTCTTTGTTCTTTATTGGATATATTTTGTTGCATTTACATGATTGAGAGTTTACCTTGGATATGTAATCACAATTTTCTCATTATTTGTGCTTCTTGACTACCTTCAACCTTTTATACACTTTTACCTTGATTATGACTAATGAACTATTAGAATCCATGTCGCTACTATTATTTTGTAGTACTATATTAATTTTGATAGCATGATTGTTAATTGTACTTGTTTGCACCTCAATAGGAGACAACTTGCATGATCTATGGAAGATAAATGTACACTCCTAGAAACTTCTAAAAGGAAGAAATATCTTAATTGCTAATTATGCAATAACAAGTGAACTAATGAGATTTTTTTTTTGTTATCACTATTATATGCCAATATGCGTATTATTGTTAACATTTATAAATACGTAAGAACCATGACGATCATGATAACTAGACCAATTATGACTAGATTTCTTATGTTTAGAATCTAAACCTAAAATACAATCCATGACTATTTAAAACTATAGATATAATTTCATAAGTTTTGATCCAAGTTTTATAACCCTATAAAGTGGGTTGTGACAACCTAGTATCTATGGCGATCACTATCTTGTTATTTTCCCGCATTGAAAACAACATTAGGGGGTACCTTGTTTACCCCATTACATGTTATTTCATGATTGCATCTTACCTATGCTCTTATATGTTTATCGTGTGATGATACTTTTTACTACTTTTACATGTTTTTATCATGACCATGTATTTTTCTCTATACCTTTAACTTCCTACATCCTTTGTAAATAAACAATTGAAGTGTGGCATATATATTACTAATTTTCCTTCTATGAGTTATGTTTTGTAGTGACAAGCTCATAATCTGTAATGCCCGCCAAAATGCCCCAGAGAAAATAACTAGACTAACTAACAAATGGAGATTATTTTTTTGCTCTTTTAAAACATCTACTAATGCAACATAGTAAACTATCATTACTCCAATCCATAGATCAACATAACATGATTTCATAAAACATCATGAAGATAACCATAACCTCATACAACACAAGCGGAAATAACATTATAACAATCATCATCTATAACCAATCATTCATTCATCTATACATACATTCCCTAGGGTACTTTAACATCATTACTTACCAACAATAACACATAACACGTTAATATCTTAAAACCATTAACATTTGTTATAACAATTACATTACTATCTCTCCTATCATAAGAATTATGGATTCACAATCACTTATCCTATCATATTCCCATTAACTCTCTAAGTTCTTTTTAAAACACCAATTACAAGTGTTCCTAATTCCCCATTTCTTCACCAACCATCCAATTCAATATGAATCCAAATAGCACTATCAACATATAAGAAAATCTAATTATTTTCCTTTTTTAAATTTCACCATACATCCTATCAAGATGACATATACACAATCATTGACAAGTCCATACAACAATGCTAGTTACTTTCCAATGAGATTACTTATAACAAGATTATCTAAAAGCACCATATCTACAATAAGGACACACATAGCTTAACATTTCAAATCTTATTCCATATAATCTCTATCTCTTTTCTACATGATGAACATTCTTACAATATGTATCATACAATGAATACAACATCTTACTTTATTACAAGATCATAACCTCGACTACCTCATCATCACGTGCTATCACATAAGAATACATGGTACATGTGCATACTCTCATTTACATTTTCAATGTCACCATGGTTCAATATACTATCTCTTTACATAGAAATTAGCTAAGTATAAGGAAGAATCATAGAGTTCATACAAACCTACAACTACTCATTCTTTTTCATATTCCAAGGATAACTAACATTAAGGATTAATATCTTTCAAATCAAAGCATGCATGGTCATTAACATATCCACTACCATCCACAAGATATACACAAATTAATCCAATCATACCACTAAATCATTTAATTCCTTTCTAATCTGGAATGACATACACAATGAATATCCATTTATAGCGATCTTATCCAATACATCTCATTTTGAAATCAACCTACTACAAGTCCTAGTACATAGGTTCACAAGGTACTAATTACATAGCTTTCTTTACTATTACATCTTTCTCAAGATTCAAAACACATGATATCAATTTCAATTACATGAATTATGCTCCAAAGATCCATCCACATAATGAGATAATATAAATCCATATCCATGCATTCAAGCATCCAATGAAGTGTAAGGAAGTTAAGTAGCAGAAACAACTTCCTACACTAACCTTGAGAGGAGGGTAATGCAAAACTTTTTCAGATCATTACAACAGTTACAGAAAATAGAAATAGATATAATAGCATTCATACCACAACACAGTGATTTACGTGGGGAAAACCCTTTCGGGAGAAAAACCCCACCCTCCAAAAGCAGCTCAATATTTTATTCAGCAATCAAAAACAGATTACAAAATACTTGCAGAGCAAGCTCTTCGCAGGAGTACCACTAATCAGAGATTCAGAGGCAACTCAATAGCCATAAGACTCTTACACCCAACCTCTATCTCACACACCTCATAAATAGGAGATACAATACAAGAAACCATCAAACGGTATTACAAAACCATGGGCTAAAACCACCCAATAAGGTGTAGCCGACCTTATCTCCCTTCTAGATGCCCTATGACATGTTAAAGCACACATCAACACGTGTCGCTCCCTTTTACAGCTCATTTATGTATCCGATACAAATTATTTTTCCTATTTCAGGAGTACAAACTTCCGGAGGCCATAACTTGAGAACCGAGTGTCCGATTGACGAACCGTTTGAAGCGCCGGAAAGCTCGCGAAGTGCTCTATCACCTCGTAACTAGCTTTGCCGGTTACGGCCACTTTTCAGGGCGTTTCGGAGCCTCTAAAGTCCCCAAAATTAAGTTTAAATATTTTATTGCACCCCTCCAAGATGAAAACTTTAATATCTTCAAAACTAGCTGTGACCTTGCGACGCAACTTTACCGGAATGCTTATCTAGCCAACCAGAAGCTTTAGGGAGAGTTTCGCACCATTTCCTGCTCAAATAAAAACTTACTATAAATAGTAACCTCGCATAAATGCAAGGTTGAGACACCATTTTTCCCAACATGAAGAACATCCCAATGGAAGAAGGCATCAACCACCCGATTATGTGGAACCAAATAGGAATCGCCCCTCATGGTAGGAGATGACATGGGGTTCCAATTCACACTCAAGACCTAGGATGACACCTAACAACTAGGGGACTCAACATGACATTCACAAGACAACAACCATAACAATGAATCACATCACAAGGTTAATCATAAATCAATAAACTCCTAGAGGCATAATCAACAAATCAAGGCATAAGGATAATGGACACATGTAGGGAAACAATGTCATCACATGCTAGCCTCATGTGGAACCTGTCTCAACCTTGGAGCTAAACAAGGGAGATCGTTACACTGCACCAACGGTCTTCCCAGTCATAGATTCCAAAACCATCTCCCTAGAATCCGTCATCTCAAAATCATCTCCCTGAGACCATCCAAAAATCATCTGGCACACAACTCAAATTCATTATCTTGATCCTAGTTACCCAACCCACTAATCAATTTATTAAGGTTATCACTTGCAATTACAAAGGAAAACTCTTCACATGGTTCCAACAGGCCTAGACACCCTCCTAGAGGTCCATTGCTCACGACCCTGGTCCTACACATGCAAGAGTCCACTCTCCCTAACCATGGACCAAGACCTTAGGGTGAAACATAAACCACATCAACATTACAATAACATCGTGAAGGCTCTCTGTGAAAATAATATCACAACAACAACATCACAGATACACATCCGAAGCTTAACCATGAGCTATAAAGCCAACATGCCAAAACAAGAGCCTCCACCATCAAAAGTATAACAATAACTAAGAGTAAGGCATACACCATCTTACTCAACAATATGCAAATACAATCCTCAACAGTGAGGCACATTCATCCCACTAGAGCTCATATACAATCAACTTCAACAACAAGACATTCTCCTTGTTGCTGGAGTTAATCAACATATATGCACAACCTCAACAACAAGGCACAACCATCTTGTTGGAGCACAAATCAACAATAAAATGAATTATATTGAACTATAATCATCTTAGGGAAAACTCAAGACAATCACAAAAAGCCTTTGGTACAAGCCAAAATCCAAAAATGTATCACAAATTGACAAAATGATCAAAGACCCATATACAAAGCAGTTTAACGCATCCACCAATCAGAATAGCACATCTGCAGAACATAGTAGCGCATTCACATAGCATAACAACACATCTTCTGATCATAATGGCGCATTGGCCTAACATAACGACACATCTTCCTTTTAGAGTGACACACATACTAGATTAAATAGTGCATACAACCAATTTTGTAGCGCATATACGATAGGGACTAAGAACTTAGAAAAACGGAAATAAAGACTCACAATTGGCTCAGAAGATTCACTAAGGCATAAATTATAACTCAAAACCAGTCCAGGAAAGACACAATACCGAATATATCGCATGGAACAAGTAAAAATCTCAACAATCAACCAAAGTAAGGACATAAGATTTATTCCCAAATGCCACAAGAACTCATGGCAACACCCAACACAATAAATAATTATGTTTAGAATGCTTTACTTTATGTGCTAACAAGTTTTACTTTGACATGCATTCTCATAGTATTTCAAATGCACTTCAAAAGTGGAAACAAAATATAATCATGATAAATACATGCTCACACTTTTGTCCTTTGTTTTGGACTCACTTTAAGTAGGATGTTCCTAAATATATGTTCCTAAAGATTTGACTAACATACAATCTAAATGGGATTTACAATCTATATATTCATTACCGCAATTCGAAACCATAGAAATGAAATTGATCTCAATAATACCACATAGAAATTTAAACCATAAACTTTTATCCAACTAAATTATTCCAATTTTATAGATGAAATGATCTTGCATTTACATGATAAGAAAGCCTAGCCTACAAGCTAATCATACTAGGATGTGACAAGAGAGTTGGGTAAGTGCGAACGTAAGAAAAACCCTACATTTTGCAAGGCAAGTACAAGAAGCTTTTTGTTTACGCAAACTTGTGAGAAAAAAACTTTATTTGCATTATTTTATCTTATTATTCCTCTTACCGAATTGTCTTATCAAGCAAACTTTTGTTTTTTTATCTATAACAAACAAATTATGTGCACGCTACCTTTTTAATATAAATTAACTTTAAGGAATTAACATTAGGATGTGTCATTGTCGAATATTCGAAATTCTGATACGTAATTATTATATTTGTTGAGTGGACTTCAGTGAGGCACGTGTGGAGATGAGTAAGACACGTGTGGACCCATAGCTTTCTCAATAAGTTGTCCACTTGCGTGCCTGTTTTGTACTATATTTGGCCAAATATTTTGTTCACATTCATTGCATTGGTTAGATAGCTTAACAGACAGGACATGAGTTGTACAAATCTCATTATTTAAGATGATCCTTTTCTTGATCTTTTGGTTTTCTATGATTAGATGGCTTAAGATGTTAGGATGATAGGGATCATTATTGGACTGGTTTTAAAATGTTTTTTTGGGGGTTTGATTTTTTTTCATGGAGGAGGAATGCAATGGGAAGGATAAGGTTAGGGAGGATAAGAATGAATTAATGTTTTTAATAATGTTTGCGAGATTGAATAGTTTATGGAATTTAAATATGGTAATAAAGTTATTTGGTGAATGAATGAATGAAGAGATTTTGACGATGTTTATGAGATCTAATGGTCTGAGGGATCAAGAGATACCAAATTAACTAGTTTTCAAATCCTTTTTTACATTGGTTTTTCTATTATGAATCTAAGTGAGAATCTCGTCGTTTTGTGAAGTCTTGCCTCTTCAAAAAGCTCATTCAAACTATCCACTTTTAAGTCATTATCAAACTACCTACAAATATCTTCATTAAGTAGCACACTCATTGTGTAGGTATTGATATTTTTGATAAGTGTGTTTGGGTGATTACTTTTTGTCGAATCTTGGATTTTTTGTCATGAATCTTGAATAAAAAATCTTGTATGTTATTAATGGAAGAATCTTTTAGATAAAATGTCTTATAGGACAAAATGATGTATTGTTTGTTGGTGTCTTCAAAAAAGATATATTGACTTGAACACTTGATGGGGTCCAAAAATAGTAACAAAGTTGCTACTTATATAAATATTTTGACAAATGTCATCTATATCATGTCTAAATAACCTTGCTTTCTTTTCAATCTTGGATGTTTTGCTATGAATCTTGATAAAAAGTTATATATTCATGAAAGAATCTTTTGGTAAAAGATCTTATAAGACAAATTGATGTATGGTATGTTAGTGACTTAAAAGACACTTTGATTTGAATAGTTTATGGGACCCAATAATAAAATTATCTACATACAAACATCCCCATAAACACTATTTAAATTATGTTTGAGTAATATACATTTATTTAAAATCTTATCCATTAATATTAATCTTGATTTAAAAAATATGATATTCATGAAATGACCCAAATAAAAAATTATAAAATAAATTGATTTATGATTTGTTAGTGATTTAAAAAATATAATTTTGTCTTTTCCATTAGAAAAACTATTATTACTTTTTATAAAGGGTGAGGCAAGGGTTCAAGAAGAGACATCTTATTGATATTTAAGACAAATTTTACCTTTTTAATGAGGTTGTTAGACATTGGTTGAATCCTTGATATGTGAATTATAGGAGATCATTATCCAATTTAATGAGTTAGTCTAGTTATTTTAACTTATAATATTTATTAAGGTTGTTGAGTAGGGGTGAAATTTGAGTGCATATATAGATAAAGGTGTGTATATGTTATAAAAAGTTAAAAGTAAATGTGGTTTTTAAGTTAGATAGTGACATTAAATTGGCCTAGAAGACTTTTTATACAAGTCTTGGATAAAGTTATTGTTGTTTCTATTCATTCAATTATAAAGGTAAAAAGTGCACATCTTGTACCTTTACCCTTTGCTTTACACCATTTTGTGTCTAGATGTCCCAAGTACTTTACCTTTACACATGGCTTTAATTGATATGGTACTCCCATCAATATCATACTCATATTGACCATGGCAAAAAAATAGTTTATCTTTATATAGAGCATTTCTTAATATTATATCTCAATTTATTCTTCTAGGTTCATTATTGGAGGTGTGGTCTCGGTATAGGTTGAGATAGCATACGATTTTGACTTGATTTGTCAAAATTCAATTTTATCCAACCAAAGTTGATATATCTCCAACTAGTTGTTATTTAGTGTTTTTAATGTTGTTAATTTAAAAAACACATGCCTAGGAGAATTATAAAATGGCATCACTATATTAGGTCATTTTAATCATCCTTGAATTTAATAACTTTGCCAAACCTAATATCATAAAGGGTCACTCATCAATCATTATCCATCTTTCCACACACTCCTTGCATCAATAGATAACTTAAAACCCCAACTCATGCACTAGGTCATTCCAACATCATGCATGAAAACCTTAGCTTTGTCGTAGCCACATCAATTGAATTTGTTACTTATTTTTTCCCATCTTTATATAAAATTAAATCATCCAAGAGGGCTTGACTAAGGAAAAATAAAAGGGAGAAAGTTGCCTAATGTGTTCAACATAGCAAGTTTTAATGGTGCTCCTTAACTCCACCAAATCTTTCATTACAAGTCATAGGCACATGCTTAACTTATTTGAGTTACGAAGGATTTATAGACAATAAGATCAAATTTGTAACAAAAAAAAAAGCCACATCATTTGGTTCAAAATAGTAGATGCATGGGTCAAGGTCACAAATATAAGATTGACCTAAGTTCATGCACACTTTTTAAATTCACAGAGCATGGTCTTTTTAAGTTTTTCGTTTTAAATATAAATTTAGAAATTAAGTATCAATTATTTATCATAGTCAATTCTATCTCTTCTCTAACACCAAGGTACACATTTAAATTTGTTATTTTATTTCATGTTAGATCCAATTTGGTACATATTTTTGAATCCCTAATATCTCTAGATTAATTTGATAATTGCATTTGTTAACCTTGATATTTAAAAAAAAACACATTTTTATTTCCTTTCATTTTTAGTAAACCCAACTTTCTAGCTCCTCTAATATTTTTACCTTGAAATTTTGACTTTCTGATGTCTCTAATTTTTTTAGTTTGATACTTTTGACTATAGGGTTCAATCTAACCTCACTTGTATTTCTTTGATTTATATTGAATTTTGTTTAGGCTCTAATTATTTAGTACCTCTATGATACTTACCCACCAAATCACTTGTGATATATTTATCATATATCTCTGTTACCTCTTCCTAACCAAGCTTACTTCCTATGTTAGCAAGCATTATGACAATACAACTTTTGTGGCCTATAACGATGTCTTACTTCAACCTTATATTTCATTTGATACATATGTGATTCTTGATTCATCTAATGTTATACCTATAGAAAGCATATTCCTTCTACATCTCATGATGGTTTTTATTTTACATCTATGGATTCTCCTTTGTGATGGTTTTGGTTCATGTGGTGCTATACTTAGTGAGAAAAAAGATTCCATAAAACATGGAGATTATGTTGAGAATCTTGCATAAAATATCTTACAAAGCATCATTCCTTTTATTAAGACAATTTATATTTCTTCATAATAAATTCTCGAGCTTGGATTTAAATCCCCTCTCTCCTCCTTCCAAATACAAGCTATTGAATAATATATTTTTCCTTGTTGGTTGGTGTTTAAGCTCTCCCTTGAAGCCTATTTTTATGTATTTGATTTTTGGTTTTGATAGTTTGTTTAATGTCTTATTCTTTCATATTTCGTCATTCACATTTTTATAAATGAGTGAAGGCCCTTCTCTTGCTTATATTAAAATTAAAAAATAGAACATTTTTGTATTTTATATGTGGATTAAATTCTTAGCATTCCTTCGGGCCCCTTATCCTTGTTTAATTTTGTTACCCTGACTTATTAAAGGCCTTAGTGTTTTTTAGATCGACACCCTTGCCTTAGCCTTGCCAAGCTCCACCAATCCGTTGTGTGCTCTTTTCCCATGTTCTAGTTTGGGCCCTTGAGCAAAATTGAATCCCTTGTCCCGAGCTCACCACATCTTGCACTGACAGGATTTTCTTGGAGGAAAGCAAGAGGCACCCAAATTCTCTGCCATCTCGCCACGTGTCTCGCCCATGAGTTTTAAAAGGCGTAAAGGAAATAAAGGCAAGAAGAGTCTTGCCCAACTGCCACACGTGCATCTAGCCAAATGATTAGCCACAAGTTGGCATGAGAAACACTGATGAATCACTACGGCTCAGAAATAAATTAGAAGCACGATCTGGTGCCAAGCATCTGTTTGGAAATTTGTGCAAGCAGATACATAGAGCTAGTTCGTAGAGTGATTGGGCCGAAATGATGATCCAGGGAGAGGGAGCTATTCTCGTGAGGGAAATATGATGGCATCTTGAAAACGTATTGTCATGCAACCATAAGGGGAATCTTTTCTGTTTCTTTGGGTTTTCTGTTTTGTAGCAGGGGAGGCTATGTAAGGGCAATTGTTATCATTTTAAGGGGTTCATTCTTAGAAACAATTTTGCGCTTTGCTCAGACTTTAACACTTCTTAGTTTCTGCAAATAAGCTTTCAGACTGTGCCTATTTTAGGCCTTTATGTTGTTTATTTTCATGGACCTTGAGGCATGTTTTATGTCATTTTGAGTAAGGGCCGAAGATTTGTCATATGTAGAAGCTTTTAAGGTTTTAAATATAACTTTTGTTGGTTGAATCATGTTTGAGACTCTTTCAATTAAGTAGTGATGTGTTTAAACCATAATATGCTTAAAATGAATCTGTAGTGCCCCTCCCTCAATCATACTCCATATAACTTAGTTTGACTTTGGGTGATGTCTTCGTGGAATATGTGATTGGATGTTACTCTCTTATGTGATGGTTTTTATCATGTCGATAATGCATTTTATCTTGAAGGATAGTTAGATGTTAGATTATATGTGTATATATTGATCTTAGTCTAACACATCTTCTTATGTGTATGAGATATATCTTGTGTGAGTATGAGTCTGGATGGGGTGCAAAGGGATGATCTTCTGTCACCCACTTCGGAGGGACATGAACCGTCACGACTCTCCTCCACCAGTGTGCCTGTTCATGTTGGATATCGATATGCATGTTTCTCAGTGATGCAAGATTGTAGGTACCGAGCATCGACTCCACTTGAATCTTCAGGTCTAAGCATGTTCTTCAACCTAATGGTAAAGTGAAAAAAAGGGAGTTATCAGTTAGACCTCGTCAGGCACCCTTGTTCTTGTTATCAGTCATGTTGATGTTGGTCTTGTCGGTTTTTCATGTTGTCTGTTGCAGTCCCTTACTCTTGTGTTGGTGTAATATTTTATTAGCAAACATATTTATATAAATATTTTATAGGAAATTAATATATGGGTCAACTAAGTAATATTGTTAAATTTGTGCATTATTATATTAAGTTAATTACATTAGTAAATGTTTTTTTTGATCTAATTTATTGATTAGAAAATAATCTTTTAAAAAAGGAAAATTAAATATTAATTTTGGATTCTATGGTAATTGTGGAACTTTGAGATTTAAATTATTCAAATTAATTAATTACTTCGAAAGGAGTAATTTATTAGGGAATTAAAAATATTTACCTTGTTATTTAAAAGGGGAAATTACTTATTTGTGTTTTGTTGTATTTTTGGAATTTTATTCACAAGGCAAATTTAATATTTAGTTAATTTAATTCAAAGCTTTTGTGTGGGAGTTACATAATGAAATAAATTAATTATGGAAATTAAATGAAAAGAATCTTGCATGTTGGGAGTTACAATTGAGAAAGGGTGTTTTATGATTATTGCTGGCTTTTTGGAGGGAGAGGTTTTTCGGTGAATTTTTGGCTCTGCAAATTGCATTTCTCATGATGGGGCAGGGGCGGGGAATTGGAATTCCCATGAAGATTAGTTCATTGTGAAATTTGGGGGTATTAGGAAATCTGAGGGAAAGTTGAGATAATTGGGGAAGATCTAGGGAGGGAATTTTGAATCTGACTAGAATTGAATTTGGGGAAGGCCTTTGTGTTTGTTTTTTGGCTGAGGCTTCGTGAAGGAATTGGTAAAAACTTGCATCGCCTAGAAATCTTCCTTAGCCGACGGACTCCAAGTAGGAGACATTGTTGCCTTGTTTAATTTTTTGTTTACCCTGTAAATGTTGATTCCACTGCAATTTGATTTCATTACTCGGTGTGCTTGCTTTGTAATTCTACCTGGTTAGTGTCTTAATTAGTTTTAGCATGCATATTCTTTCTTGTTGGATGTTGATTTTGGAAATCGAGCGTACCTCTTTTTGTAATATGTAATACATGTCGTGATATCTCTCGTAGATCTCTGTAATTAGTTTTGGGATGAATTAGTCGAGTCTTGCATCGTTCTCTACCCTCTCGTGTCTTTCCCTTTTCAATTTCGTGGCTAGATCGAAACTTGTTGATGATCGCCTTCTTATACTATGGTTTCATTTTGCATTCAGTGGTTTTCAAAATGACTTCATTCTAAATTCATCGTTTGTTTTAGTTTCATCTTTTCGGATGGTCTGTTTTAAGTGCCAAGCAGGAATTGTTTCCTTCGAGTCCTTTTGGTCTTGTTCTCAAACTTAGCCGGAGGCAACCGACATTACCGTGCCTTTTCTTGCCTTGCACCTCCTCTCTAATAAGATTTTCTTTTGTCAGTGACCTCCCTTTCTAAATGCTCTCTTTTCTGATTGCTCACCATCTTTCTTTGTTTTGGCTTTAGATTGATCATAGTTTTCGAGTGCCGCATCGTATTGTATATATATATACATAATTGTATATATTGTCTTATAATATCAAGCTGTTTTCAGTTATATGTATGTTCATTTTCATATCTGTTCCCTTTTAATGTAATTATAAAAATATGCATACTTTTGTCCTCGAGTTCTAAAACCTTGTATATAATATTGATTGAAATCAAGTTACAATATGGTAATAATATATATAACGATTTCGTAATAGTTGGAAATGAAATTTTAGTATTGTCATGCAAATGTATAGGAAAAGAATGAATTATAATGATTTGATCTAAGTTATTGAAAAATAATGTTAATTTGAATTAATGGATGAATATAAGTTTATTCGGCCCCTTGGTATTATTTTAAGTATGAATTATTTTATGCTTGGAAATATGAGACCTTGTTATTGCTTTGACTCTGTTATTATTGCGAAGTCATGGTCATGCTGCTGAAATGCTTTTAGCTTCCAGAGGCTAGGACAATGTTGAGATTCTCTTTGTACATGGTATCTCTTGTCTTGGATGGAAATGAGATCGCTGTCCTGCATGGGTTCTATTGTTTCTTGTTGCGTTGAACCTTCTGGATAGTCGTCATTTTCTATCAAGTGGGTTGAGCCTTGCTATGGTTGAAATCCTTGTCACCTTGTGTTTGGGTGTCATGGCCTTGTGATTTATATTTGTTGATTCCTGGGTGCAATTCAAGGGGGAGTGGTTTTCATTGGGGGTCGGGACCCAAAGTGGTCACCAGGGTAACTCAATGGGAGTTTTGTAATCAAGTGATAACATAAAATAATGAATTTGGGTGGGTAGCTAGATAACATTAATAAAGATTAATTCTTGTTGCCTCTCTTACGCTCAGGTGCTTGTATAGGGTTGAGGTAAGAAGAGAAGGGCCTGTAATGGCTTCCACCAATCTTGTCCCTTCGAAAGTTTGGTATGGTCCACTAGTGTTTGTATGGGGTCGGGGGTCGGGAAAGGTTACTAGGGTAACCTAGGATGGGGATCGAGACCTAGTGAAGACCTGTCGGGTAACTCATGACAACCTAGTGATGACACTCTTCCCTATTGCTACCTAATGGTAACTTGCGTCTTTTGTTTCCTTCCGTGGATTATTTTTGGAATTCCGAAAGTGGTTGGTTAACTTGTGTTGGTTTATCCTTTTGTGGATTGCTTTGGGCCTCTGAAAGTTGGATGGTTTACTTTTGTGTCTCCTGTGATGTTACTGTTACGAGTCTCATGTGTAACCTCTCTTGTTGATTCTTTTGTGAGCCTCTTGTGTTTTCTGAATTGTGGATTCTATTGCGAGTC
Source organism: Cryptomeria japonica (assembly GCF_030272615.1). Classification (NCBI taxonomy): domain Eukaryota; kingdom Viridiplantae; phylum Streptophyta; class Pinopsida; order Cupressales; family Cupressaceae; genus Cryptomeria; species Cryptomeria japonica. The sequence goes on from NC_081414.1 coordinate 309,401,010, forward strand.
ACATGTGAGTATAGCTTCATGGAATTCTTTTGTGAGTTGTGATGGTACCCTTTGTATGTGTGCTTTCGCCTTGTGGGTCTGATCGATACCTCCTAGCATGGGGGGTGGACCTATTGGTACCACATGGCTGGGTGGAATGCTATTCGCATCCATTGGGTTTGGCTCCTTTTGCAACATGTTTGAGGAGGCTCGTGAAAAGATTGAAGACTGTTATTATTGTACCGGATTCATGTATTCATCCCATCATGGGACTCTTGGAGATTTGTATCTTGAGGATCCACTGTAATGGATTTGATGTTCTTATGTGTGATCTCCAACAATGTAATATGTATCTTGTACCTATGTAATTGAGCAATGTTGTATTATGTATAGTAGTTATTGTTGGTTTTTTTTGGATGATGATCAACCATGAGTTACATCGCTATGGGGCCTTGAGGACAGTTGCAAGTTGTGAATTGTGTATCACTTTTCATATTGTTGTATGTATCTCTCTTGTATATGTAATGTGATCCTTAATAATAAAAAATATTATTCACATTTTCATTGTTTTTATTGTTTAAGTCCTCTTGGCCTCATAGTGGGACGTGACAGAATCTATGAAATGCATCTGTTTGAGTTATTAGTATTGTTGAGCCTTTTAATTATGCATATGATGTGTGGTTTTCTGTGCTCTTGAAGGTTTAAATCATTAATCCTCGGCGTATCACCTTAGTTAGTTTAATTTTGGTATTTTCTCTCTTTCCTTTCTCCTTTTAGATGAAGAGTCGACTTCTAATACACACACACACACATTATTCCAATTTAGTTTTTAAGTTATCATTTTAATTTAGTTAGCATGATGTAAATTTTAATAACAGTTTATAAATAGTCTTATTTAAAAACTAAAATGATAAACATAGGTCAAGTTTAGCTACAATTTGATAATTTTTAACCCTGTCTAAGTTCAATACTTGCTTTTGGAATGTTCAATTATCTTCTCTATTAAATATAATGTTAATGCAAATATTTTTTCTTAAATGTAATAGTGTATTTCAAAGCTTAGTATATATAATGATTCATTTTTCAAAGTTCAATCCACAAGCTCTAATTAACAATTTTCACATTTTAACTTCTTGAGTCTAAGTCCAAGTGACTGGTCTTCTTAATGGTTCAATAATTAGACCTTGAAATCACACCTCAGGGATTGGACATCCAACTAATTAATTATCTCTCATCATGAAGGTTCATTTAGTTTACAACCCGGGGCGTATACTTGAAATGGGTTTGCAAGGTATATGCACTAGAAAGACTAAAACAACCACTTTTCCTATTGCTGGAATTGAAATGTTGCTCTAAGACAATGTTGGAAATAAATAACTAGAATAATTTTAAGGAAATATAACTACCTTTTAAGAAACATTTAAGAAAAACATAACTTATCCATGATCAACAAACATGATTCTACTCAGTTCATAGTGGCTGTAGGAACAATCACATGAAGTATTGCAGTGGCTGCAAGAATAGTCTGTGATCAAGATAATGCTAAGTACATAATAAGAAATGACTGATAAAAGAAGCCAAAGGAATAATCATTAAGTGGCCCCCCTTAGCAAGAGTCCAGATAACTGAATCAAACGCCTGGAGCTTAAAGCATCATCTTTATTGATTTATAAGTACTTGACAACATAACAAATTACTGAAAATTTGCTTCTTTCTAACTCAGAACTGTATTAATATAATTGAAACTATCTTCTTCTCAACCATTGTACAAGAGAAGGTGGGGGGTTATTTAAAGCATAAAATTCCTAACTAACTAGCATACCACTCCCAAAGTATAAGGACGATGCTTTTATTGAACAAGGAGAAAAAGAAGGTGAAATTACAAATGCTGAGAATCAATCAAAGTCTGTTGGAACAACAAAGAGAATCTAGCATAACTTCAATCCTAAATCTTCTCTTTCAATAAACGAAATCATTAAGTCTTCAGATAAGTCATAGTGAACCACTTCTAACTGCCAACTGCCAACTGACTTCTTCAACAATAATCTTTGTTGTCCCTTTCTCGGCCAACAACTCCACAATCTTTATTGCTGAACATCCTAGACTAGTTCAACATTCTTCTTCAATTCTGCATGAAATTATTAACGTACATAGATATAGGCCTAATTATTCCTATTAGAGTAACATTCAAAATCTACATGCAATATTACCATGGACATTCCTCATAGCACAATTACCTATTATATCACATAAAAAAAGCACATATATCAAATGAGTTTATGTCATATGACCATATCATCAAGACATATAAAATATTATCACTTAGAAAAGGTTCTAAACTGAAAAGACATAACTAGACTCCTAATGTTCAATAAATGACACATACACAGATAAAATAGAGCCATTCTTTTGGCTCATCATCCCCCCAACCTAGAATCTTGTTGGTCCTCCAAAAGATGAGGATGCTGCATTCCTTCCCCTTGCCTAAGCTCTGTAATTAATGACTTGATTTTGTCCCGAGCCTCCTGTAGCAATATTCCAATAAAACCCCTTGGTTCTTTCAAGCCTATCCCATCTAGCTTTTTCTGCTATCTCATCAAATGAATTGGCATACCTGTTACAATCTAGTATCAGCCATAAAAGTAAAGGTGGCTAAAAGAGTAAAAGGAGCCAATTATTCATTTTTGTTCGCCCCAACTAAAGGTATCATAAAGTCCTTTTCAAAGTTGCATAATAATTTTGCAAAGAGTGTAGCTCTGCCATCTGTAGCTCTTCTATAAGATTGTTCCACCTTCTTTCTACACGACCTAAAGCTGATTGTTTCTCAGAGGGCCTCATTGCTTCAAACTCCTTATATACTTCTTCCCTCACGACTAATATTTTGGGATTAAAATCAAGATGATACAAAAGTTTCTGCTAATCATAATACAATCTTCTGGGATTATCACTCTCTAATCTTATTGGCAAGGGAATTCTAAGTTCTTCTTCTTGATAGGTTTTAGCTTCTTCACCCCTTGCATGTTCATTCTAGATCTAAGATATTAGTACCCTCAAATGTATGTCACCAATATATAATAGAGGATTCCATTCCCTATCATTAGGTACTGCATGGTTGTGCAAATAAAATTCACAAAGCAAATTTTAAATCACAGTAGGAGAGTTGTGATAAACCTGATAAAATTCTTGGGCAGTTTCCAAGGAACGATCTCTATTTGAAAGAACATTGGACATCTTGAAAGTGAGGAAGCGATTATTTAAGTACATGGCATAGACCCTAGGTGGTGGTCTACACTCAAGAATGTTGGGTACCATAGTCACCACAATATCTATTTTTCCTTTAAGAGTAGCAATCTCCCTATCTTTCTTCTCAATTTCCTTCTGTAGCTGATGCTTCTCATTTTCCCATTCTGCCTCCTTATCCAACATATCCTGGCATCCAAAGGAAAGGAGTAGGCCTATGTCTAACTACTGGAAGAATCCTCTTACTCTTCCTCTGTTCCTCAGTTGATTTTCCTTGCTCTGCCATTTGTACATTTACTGGTTCCTAAGCTAGAGTTTCTATTTGCCTTACCCTATTTTTTTGTTCTTCTATAGAATTTACTTCCTGCTCAACTTCAGGGGTTTGCTGCATTTGTTCATGCTGTGTTTCTTCTTCAATGGCAGAGTTTTATCTTTCTACTGCAAGATCTCCCTCTTGTCTTATCATAGAAATAGTTGTTGTAGACTCTGTGCCTTTCTCTTGTTCAATCACCTTTTCCACTACTTTTTGCCAAAGTTTCCAACCCATTCATGTTCTCCTCACCACAATATTGTTCTTCCTGAATTTCCTATTGTTCTTTAGTGTTTTGTTCCTCTTTAGAAATCTGATTCTTTTCAGAAGCTTCACTCATTTCCCCCTCCTGCCCAACGTTTTCTTCTTTTTCTTCAAACTCAGGGGTTTGAAAAGTTGAGTTTGAGAAATCAACTTGAATAGGTCCCCTGGATTTCATATTTGAGTTTTTCTTGGGCTTCCCTTTAAGCCTATGACTTATTCTTTGAAACTTAGTTGGAACACCTCTATGGGTTCTAACAAATTTAGATTTCTTTGTATTTTCCTTAAATTGAAGAGTTGCAACAAGAGGTTTTGCAACTCCCTGTTTCTTCCTTCCACGGGCTGAAGTTTCTTCTTCTAATTTCTCATCGAGTTTCCGTTATCCACCTTGCTTCTACTGGAATCTCACAAGGACCTCCATACTAGGGTTTTCTTTTTCAATTTCAACTTCAGTTGACTTTACTGGCTTACCCTTTCCCCTTCGAGTGGAAATCCTAGTTTTTCTAGGAATGTCCATTAAAATATCTTCACTAGTGACTACAGAAACTGGCTCAACATTGCTTGGGATTTCTTTTGCTACAAGAAATTTTGTAGCAGAGAAGATCCTTAGAACTTGAGGCTCCAAGGGTGGTTTTCCTTTTCTTCTTGTAAACCCTAGTCTTTACTTCTGCAACCCTTTTCCGACCCTTATAATTTTCTGCCCTAAATTCACATAGTGATACAAATTCCTCCCAAGACAACTAAGAAACATCCCTCAATGACCATTCTACTAATAATTTAATTAAATAATGGTAGGAGACCGAATTTGACCTACCTTTTTAGGTTCCAGAGGACATGATCATCAAGAGGTTATACAACACATTTGGAATGTTCATCCTAACTCCATGTCTGAGATGGCTAAGCAACTTGAAGTGTATTGAGTGCAAACAGGACTGCCTCCCTTCACATGTTAAATACTTGATTATGTTAACAACCACTACCATCCATTTATTTGGTAAAGAAATTCTTTTGGCCCCCTGCTTATCAACAATCAGTGGATGATCTCGAGAGCTTGTAAACTCCGCTCGAGCACTCCTGGAATCCTTTGATTCTAAATACTTTGCTCTTTCAATAGGTAAACCAGTCACTTCTGCAATTCTTTCTTCAGTGGTCAAAACTCTCAGTCCTTTAACATTTGCTTCTCCATTAGAGAAGGTCATGGCAAACTCGGTAGTTGTTTCTTCATCAAATTCATCCAACTTCAAAAAGTAATTCAACCACCCGCTCTGAACAAAATCCTGACTACATACTTGATCCTGCAAAACAGAGGTATGAACTGTGGGTTCATGCCTTATCAAAGATCCCCCCATTGTGCTCTTTCAATACGATTTACACACTATTCTGTAACCTTCTATTTTATCTTCTTACCAGAGTCTCTTGTAGCTCAAAACTTGTTATTTTGAAAGAAAACCCTTCTTGAGCGAAAATAACTGAGAACGACAATTGGCAATCACAAGGGTGACAAGACAGTGCAATTATGACTCTTAAAGGTGGCATAATTAATCCAGAAAGGCAACTCTTGTAAGGCTTAAAAAAAATGGTGTGCAAAAAACGTCATAATCACTTTATTTGCTTAAAATTTGGTTGTCATAAAAAGCGATACAAAGTATTGATGACGTAGGACATGGAAAAACCAAATCACATGTAAGAAGTCAAATCACACATAGGAATGAATGAAATCATGGTATACGCCCCGCCAACCTAAAATGGGCCAAGTGTCCTCACATGGCAGAAGATAAATCATAGCAAGACAACGAGGAATGCACATGGCAATTGTAATTCAGGTAATGAATGAATCTAACAGGAAATAATACAAGCGTCAATTTGTGACGTACCTGGAGTGATGCAACGTGATGCATGTCAGAGTCCTTTTCACATACCTGCAGTTAACTTAATGATAAAACCCTGGAAAGCGGTTGAATGTGAAGTGAGGTGAAGTGATACAAAAGACATGAGAGTGAAATGGAGTGAAGTATGGATGTTATAATAGAGAAATAATTTCCAGGAACATGGAAGTGTTTATTATGAATCAGTATAAATGATTAATCAAAAGGCAGGGCTAAAGGCCCACCTTAATTGGTTGCAAAAAACTCCAAGTTTGAATCTGCAGGAGAACCGGTGCTTGAATTAAATTGTTCTATGAACTCTCCTTTAGATAAGGGCTTAGGATATAACTTCAATCTATGTCCATTGACTAACAACTTGAATCTGACAGGATCAATTGTTGTGAGTTGAACAACGCCATTGTCAAATACCTGTGATACCTCATATGGGCCTAGCCATCTAGTGTGAAGCTTACCCAGATTATCTTGATACTTGGAATCATATAGGAGAACCCAATCTCCGGATTGAAAGTTTTTGTCTTTGATATATTTATCATACCATTTGATTCGTTGATTTTGGAGGAGTTCTGTGTGTTGCAGGGCAATTGTTCTAACTTCATCTAACTCATTAAGTTGCATAATTCTTTCTTTTAGTGCATCAATAATAGCCACCCCTAATTCAATTGCTGTTATTAAATTTTTAAACTCAAATTTAATTGGCATCATTGCTTTCTTTCCATAGAGCATCTCAAAAGGAGTAAACCCTATTGTTGTTTTCCATGATGTTCTATATGACCAAACTGCTCCAGGTAATCAAGCTGCCCAATCTTTCCTATGAAGATTAACAGTTTTGGTCAGGATGCTTTCAATTTCCATGTTTGTAATTTCTGCTTGTCCATTGGCTTGAGGATGGTATGGTGTAGATTTTCTATGCCTGCTATTGTATTCATTCATTAATGCTGTAACAAGTTGAGATGTGAACTGTGCTCCTTGGTCTATGACAATTTCTCTAGGAACTCCATATCTTGTGAAGATTTATTCATACAAAAATTAAGCAACCTTGTTAGCTCTTGCATGTGTCACTGCCTTAGCTTCTACCCATTTGGTGACATAATCAATACAAACCAAAATGTAAGACTTACCATTAGAAAGTGGATCAATTGGTCCTACAAAATCAAGGCCCCACTTGTCAAATGGTGTTACCACCACTTGACGGTGCAAGGGCATTTCATCTGATCTGGTTGGTCTTCCCATCCTTTGGCATCTGACACATTTCCCTATATACCTAGCTGCATCTTTATGAAGGGTTGGCCAATAATATCTCATGTTAAGTATTTTGATAGTTATTCACTTGGCTACAAAATATCCTCCACATGGTTCATCATGGCATGCATGCAGTATATCATAAGTCTCATCTTCTCTCACACATCTTCACATCACCCGATCTGATCCTATGTAAAATAAATATCTTGTTATCCAGGTGATTTTGAAACTTTTCTTAACAAGTAATTTCCTTTCTTTTGGAGAAAAATGAGAAGGTACCTTTTGAGAAACTAAATAGTTGGCAATATCAACATACCATGGTGTTTGAACAACAATAGAGAATAGATGCTCATCTAGAAAGCAATCATCCAAAATGGGTGATTCTGGGTTTATTGTTAAGCGTGAAAGAAAATCTGCAACTACATTTTCTCTTCCTGGTTTGTCTATGATTGTGATATCAAATTCTTCTATTAAAAGAATCCATCTAGCCAACCTTCTTGAAATTGAAGGTTTGTTCATAAGATATTTGATTGTTGCATGGTCAATGTGGACATAGACTTTATATCCAGTTATATATTGTCTGAACTTATCGAGAGCATAGATAACTGCTTGTTGTCCTCGATTTTAGCACGACCAAAATCGTGAGGCAACCCTACAAAACTGGTCCGTTTCGTACTTTATGGTCTTCGGGAGAGCTTAATCAACTTCGTCGGTTAGTTCGTTTTGTTCCTTGTTTTCTGTTTTTATTGTTTTCTTAGTTCCTTTAAGTTTGCAGTTTTACATACAGTTCGGACTTTAAAGTCCAAATTGCAGGGTTTTTTTTTGCCAAATACACTTCGGACTTTAAAGTCTGATGCGTATTTGTAGGTTTTCTTCTCTACAGTTCGGGATTTAAAGTCCGAACTGCATGTCTTAGCCTGTAGTTCGGACTTTAACTCCCAAACTGCAGGTGGTTTGTCCATGGCTTGCATGTCAGACTTTAAAGTCCGACGTGCAAGTTTTTCTAGCCTGCATGTCGGACTTTAAAGTCCGACATGCACTGCGAGTTGGCATTAATTTACATTTATTGTTAATTAGGGCTTTATTATTTAAAGCTTCTTTTGGTTTATTTTGTTAATTCTTGCATTATCGTTTGTTTCTTCCGTCTCCTCTGCGTGCCCTCCTCAGATTTTGCTCGCCTTAACTTGATCGGATTGCTCCATTGTTGGATTTTTCGATCATCATAGCGGAAGAGGTAGGGTTTTGTTATCTTTTTCAGGTTTTTCGTTCTTGTTTGCTTTTTTTTTTTTCATTTGTTTTGTCTTTTTCCCTTTTGGATTTTTTCTGTCAAGGGAGCAATCGGATTTTAAAATCCCGATTGCTCCTTCCTCCTCATCCTTCCCTTTTCCTAAATGTCTTTGCATACCGGGCTTTAAAGCCCGTTATGCAGTCAGACGGTGGAATCTCTGCATATCGGATTTTAAAGTCCGAAATGCGGGATCATAACCTTCGCACATCGAACTTTAAAGTCTGATATACGAAGAAGTAAAGGTCTGACTGACATGTCGGGTTTTTAAACCCAACATGTCAGTCAGAGGTTTTCCCCAACTTGCACATCGAACTTTAAAGTCCGATATGCAGTGTTTTTTACAAAAGGTTTTTATTTGCACATCGGACTTTAAAGTCAGATATGCAGGTTGATTTTTCCCAGATTGCACATCGGACTTTAAAGTTCGATGTGCTGATAACCTACCCCGAGTTAGCACATCGAACTTTAAAGTCTGATGTGCTAATCAACATTATTTACCCTTGTACATCGGACTTTAAAGTCCGATGTGTTGATCAAGTTTTTTTTTAAAATTGCACTTCGGACTTTAAAGTCTGATGTGCAATTTATCTTTTCAAAAGAGCAGATCGGACTTTTTTCCCCGACCTGCTGTTTTTGGCAGTTTTACTCCTAACCCTATTTTGAGTCCCGTTCTTCGATCCGTTTGAGAAAAAATGATTTTTGATAATGATGAATAGCTAATCATCAGTGTTGAATGTAGTCATCACGAATGTCAAAGCTCCCTCAAAACAAGCCCGAGTCTTCCTCAGGTCAGTTGGAACCTTCTCCAAGTAAAGCATCATCAAGAAAGATGAAATACAAGTATGACAGGTATTTGAATCTGTACCTAGAGAGTTCAATAGACTCAAATATTAAGGAGATCAGAGACACCGAAATTGGGCATGTTGATATGCAAGAATTTGTTGACCTGGTTCAAAAGGCTCCTGCATGTTTAACCAGTTTAATCAAATCTGAGCTGCATAAGTATGCGTCTTTCCCAGTTGCAGCTCATGATACTGAATTTGTATTAGCAGTAGCTACTCATTTTGATCCAAGCACAAGGCAAGTAAAAGATGAAGATCAGAATGTCATCATGACCCTAGATAGTGTATTCTTCAATAGTGTCTTCAAAGGTTCATCAGTTGAAGAAGTAACTGATATTTCTCAAGAGAGTGCTCAAGAGTACTACGAGAAACATGAGGATAAATGCAAAAAGGTGATCAATACTATTTATCTCTTTGCTGCAAGAAGTTCCCTCACCACACGATGGCCGAAGTCCTTCCATAGGAGTGATTTTAATGAGGAATATAACGACATGGTCACCATGTTATCCAGAGTGAGAGGGTTAAAAGACTCATTATTTTCAAAACTGGATGTCTTATTACATAAATATAATAAAAAAGGGAGCCGCAAGAATCGATTGGGGAGAGCAGATCAGTGATGCTCTTTGTGCTCAATTGAAGGAGGTCAAGGTGACACTGAAGTTTTACATGACCTCATATCTGGTTTATGCAGCTTCTCCAATGAGGCAATATTGAGGCTTGTCTACCAAGGGTGACAGAAGATTGGTGCCTGTTCGGGAGTACTATGATCGGCTAACTATCAAGAATCAAGGTAATCATTACAGGAGGGTTAATGATGCCTTCTTTGCTGTATGGAAGTGTATTTTTGATAAAGGCCTGTAGAAGAGGAGAATATCAGAAGTCGCTTACAGTAGGGTGTCTCATTTTGGGTGTGTATTTCCGTAGTTTTCCACATTCACCTATATCCGAATTGGATGTTTCTCAGGTGAGCCCTTCATCCTTCCAAGGTTCCCTTCAGACAAAATTGTCCTTATGGAGCTGTGTAGACAACTGATTAGTGTGCATGAGAAACAATCACAAGCACATAAGACTGGGTTGAAATTCCCAGAGTCGATTGGCAGGTATTCAGTGCTAACCAATCCCAAGGCCAAAAATATGCAGGAAGAAATGCAGTGGAATACCATGAGAAGATTCAAGGCCCGAACCGATTTTGACTTTTGTGGTATAAAGAACAAACTCAAAAGGACTTATACTCATGTTTATAGGTTTGAGGATGTTTGGGCAGATTGTCAGAATGAGGAGGATATAAGAAGGATGGATTTCAGCTGCCTTACTCTGGAACAAATTGAAAATTTGGATCTAGCTAAGATCCCAATGACCATGGAAGACACAGATGACATAGTGGACCCTGTTTATTACGAGAAGAAGATTGTTGACTCCCCAATTCCACTTGTGCAATGGTCGAAGAAAGAAAGCAAATCTATTACATAGAGGATCTCTCCTATCTTAGCAAACACCAATGCTTGGTTGATAAAAATGAATCTTAGGATGAAACAACTTCCTACTAGTTCAGGAGATGATGACAACAATGATGGCCCATTGGGCAAGACAACTACAGCTGAAACAAGAGAAAAGAGCAGGGCAGACTCACAAGCACTATCCTCAGCTCAAGTGGTACAATCGAAGGGTAAAGGACCCAGAATCAAATTTACAGTTAAAGGGTCGAAGAAGGGTGAATCAATATCATCCGCATCACAGGAAGCAGTGGCGAAGGAGCCAGAACAACTTCCTGCCAGCGAAGTTGGAAAAGGAAAGGAGATTGAAGAAGGTGAAATTCCTCAACAAGAGGAAGTACAGGCAGAAGAAGTATCGCATCCAACTGAAGTTGATGCCCCGATTACCTCACAGGTAATCATCCATTCTATTGACTCTGACTCTGACTCTGACCAAGAAGATGAAGATTTTCAAGAAGATGGAGATCTAAGTATGGGTATGACGCAATCAGAGATCGTTGGTCAGTTTTTTACAATACCCAACTTCTCTAATTTAGATGATATCCCTTCATCTACTTTTGAATCCACCATGATGGATTTTAATGAGACCTTGCAAGATGCACTTACAGAATAGGTTTCAATAGATTTACCCGTCACTACTACCACCACCACAACAATTCCTCCATTGGTAAGTGCTGAAGTTATATTCATAGCACCCTCCACTCTCCCATCTGTAACTAAAGAGGTAGCAGTAACAAATGTTCCACTAGATGCCTATATATCAGCACCATTAGTAACACTCACAACTGCTCAAAGTTCCAGTCAACCTGCTTCTGAAGTTTAAACTCCAAGTCAGCAAGGAGCTACTACTCTATGAGCCAATCCAAAACTACCCTCTTGGATGGAAGTAGTGGCCCCTAAGAGGAAAAATTAGGTGATATCCCTAGATGAGTTTGACTTTGAACTTTTAGTTCCTCCAAAGCCTAAGGGAACAAAAAAGCCAAATATGGTATCTCAGGTGGTAGTAAACCCAACTTCCAGAAGAAAATATGCCGAAGTTATGGTGCCATCATCAGACAAGGATAAAGACAATATACAATCTGAAGATTATACCAAGCAAGTCGTAGAGCTCAGGGTGGAAACACATGAGAGTGTGAAATTAGATTCTCAGACAACCCTTAATTCTTTATTGAGAAGATTGGATCAAGAGAGGGATGAGAAAAATATCTTGAAGCAAAAGTGTGAACAGCTGACCAACATTCTTCTAAAGGTCAGACAATCTTCTCAAGAGATAGAGCCTATAGGATCTTCAATAGATACCGAAGCTCTCAAGAAGATTGAACAGGTGGGAGCTAAAGGCCGAGTGATGGATGAGTGGATTTCAAGGCTAAGGCCAGAAGGCTCTCATCTTCTGAGCTCAACAGTGGAACTATTGTCTAGTTATGAAGTAATCCAGAGTCGGATGCAAGGACTCAAAACCTCTTTATCACAGGAGATTGAGGAGGTTGTGAAAAGTACTACCTTGTGGAGGAAAATGGAGGACTTCAGGATAGATGTCCTGGTTGAGAATAAAGTAATTCCCACAAGGGAGAAGTACATTCAGATCTTGTCTTTATTGTCTCATAAGAAAGAGACAATGAAGTTAATGATTGCAGAGCTGGACTGGGAGAAGAAAGAAGGTGACGATGAGGTTGACCTTATTTTTGCTAAAGTTGGTGATCTCCCTTGCTATTTATATGATGGCGATCAAAATCTCGTCATTGCTGAAGTTGTCACGCAAGAATTCCTTTCTTTGATGGATCAATGCATAGGACAAGATTTCTCTCTTGATACATTTGATAAACTGTTAGAAATTCAAGTCAGCTTTGAAGTCCTCGCATCCATGTTGAAGGATGTTAAAAATAAACAGGTGAAGATTCAAGATGCAATGTCCCGCGTCCAAATCATCACAAGTTCTACCTTGATGCCGAACGAAGCAGAAATGAAAGACATCCTTGCTAAATTCAAAGATTTTCAGAAATCCAATGAAGAGGGGAATCAAGAATGAAGTTTCCCCTCCTGGTATCCTTTCTTCATGCGGCTGCACCGATAAATGTTGTCAATTTTTGTGCAGCTGCACGTTTTCTTTATGTAGTAGTTTTAGTCAAGTGGGACTGTGCAGTTGAATTAGTCAACTGTGCCCACATTTTTCTGCATTCTTTTCCTATTTAAGGAGGACCTCATTTGTAAATATTTTATCTTTTTCATGCTTAGCAAAACTTTGTAGATTTTTTATCCCAACTAAGACTTTGGGCTTTTTGTGGTGAAAATCCTATCAAACGAATAAAGAAAATAGTTTTGTTGATTACAAACTTTGTGTTGTATCAAGAAAATCATTTATATAATTTAATGTTCCTATGTCCATTGAATCTATGCTATCTTTATTTCTTTGATCTTTAAGATATTGCTATGTGGTTAGAGAGCTTTCAAATCTTGCAAAGTAGATTTTGTGCTTTTAGCATACTTGAGAAATCTGCTGATAAATTAAGTAACTTGTGGTAAGCTTTGTATTGCTGCGGTTATTTGTATTTTAATGGATTAGAAATCTATACTTGAAGACTTTGAGCTTTAAGCTAAGTTTCTAATTGTTTAATTTATAACGATAAGTGTTAATTAGTGTTACCTTAAAGGAGACTTTGTGCTGCTTAATAGTAACTCTTGGTGTAGTTTGTTAGATTAATAATTCTTTTCTTTAAGTATCTAAAGAGGTAGAGAAATTGTAACTAGGTGAAGGGAGAATACATAAACTCTGAAAAAAGAGAGTTATATGTCCAATAACAACCCACCAATTTAATTTCCTATTAATTAGAGGAGAAATTTCATAGGGAACATCCCCTTGATGAGAGGAGAGATTAATTTCTTGGCATAGCGTTGTGTGAATTATATATTTTGTCATTAGTACACTGGTGACAAAATATTCACCCAACAGTTTTTTGGCGACTTTGCTGGGAAGCGACGTGCAACCGGTTTGTCTTTTGGGTTGTAGTGCGCTTTCATTGTAATTTCCATATTGTTGTTTTTCTTCAAATCATAATTTGGCTGATCAAAGTTACCCTCGTGGGCAACGATTAGCAAGAATTGTTGATCCTACTATTTAAATATTGCAACAATTTAATTTTCCCTTTGTGACACCTCCACGGACGCTTTCTCCTTTGCAGTGGACACAAAGTTTTCCTCCATCTGCATGTCGATCTCCCATACCAAGTGAGGCGTCAAGTTTGCAAGTTTTAGTTGTTCCACTTGTAAATCATTTTGTAATACCACCCTATAATCCATTAAGGATGGCCGCTGCTGGCCCTTGGGGCACTTCTTTTGGTCCTCTAAACTTGACTGCACCTTTGCATGAACTTCCCAAAGGTACGCGAAAAAATTTACCCAATTTTTTTTGGGATGGTTCTCAGCACCCAGACAAACACATTGTTGCCTTCTACATCACATGTGGAGTCCTAGGTGTTGAGCACGAAGATGTTTCAGTGAGATTATTCATTGAGACTTTGCATAGAGCTGCTGATTGGTTCTATCATCTTACTAATGCTTGTATCACAAATTGGGCAACTCTCAGAACGTTGCTTGAGGTGAGATTCAAGTCCGCCGAAGATGATCATGCTTTATTGGCACAATTAACTCAATTGAAGAAAGAGCCTTAGGAACCCATGCGTGAGTTTGTAGAAAAAATTGACAAGTTACATAATCGTATCCCAGTTGCTTCAAGACCCACTGCTGAAAAATTGAAATGTTTTTTCATCAACGCTCAATTGCCAGAGGTGAGTTTTCTTTTGCAAAGGAACAATCCTACAGATTTGGCCACTGCTTAACAAACGGCTATATCAGTTGAAGATGATCTTATCCTTGCGGGTAAGATAAGGAGAGATCCTAACAAGGTTAGGAGTAATCAAGTTGTAGATGCATCTTTCTCTTTGACTAGTTCTGCTGATCCCATGATACTGAAGCTAGCAAATGAGTTGTTGGCACTTAAGAAGAAAATTTCCTCACAAGGAAATACTTCTTATTGAGATGTTCCAAGAAGAACTTATCCAAACAATGCTTCCAATTATGCCATGCATAATCAAAATAAATTACCTCCTGCTCCAGAAAGGCCTGCGTTGGAAGCACCACCCCAAAGTTCAGCTACAGGATATTATGAAGATGAAAAAAATGATCTTCCTCCTTTTGGTGAAGAAGATGCCAATTCGCATCAAGAAGGTGATGTAGAGTTGGCTGACAACTCTAATATCATGTTTATGCAATATTAAGAAGATGACACACCAGATACACATGATGGAGACGTCTTTGCAGTATTCACCCGTTCGCAAGCATAGGCAGCTCAACCACCTGTCATTGCGAAGAGTGATGATTCTACTCAAATTAAGGACTCTCAATGTTTGCCAATTTCTATTGCAAAGCATGGGAATCCTATACCAAATCCTGCAAAGGACAACACTATCTCAATGGACGTCGCGAAGGATAAAAATGTAAGTGATTCTTCTACTGCTGTCAATTTTTCTGCACCTGTCAATTTTTCTACACATGCATCAAAGACTAGTGTACCAAATATTTTGAATTCTCAAAATGAGAATCCAAATCTATCTTTGGTGATGAATTTCTTTCAGTCATTTGATATTTTAGATCATGCAAAGAAAACCTAAATACAAATGTTTGAAGTTGAATTTTTGAGATCTAACCTAGATCAATTTGACCGTTTGGTCAAATTTGTTAAAGAAAAAGATACTACCCCTAGTAATCTTCCAAAATCAAACTCGCTTCAAAACAACCTAGTAACTTCCCCTTCTCATGTCGAGAAGATAGAACCATTTTACATCTCTTTGTTAATAAATGGTTATAAACTTTGTCACTGTGTAATTGATTTTGGGGCATCTGATAATGTTATGCCGTCAAAAGTTGCCAATGCCCTTGGTTTAACTTTGACCAAAACATTTGGAAGGTGTTTCTCTATGGATAACAAACAAGTTCCTTTGATTGGTCAAATCAAGGATGCACAATTTGCCTTTGCTTCATTCCCAGAAAAGAAAATCAAGATGACAATACTAATAACCGATGTACCGGCCTCCTATGGGCTATTGTTGGGATGAAATTTCTGTAGAGATGTTGGGGGTGAGTTAAACATGGATATGACTGAGGCTCATATCCCTGTTAAAGGAGTTGTCCAAAGGTTACTTCCAGAAAAAGAATCAAAATATACCATTGTCAAGTCTGATGATCAGCGGGCCCAGATTCTTTTCGAATCATCAGGCATGGGTAATTATTTCATGCATGCTGATGATGGTTTAAAGGTGACTCCTGAGAGTGAGGGTGCCATTCCACTCAATAATTTCCCAGTTAATTATGAAAGTAGTTGTGAAAGTAGTGTTATGGAATCAGAAGGATCTTCAACTTCACAACAAGAAATTCTCAATTTTGATACCGTCAGCATTGGTAGTCTAGATGATGTTTGGACACTGGAGTTTGATGGCAGCTGTTCTTCTACCAGATTAGGAGCCGGTATTGTTTTGGTTTCTCCTGAGGGTAATCTTTTCCCTTTCTCCTTCAAATTGTAGTTTGATAACACAAATAACACTGTCGAGTACGAATCACTCCTTCTGGGAATGAATGTTGCTAAGAAGAAGGGAATCAAGAACTTGCATGCTCAAGGAGATGCCGAATTAATAGTCTGTCAGGTCAGGAACATATATCAAACAAGGAGTAAAAGGATGTGGCACTATCGCAACCTTTTCTGGGATCTAATAGAAACATTTGATGCTTTTTATATATCTATGGTTTCCCATGAATTCAATGACAAGGCTGATTCATTAGCAGTATCAACAACTTCTTTGGTTCCTCACAAAGATTTTTTAGGATCAACTTATGCTGTTGAGTTAGTTTTCTGGCCAAGCATTCCTAACAACTCTGATGATTGGCAAGTATTTAATGATGATAATCATGTAATAAATTTTTTGCAGACCGCTGACAATTTTGATGACTTGCACTTTCAAGGTAGTCACTGCCCTTCAAAGCATGCAATTGAAAGTATTGATGCAGAAATGGGAGAAAACTTTTTGCAAATAAAAGGAAACAAGATCCCCAAGGGTCTAGTTTCACTGGAAAAGCTTTTTGACAAGCATGATCGTTATGTTAAGAAGCAACAAAGATCAACTATAGGGTCGATGGAATATGAACAAGTAAACACTGGGACTGAAGACAATCCAAAAATGATCAACATTGGAAAGTGTTGTTCACAAGGAGAAAGGCAAAAATTTGTTGCATTGTTGCAGCAGTATGTTGACGTCTTGGCATACTCCTATGAAGATCTAAAGTCTTTTCGTCTCGAAGAGCTCCGTCATGACATCCCATTGAAACCAAGTATTATGCCTTTCCGTTAGAAGCAAAGGCAATACAACTAAAAGATCTTCGATACTATCTTTGCTAAAGTACAAAAGATGTTGAAAGCAAGGATAATCTTCCCCATCCACCATTCTTCTTGGATAGCCAATATTGTACCTGTACGTAAGAAGAATGACGAAATTTGGATATGTGTAGATTTTCAAAACTTGAATCAGGCATCCTTGAAGGATAATTATCCTTTACCTGTCATGGATCATGTCCTACAAGCTGTTACTGAAGTAGAGATGATGTCCATGTTGGATGGATTTTCGGGTTATAACCAGGTAGAAGTTCTGGAGCAAGATCAACATAAGACCGCATTTACTACACCTTGGGGTACCTTTGCATATCGCAGGATGCCTTTTGGATTAATAAATGTGAGAGAAACTTTCCAACATGCAATGGACTTGGCCTTCCGAAGTTTTCTTGGTAAGTTCATTGTGATCTATTTGGATAATTTGACACTTTAGTCTAAGGAACGTCAAGATCATTTTTCCCACCTGCAACGAGTCTTAGAAAAATGTCGTCAGCATGGAATTTCCCTCAATCCCAAGAAATCTATTTTTGGGGTCACTGAAGGTAAATTGCTTGGGCATATTGTTGCGAAGGAAGGTATAAAAATTGATGCAGAAAGGGTAAAAGCTATTCGTGACCTTTCCTTGCCAACAAGTAAGACTGTTGTTCATTCTTTCTTCGGTAAAGTTAATTTCCTGCGAAGATTCATTCCAGACTTTGCTGAACAAACTCGTCATATATTTAATATGATGAAAGGTAATTCTCTCTTCAAATGGAATCCCGAAGGAAAGAAAGCTTTACATTAGATCAAGGAAGCCATGGCAAATGCTCCAGTCTTAGTATGCCCAAATTATACCAAAGAGTTCATTATGTATAGCTATTCGTCAGATCATACTTGTTCGGCTATACTAATGCAGAGAAATAATGAAGGTGTGGAATCACCTATTGCATTCATGAGTTATCCGCTGAAGGCTCATGAGTTGAAATAATTAGAAATGGAGAAGCATGCTTTTGCCGTGGTGAAAGCGGTTAAACATTTCAGGTTTTATATTATGAATTCACATGTCATTGCTCTTGTTCCTGATGCTGTTGTCAAGTCGATTCTGACACAACAACAGTTTGGAACTAAAAGGGGAAACTGGGTTGCCAAGATTCAAGAATATGATATGGAAATCAAGCCCACTAAGTTGGTTCATGGAAAAGGTCTATGTCAGTGAATAGCTGACAACAAATCAATAGATGAAGTGGTGCTTGAAAATGAAGGTATTAATCAAGATCTTCCTCATGTTCTATTTGTTAGCACTACTGATGAGTGGTATTCCGACCTGACATATCTCTTAACATATGGAGATTGTCCTGCACACCTGTCAAGGAAAGAAAAGAGAACCTTAAAGCTTAAAGTAGTGAATTTTGTCCTATGGGACAATGGTTTGTACAAGAAGGGTCTGGATGACAATTTCCTGTGTTGCGTGGACAAACAACAAGAAGTAAGATTATTTCAATCTTTTCATGATCTTGCTTGTGGAGGACATTTTTCTGCCCCTGTTACTGCACATAAAATCTTGTGTGCTAGGTATTACTGGCCAACATTGTTTAAAGATACATACAGTTGGGTTCGCAAGTGTGAGCAATGTCAGCAATTTGTTGGTAAGCCTAAATTAGCTGCGCTCCCACTAAAGCTAGTAATAATTGAAGAGCCTTTCCAACAGTGGGGATTGGACTTCATTGGACCTGTCAACCCAACATCAAGTGCGGGTCACATATATATCCTCACGGCGACAAATTACTTCACCAAGTGGGTGGAGGCAATCCCAACCAAGCAATCTACCTCGACAGTGGTTTGTCAATTCCTAAAGGAAAACATCGTCTCAAGGTTTGACGCCCCTCATAAGATAGTAGCAGATAATGCTTCATGTTTTTCATCTTATGAGATAATTGAATTTTGCTTTGATCATGGTATTACTCTTTCACACTCATCTGACTATTATCCGCAAGGAAATTGTCAGGCTGAGTCAAGCAACAAGAATCTGGTTACTATTATGAGAAAACTTGTTGATGAGAAACAACGGACTTGGCATAAAGCTCTTTATGATGCGCTATGGGCGGATCGTATAACTCCAAAAAGAGCAATTGGTATGTCACCTTTTCAACTTTTGTATGGGTTGAATGCCAAGATTCTGATCATTGTGGAACTTCCAGCATTAAAGCTCGCCAAGGCCATTGAAGACGAAACATATCAAGATTCACTAGATAAGTGGATCATGTTTCTTTCTCAGGTAGAAGAAACAAGGGCTGAAGTGGTAGATAGGATTGCTACACACCAAAGCCAAGTGAAGGCATTGTTTGATAGGAAAAAACTTCCCGTGACTTCTCAGTTGGTGATCAAGTCTTGTTATGGGACAAGAGGAGGGAACCAAAGGGTTTGCATAGAAAGTTTGATTCTATATGGAGAGGTCCCTTCACTATTCATGAAGTATGTGGTGAGCATAGCTACTTACTTGCATATGTAGATGGTACCCCGTTCTCGCTACCTCATAGTGGAGAACATTTTAAGCTCTTTACTCAATAAAGAGCGATGTAAAGGAAGTTGTACTTTTTGTAAAAATATGTATAGCCTTTTATTTTTAGTCTTTTTCGTCGCCTGACTCTATAACCCAATGGATACAGGCATTCAGAGTTCTGGATTCTGTAAGCTTCAAGTGGTGTATCTTGTTCCCCAGTCAGAGCCAGTTGTTGTCCTCGATTTCAGCACGACCAAAATCAGGAAACCCTACGAAACCGGTCCGTTTCGTACCTTATGGTCTTTGGGAGAGCTTAATCGACTTTGTCGGTTAGTTCATTTTGTTCCTTGTTTTCTATTTTTATTGTTTTCTTAGTTCCTTTAAGTTTGCAGTTTTACCTACAGTTCGGACTTTAAAATCCGAACTGCAGGGTTTTTTTTTGCTAAATACACTTCGAACTTTAAAGTCCGATGCGTATTTGTAGGTTTTCTTCTCTGCAGTTCGTGATTTAAAGCTCGAACTGCTTGTTGTCTTAGCCTACAGTTTGGACTTTAAATCCCGAACTGCAGGTGGTTTGTCCATGGCTTGCATGTCAGACTTTAAAGTCCGACGTGCAAGTTTTTCTAGCCTGCATGTCGGACTTTAAAGTCCGACATGCACTGCGAGTTGGCATTAATTTGCATTTATTGTTAATTAGGGTTTTATTATTTAAAGCTTCTTTTGGTTTATTTTGTTAATTCTTGCATTATCGTTTGTTTCTTCTGTCTCCTTTACATGCCCTCCTCGGATTTTGCTCGCCTTGAATCGATTGGATCGCTCCATTGTCGGATTTTTTGATCATCATAGCGGAAGAGGTAGGGTTTTGTTATCTTTTCGGGTTTTTCGTTCTTGTTTGCTTTTGTTTTTTTTCGGTTTGTTTTGTCTTTTTCCCTTTTGGATTTTTGCTCTCGAGGGAGCAATCGGATTTTAAAATCTTGATTTCTCCTTCCTTCTCATCCTTCCCTTTTCCTAAATGTCTCTGCATATCGGGCTTTAAAGCTCGTTATGCAGTTAGACGGTGGAATCTCCACATATCGGATTTTAAAGTCCGATATGCGGGATCATAACCTTCGCATATTGGACTTTAAAGTCCGATATGCAGAGAAGTAAAGGTCTGATTGACATGTCGGGTTTTTAAACTCGACATGTCAGTCAGAGGTTTTCCCTAACCAGTCAGATGTGCAGTGTTTTTTACAAAAGGTTTTATTTGCACATCGGACTTTAAAGTCCGATGTGCTGATAACCTACCCCGAGTAAGCACATCGTACTTTAAAGTCCGATGTGCTAATCAACATTATTTACCCTTGTACATCGGACTTTAAAGTCTGATGTGTTGATCAAGTTTTTTTTAAAATTTCACTTCGGACTTTAAAGTCCGATGTGCAATTTATCTTTTCAAAAGAGCAGATCGGACTTTTTTCCCCGACCTGCTGTTTTTGGCAGTTTTACTCCTAAGCCTATTTTGAGTCCCGTTCTTCGATCCGTTTGAGAAAAAAATATTTTTGATAATGATGAATAGCTAATCATCAGCGTTGAATGTAGTCATCACGAATGTCAAAGCTCCCTCACAACAAGCTCGAGTCTTCCTCAGGCCAGTTGGAACCTTCTCCAAGTAAAGCATCATTAAGAAAGATGAAATACAAGTACGACAGATATTTGAATCTGTACCCAGAGAGTTTAGTAGACTCAAATATTAAGGAGATCAGAGACACCGAAATTGGGCATGTTGATATGCAAGAGTTTGTTGACCGGGTTCAAAAGGCTCCTGCACATCTAACCAGTTTAATCAAATCTGAGCTACATAAGTATGCGTCTTTTCCAGTTGCGGCTCATGATATTGAATTTGTACTAGCAATAGCTGATCATTTTGATCCAAGCACAAGGCAAGTAAAAGATGAAGATCAGAATGCCATCATGACCCTAGATAGTGTATTCTTCAATAGTGTCTTCAAAGGTTCATTAGTTGAAGAAGTAGCTGATATTTCTCAAGAGAGTGCTCAAGAGTACTACGAGAAACATGAGGATAAATGCAAAAAGGTGATCAATATTGTTTATCTCTTTGCTGCAAGAAGTTCCCTCACCACATGATGGCCTAAGTCCTTCCACAAGAGTGATTTTAATGAGGAATATAACGACATGGTCACCATGTTATCTAGAGTGAGAGGGTTAAAAGACTCATTATTTTCAAAACTGGATGTCTTATTACATAAATATAATAAAAAAGGGAGCCGCAAGAATCGATTGGGGAGAGCAGATCAGTGATGCGCTTTGTGCTCAATTGAAGGAGGTCAAGGTGACACTAAAGTTTTACATGACCTCGTACTTGGTTTATGCAGCTTCTTCAATGAGGCAATATCCAGGCTTGTCTACCAATGGTGACAGAAGATTGGTGCCCGTTTGGGAGTACTATGATCAACTAATTATCAAGAATCAAGGTAATCATTACAGGAGGGTTAATGACGCCTTCTTTGCTGTATGGAAGTGTATTTTTGATAAAGGCCTGCAGAAGAGGAGAATATTAGAAGCCGCTTACAACAGGGTGTCTCATTTTGGATGTGTATTTCTGCAGTTTCCCATATTCACCTATATCCGAATTGGATGTTTCTCAGGTGAGCCCTACATCCTTCCAATGTTCCCTTTAGACAAAATCGTCCTTATGGAGCTATGCCGACAACTGATTAGTGTGCATGAGAAACAATCACAAGCACATAAGACTAGGCTGAAATTCCGAGAGTCGATTGGCAGGTACTCAGTGCTAACCAATCCCAAGGCCAAAAATATGGAGGAAGAAATGCAGTGGAATACCATGAGAAGATTCAAGGCCCGAACCGATTTTGACTTTCGTGGTATAAAGAACAAACTCAAAAGGACTTATACTCATGTTTATAGGTTTGAGGATGTTTGGGCAGATTGTCAAAATGAGGAGGATATAAGAAGGATGGATTTCAGCCACCTTACTCTGGAACAAATTGAAAATTTGGATCTAGCTAAGATCCCAATGACCATGGAAGACACATATGACATAGTGGACCCTGTTTATTACGAGAAAAAGATTGCTGACTCCCCAATTCCACTTGTGCAATGGTCGAAGAAAGAAAGCAAATCTATTACACGGAGGATCTCTCCTATCTTAGCAAACACCAATGCTTGGTTGCTAAAAAAGAATCTTAGGATGAAACAACTTCCCGCTAGTTCAGGAGATGATGACAACAATGATGGCCCATTGGGCAAGACAACTATAGCTGAAACAAGAACAAAGAGCAGGGCATACTCACAAGCACTATCCTCGGCTCCTGTGGTACAATCGAAGGGTAAAGGACCCAAAATCAAATTTATAGTTAAAGGGTCGAAGAAGGGTGAATCAATATCATCCGCATCATAGGAACCAATGGCAAAGGAGCCAGAACAACCGCCAAGTAGTGAAGTTGGAAAAGGAAAGGAGGTTGAAGAAGGTGAAATTCCTCGACAAGAGGAAGTACAGGCAGAAGAAGTATCACATCCAACTGAAGTTGATGCCCCGATTACCTCACATGTAATCGTCCATTCTATTGACTCTGACTCTGACACTGACCAAGAAGATGAAGATTTTCAAGAAGATGGAGATCTAAGTATGGGTATGACGCAACCAGAGACTGTTGGTTATTTTTTTACAATAACCAACTTCTCTAATTTAGATGATATCCCTTCATCTACTTTTGAATCCACCATGATGGATTGTAATGAGACCTTGCAAGATGCACTTACAGAATAGGTTTCAATAGATTTACCCATCACTACTACCACCACCACAGTAATTCCTCCATTGGTAAGTGCTGAAGTTACATTCACAACATCCTTCACTCTCCCATCTGTAACTAAAGAGGTAGCAACAACAAATGTTCCACTAGATGCCTCAATATCAACACCATTAGTACCACTCACAACTGCTCCAAGTTCCAGTCAACCTATTGAAGTTTCAACTCCAAGTCAGCAAGGAGCTTCTACTCCATCAACCAATCTAGAACTACCCCCTTGGATGGAAGTAGTGGTCCCTAAGAGGCAAAAACAGGAGATATCCCCAGATGAGTTTGACTTTGAACTTTTAGTTCCTCCAAAGCCTAAGGGAACAAAAAGTCAAAGATGGTATCTAGGGTGGTAGTAGACCCAGCTTCCGGAAGAAAATATGCCGAAGTTATGGTGCCATCGTTAGACAAGGACAAAGGCAACATACAATCTAAAGATTATACCATGCAGGTCATAGAGCTCGGGGTGGAAACACACGAGAGTGTGAAATTAGATTCTCAGACAACCCTTAATTCTCTATTGAGAAGATTGGTTCAAGAGAGGGATGAGAAAAATATCTTGAAGCAAAAGTGTGAACAACTGACCAATGTTCTTCTAAAGGTCACACAATCTTCTTAAGAGATAGAACCTATAGGATCTTCAATAGATACCGAAGCTCTCAAGAAGATTGAACAGGTGGGAGCTAAAGGCAGAGTGATGGATGAGTGGATTTAAAGGCTAAGGTCAGAAGGCTCTCATCTTCTGAGCTCAACAGTGGAACTATTGTCTGATTATGAAGTAATCCAGAGTCGAATTCAAGGACTCAAAACCTCTTTATCACAAGAGATTGAGGAGGTTGTGAAAAGTACTACCTTGTGGAGCAAAATGGAGGACTTCAGGATAGATGTCCTGGTTGAGAATAAGGTAATTCCCACAAGGGAGAAGTACATTAAGATCTTTTCTTTATTGTCTCATAAGCAAGAGACAATAAAGTTAATGATTGCAGAGCTGGATTGGGAGAAGAAAGAAGGTGACGACGAGGTTGACCTTATTTTTGCTAAATTTGGTGATCTCCCTTGCTATTTATATGATAGTGATCAAAATCTCGTCACTACTGAAGTTGTCACGCAAGAATTCCTTTCTTTGATGGATCAATGCACAGGACAAGATTTCTCTCTTGATACATTTGATAAACTGTTAGAAATTCAGGTCAGCTTTGAAGTCCTCGCATCCATGCTGAAGGATGTTAAAAATAAACAGGTGAAGATTCAAGATGCAATGTCCCGCGTCCAAATCATCACAAGTTCTACCTTGATGCCAAACGAAGCATAAATGAAAGCCATACTTGCTAAATTCGAAGATTTCCAGAAATCCAATGAAGAGGGGAATCAAGAATGAAGTTTCCCCTCCTGGCATCCTTTCTTCATGCGTTTGCACCGGTAAATGTTTTCAATTTGTGTGCAGCTGCACGTTTTCTTTATGCAGTAGTTGTAGTCAAGTGGGACTGTGCAGTTGAATTAGTCAACTGTGCCCACATTTTTCTCCATTCTTTTCCTATGTAAGGAGGACCTCATTTGTAAATATTTTATCTTTTTCATCCTTAGCAAAACTCAGCAAATTTTTTATCCCAACTAAGACTTTGGGCTTTTTGTGGTGAAAATCATATCAAACGAATAAAGAAAATAGTTTTGTTGATTACAAACTTTGTGTTGTATCAAGAAAATCATTTATATAATTTAATGTTCCTATGTCCATTGAATCTATATTATCTTTACTTCTTTGATCTTTAAGATATTGCTACGTGGTTAGAGAGCTCTCAAATCTTGCAAAGTAGACTTTGTGCTCTTAGCATACTTGAGAAATCTGCTGATAAATTAAGTAACTTGTGGTAAGCTTTGTATTGCTGCAGTTATTTGTAGTTTAATGGATTAGAAATCTATACTTGAAGACTTTGAGATTTAGCTAAGTTTCTAATTGTTTAATTTGTAACGATCAGTGTGAATTAGTGTTACCTTAAAGGAAACTTTGTGCTGCTTAATAGTAACTCTTGGTGTAGTTTGTTAGATTAATAGTTCTTTTCTTTAAGTATCTAAAGAGGTAGAGAAATTGTAACTAGGTGAAGGGAAAATACATAAACTCTGAAAAAAGAGAGTTATATGCCCAATAGCAACCCACAAATTTAATTTCCTATTAATTAGAGGAGAAATTTCATAGGGAGCCTCCCCTTGATGAGAGGAGAGATTAATTTCTCGGCATAGCGTTGTGTGAATTATATATTTTGTCATTAGTACGCTGGTGACAAAATATTCACTCAACACTGCTAACATTTCCTTCTCTATTACTATGTAGTTAAATTCAACACCCTGCAAGTTTTTGCTGACAAAATAGATTGCATGTTCCACTATTGTCTCTTTTTGTCCTAGAACAACTCCAATTGCATGATTAAATGCATTGGTGTGTATATGGAATGGAAGTTCCTATTTAGGACCTTGAAGTACCAGTGCATGAGTTAATGCTTCCTTCAACTTAGAGAATGTTTTGTTGCATGAATCTGTCCACTAGAATTCTACATATTTAGTGAGGAGTGTATATAATGGTGCTGCAATTTTACTGAAATCTCTAATGAATCTTTTGTAATAACTTGCATGGCCTAAGAAACCTCAAACATCCTTTTGTTTTGTTGGTACAACAAAATTAGAAATAACTTCTATCTTTGTTGGCTCTACTTGAATTCCTTTATGAGAAAGATAGTGGCCAAGAACAACACCTTGCATCATCATAAAGCACTTCTCACTATTTAAAGACAAATTGTTATCCTCACATCTCTATAAAGTCTTTCCTAGGTCACTCAATGATTCTTCAAAAGTACCACCATAGGTAGTGAAGCCATCCATGTATATCTCCATGTAGTCGTGAAAAATATCCGAGAACATGCTTATAACTGTCCTTTGAAAAGTGGCTGGGGCATTACATAAACCAAATGGAAGAACTCAATAGGCATAGGTCCCCCATGGGCATGTAAATGTTGTCTTTTCCTGGTCCTCAGGGGCTATTCTTATCTGGTTGTATCCACTAAAACCATCTAAGAATGAAAAATATTTCTTTCCCGCCAAAGAGTCTAATACTTGGTCAATGAAAGGAAGAGGAAAAAGAACTTTCTTGGTTGCAACATTAAGCTTCCTATATTCTACACAAATTCTCCACTTTCCATTTTTCTTAGGAACAATAACTAGAGGTCATACCCATTCACTGTCAGAGATGGGATATATAAATCCTTCATTGAGTAACTTCTGCAATTCTTGCTTAACTGTTTCCCTTAATACAGGGTTGATTCTTCTTTGAGGCTGCCTTACTTGTTTACAATCTTCTTTGATGTAGATTCCGTGTGTGCAAAATTTAGGATGCAACCCTTTCATATTTGTATAGTCCCAAGCAAATGCTTCTTTATGGGACTGTAACATTCTTGTTAAAGACATACTTTGTTCTTGAGTAAGGTGACTATTGACATTCAACCATTTTTCTAGGGCCACTTCAACTTGATTGACTAGCTCTATTATAGATGCTGTAGGAAAATGTGGAACTGTTACTTCATGCGGCAACAATGTATGTAGTAAATCTACAACTGCAAGAGATTCTATAGAAGAGGTTGACATTAATGGTTGTAGTGAACATACATTTTGTGCATTATAGCCACCATTTTGATCAAGATTTCCATATTGATTTTGCAAAACATTAGAGAGCACATCTTCTTCTTCTTGAAGTTGCAAGAAGGGGTCCCTTCTTATCATGATCAATTGTTATATTGTATTGACTTTATTAGATTCTTCTTCTATATCTGGCCAAACTAAGTGCTCCTCTTCAAGTTGAGGTTGGGCAAGTGAATATAATGCAAGTGTTTTAGTTTTTGTCCCATCAGAAATGGTTATGTCCCCCGACCTACATCCTATGAAAGCATCCGCTGTAGCTAACCAGGGTCTACCCAAGATAATAGGATAGCCTCCTAAAGTTGCTTTAGGTGAGAGGATGACAAAGTGAGCTAGATATTCTCAGGAATCATGTGTTACTACAAGGTCTTCCACCATATCATCTTGTGTGACAATAGAACTGTCTGCAAGATGTACGACAATAGTTGTAGTCCTTAAGTTAGTGATGTTGAGTTTCTGCATCACATCCTTTGTCATAACATTTATAGTTGCCCCAAGATCAATAAGAGCATTCTAAACTTGAACTCCATTAATGACTATTGCTACAAGAGGACTTCCTGGGTCTGAATACTTAAGGACACAAAATTTCCCAAACATAAGTGTTACTATTTACTAAGTTGTCATTAGTTTTATATCCAAAGTCATCCTATATACTCTAGTCGGTTAATACTACCAGAACATTCAGTCGGTAAGCACTAAAGCAATCAGTTATAGAAGATAGAAGTCACAGAGTCTAGTATACACCGAGCTGTCTACCGAGTAACACTCTATGTCTACCGAGCAGCAAAAATGATATACCGAGTGAACACACACCGAGTGAAAACATGTTACCAGATTCATTGAACCTGGACATGTGTAGAAACGTGTTACAAGATCGAGGAACAAAGAACTGTTATCACATTGGAAATTGCACTTCTAGATTGTGTTTGATTTTGAGGTCATCTATCCAATGAAATAATTTGTATGGTTATTCATTCGATGAATCTTGTTTATAAGATTGATGCATGAACATAATCACCGTAATAAGAAATCTATTTATACAACATGAATTGAGGATTAAATGTGTATGTGTGTATGAGTGTGAAGACAGACATATGTGAAAAGCAAAATCATGGGAAAGCACTGAGTGTTATGACTATTACAGATACACAGAGGTCACTGAGAAGGATTTCAGAGAACAGTCAAGGAACAAAGTAAACAGAAAGGTTTACCGAGTTGATTTATCAATTACCGAGGTATGCTATGAGCAAGGTAATATTATATTGAGCACATAGAATCTGCTATAACATTTTAGTTGTAAAGATGCAGATATTTGTAAAGATTTTATTGTAATATTTTGAGTTGTAAGAGAAACCTTTAACAGGGTAAAACACTCTAACAAAGTCTATAAAATGTAAAGCCTTTAACCAGGTGCATCATTTAGTTTAAGTGTTGTAAAATCCTTTAGCAAGGTAGATTTAAAGATCTTGATACTCCTAACAGGGTAAGCTATCAGAAATAGCTAAACATGTAGCTCTAACCGAGAACTCTTTATTATTGCAATAGTGAAGTTGTGGGTGCCATCCCCAACGCAATTTTTCTCTCTAACCAAGAGTTTCTGCGTAACAAAAATATATGTGTTATGGAGTGAATCATGTATGATTGTTATTTATTTGTTTTAGCATCATATTATGTTACAACAGTTTTTGGTTTATGCTTAACAGTAAAGTTATTGTTGAAGAAGAGATTTGAAGTACTGATTCACCCCTCCCCTCTCAGTACATTAGCTTTCCATATTGGGCCTAACAATTGGTATCAGAGCTTCAATCTTGGAAAAGGGTTTAACAACGTAAAGAAAAAGATCTTATCAATGGAAGGCTATAAACAATTATGGAGAATTATGTATCTGCAAGAAGAGTTGGATCATGCTAATCAAGTGATTGCAGACATGCAAAGACAAATGCAAAGATCATTGAAAGTTAGAAGAAGATTGTCTGATGATTTGCAGGACTCTCAAGAGTTGGTGGAACAGATTGAGACATCATCTGAGAACAATATATCTGAAGAGACTGAAGAGATGATTGGAGAATTGAAATAAAAGAACAAAGCACTGATTGAAAAGCTAAAAGCAATGAAAAGAGAACATGAGCATTTCAGCACACAGATGACTGGAAATCTAGATGCATTGAGAACAACTAAGGATAAGATAAGAGATACAGAAAAAGAAAAACATCAACTTGAAGCATTAGTGTCTGAAAAGAATGATGAAATCACTAGGATGACTGGAATACAAAGTAATTTGTCAAATCAATTAGGTTATGCACATCATGAAGCAAATCTGAAGGATAATGAGAATCAAGCATTGAAACTTGAATTATCAAGATTGACCGATGAACTTGAAGCAGAGAAGAAAGCCAAAGAAACACTGAAGAAGAGTTATGAAGCATCAAAGATGTTGGATGAGCAACTGAATACAAGAAGACCCAACAAAGATGCAGGACTCGGTTACAAAGGAAAAGACTCTACCGAGAAGGGAATCCACACTACCGAGAGAGGAGAATCATCAAAGCAAGCTGGAAACAAGAAAAACATCAAAGGAAAGAAACCTATTTGCAACTACTATGGAAATCAAGGTCACACATCTAATCAATGTAGGACAAAGTCTGTTAGCAATTATCAGAAGGCAAAATTCAAAGGGTATTGCAAAAACTGCAATAGATATGGACACAGTACCGAGAAGTGTTGGTTTAAGCAGAAGAATTATATATGGTCTGCACACCGAGCAAATACTAGAGGCTACCGAACTCACACAGATCTTAACCGACAATATGCTGCAGTACCATGGGATTACAATACAAGGATATGGTGTGAATGTTGTGGAAGATATGGACATATAAGTGCCAACTGTTTTATAAGGTTTGGAATGAACAACCGAAGATCATGGAGAAATCCTGGTATGGCATGTTTTCATTGTCACAAAGTTGGACACTTGGCTAGAGATTGTAGAGATCAACCTAGAGGAGATATTGAAGAAATAAAAAGCAAATTACAGATGATTTGAAAAAAGAAGGAAAATGGATCAACTAATGAAGAAAGCACCTTACCTACCAAGTTAGGTGCATCTACTTCGAATTAATTGGTAAAGGTATGAAGGGACTGCATTCTCTCAAAGTTAGATCTTAACAGTTCCTATTTTATCATGTACTTAATTCAAAATCTGCATAGCTAAGATGCATTAGCAAGTTTGAAATTCTATCAAGTCTTTTGGAAGCCTGTCTAGTCGGTAAATACAGGAAGTCTGGCTACTCGGTAAAAGCACAAAAGAAAGGTAAATTGGTTTAGTGGAACCGAGTGCATTTAATGTTTTTTGACCTAACCGCACGGAGCCTGACAAAGTATAATGTGTACTTAAAGCACTTTGCATAGTCATTTCACACTTACCAAGTTTTCAGAGAGCAGAGCTAAGCGATTCAAAGGCGATCAAACACCTCCCCAGCGAATTTCAAGGTATTTACACATCGATCTCAAGCATTTCTAAGAGCTAGCTAACGGGGAAATATCAGTGTGATTATCTGTTTTATATTTACTAAGTGAAAGCGTTTGCTGGTTAAGTTTCAAACCCTAAGCCTTTTTCGTTAGTAGATATCCTGAGTTTGTAATGGCTCCAAAGATTCAGAAACCCATTGTTGTTGAGACCATTGAGAAGCCCTCATTGAAATATTCCCTACCTTCCAAAGTAGCATCTGAACCAGATGATAAAACGACATTTTCACTCATTCCGGATAGGGTCCTGCTGGTTGAGGATATTAGATTTTTCACCAAATGTCGTGTTGAGGAACTAGGTCATGTTGAGATCAAGGACACATATGATGAACTGTGTACCGATGGAAAACTAGATAACAAGTTTGAACACATTAAAGTCAAGGGATTGACCGAAGCCCTAACCTATCCCCGTGTCTTCAAACCCCAATGGGTCAAGTTTGTTCTGAGTAGAGTTCATGATGATTTCATGTGGTTATAGGAGCAACCATTCAAGATCACCAAGGAAATCATTCACTTGATAACCGGATACCCTATTTATGACCATGCCCGAGCTCAGAAAATGATTTCACAGAAGGAATTGATCACTTTAACCGGAGTTGAATCCGATTGCAGAGGTCTAAAATTGAATAATGTCACAGATGTAAAGTTGAAGTTTGCCATTAGAGTAATAGGTTATTGTTTCTTTCAATCGACAAGAGAAAATAGTGTACCATGTGCAGCTGTTGATTTAGCATATAAAATTGTGAAGAAGGGAATGAAGATTGATCTTTGTGAAGTGTTGGTGAAGAATTTGTTTGAAAATCTAAACACCATAAGAAAGCCGAAGAAGAATAACTCGGATAACACGCTGAAGTTTGGATCACTCTTGGTATACATGTTTTTGTATTTTCATAAATTCTTTCCATCTATCGGTAATGTAGTTTGGGAGCTACACTGACCAATCACCCATCAAATCAATGACTTCATCAAATAGCTAGGTGATAACTTTAATGAGATTATGGATGATTATTTTAGCAAGTTTCAAGAAAAGATCCCACCTCAGTTAGTGGAGAAATACAAGGATGATATATGCTTTGAAGTAGACACCAACTACTGCTATGTCAATGCAGTGGAACCAAGAACTCAATCTTTGTCACCTATGGGTTATGAGATTGACTTTGACATTTCACAACAACAAATAGATGCCTTTCTTGCACTTCCAAGGCATGCTACATAAATCAAGTATGGAACCTATGAAGAGGTTAAAGAAAAAGTCAAGATGAGTATTGTAGTACCTAAGGCTACAAGGAAAACAACTAAAATGATTAAAGTGTTAATTGAGAAATTTGGAGAAGGTTCTTCCTCCACTCCTGTCAAGAGTGAACTACTTGCAATTAAGGAAGAATCTGAAGCTCATGAAGTTGCTGTTACTTTGAGCACCGAGTTGCCAAAAGGCAAAATTTTGAAAAGAAAGAAACATGACTCATCACAAGTATCACCGACTCTTCCAGCAAAGTGACCTAATACTAGATCATCTATAGTGTCACCGAGTAAGAAGCAGAAAAATGTCGCAATGCCTAAGGTCACAAGGACTTATAAGAAAACGCCTCGGAGATGCATTTTGAGCAAAGAGTCAAGTGACATAGAGTCTGAAGACGCAAACAAATTTCAGATTGTTAAGAGACAAAAGGAAGATGTACATAGCATTGATAATTTTTGTGCTAACCTGAAACAATATGGTGGATTTGGAGCTTTTAGAGATGTGAAATATGATTCCAGAAAAGAAGATGAAAAGAGGCAAATAGAAGAAGCAGTAGTATGTACACTACTTAAATTCCGAATAGTCCCATTGGAAGTGACTAATTTCCTTCCTAAAACATTGTATTCACATATTGACACCAGGTGGCAATATGCTATGGACTCGGAGAAATAGGTTAGAGAAAGAGTTTTGGTACATCTCTTTCCGGACATGTCGGTAGATGACATTAAAGAACATTTAAAGACCTCACAAACAAACTTTCAAGTAAAGCAGAGAGCATTGAAAATGATGAACGGTCTTTATCTT
Organism: Cryptomeria japonica; assembly: GCF_030272615.1. Lineage (NCBI taxonomy): Eukaryota > Viridiplantae > Streptophyta > Pinopsida > Cupressales > Cupressaceae > Cryptomeria > Cryptomeria japonica. The sequence goes on from NC_081414.1 coordinate 309,433,531, forward strand.
GAAGTCGAGAATGAAACTAAGGAAAAGTGGCAAGAAATATTCTAACTCAAGAATGATGAACCTCATGCTGAACCTCAACGTGAAGTTGAAATAGTTGACATCACCGAACAAGATCCTGTTGAAACTATTCAATTAGATGAGGATGTCATGGCTTCTGAGGATCAGGGACAAGAAATGATAGAAGGCAATGCCGATGCCAAACTGGTATCCAGTGAATCAGTTTTGGAACAAGTCAAGTCATATCCTCCGGTCAATCAACAAGTCCCAATCGAGCATCCTAAGGATACTAATCAAGGGAAAGGGGGTCAACAGTCTACCAAAGGAGAATCTACTTCTCAGACCACTGGGGAACAGACTTCTCAAGCACCTGCAAGCACAGAAATTGTTGCCACTGAGACCCCAAGCACAGAAGCACCGAAGGACACAATAGAGGCTACAGGAACCGACAAAAGTGTTGCCTCTACCGAGCAACCTACAGAGGGTAATCAAGCCTCCCAAGCCATTGTATTAGTTCAACCAGTGAAAGCCTCCTCCTCTAAAGAAAAGAAAATGAAAAGGCATAGTTCCAAGATAGATATGTCTAAGCCCATTGTGTTGCCAAATGTTAACATTTCTAAACTGAAAGGGCAAGCACTCATTGAATTCGAAGAGCTATGCAAAGCCAAAGCTGAACAGAAAAGATAGATAGCTATTCAGAAAAAGAACCGTGTACTTTAGAAGGTTAAGGCATTATTGTCAGACATGCTACCTGAAGCTACCGTGAATAAAGATGTTGCCATCCATATGCAACTAGATGAACTCCTCACTCAATTAGAAGCATCATGAGTAGACGCATCTAAATACCTCAGCAAGCTGAAGGATAAAGAGCTAACTGAAAAAATGATTGAAGAGGTACAAAAAGCAATTGTTGTAGGTAAAGTTAAACTTGTTGGATTCATAGCTGAGTTGTCCCCTCAACTTAAGCATATTCTTTATTTGTTTCAAAAGCTCTGTACATTCTCTTCATTCATTAAGGATATCAGAAATAAAATCGAAGTCATTGAACAAGACATCACCAATCTCTCCAATACATTGACTATCGAGCCAAATTCTATTCAAAATTTCTACACCAAATTGCAAACTCTTATGGCTCAACAGTTGGAACTTCCAAATGAAGAGCACAAATCAGGATGGATATAATGACTCTTTAGACATTATTCATTCCTCATCTTTCATCTGTTCAAGAGCAGATCAACTGAGCCACTCATTTATCCACTCAACCAGAGGGAAGCACACTAGATGGTTTGATCTCACTCCTAGCTAACATTACAACTCAGAATTCACTCATGGATAGTGTCAAGGAAACCCTCTCTACAACTCTCACCAATGCAAAGACAAAGTACAAATCCATTTTTGACCAGTTGCCTCCACCAAATGGTAACTAGTTTTGATGTTTGTCAAAAAGGGGGAGTATAGTAAAGTATCAAAAGGGGGAGTGTAGTATACAGGGGGAGTATACCGAGTAGAACAAAGTATCCAAATGCACAGTTGAATTTGACAGGGGAGCAATAATCATCGAGCAGTGATCGAAGAGCAAAGAACAAGTGCAGTAAACAAATAACATTGATCACCAAGCATGCAAAATCAGAATTATGTACAGTATATTGATAAGGGGAGTATATCTGAGTATACTATTTATTGAGTATTGTATATATTGTCAGTTTAGTCAAATTTTGTAAGTATATAGATTTTGAGTTATGACTTTGAAAGGAGTTTTGTCAAACATTTCAAAACTAATGTCAAAAGGGGAGATTGTTACTATTTACTAAGTTGTCATTAGTTTTATATCCAAAGTCATCCTATATACTCTAGTCGGTTAATACTACCAAAACATTCAATCGGTAAGCACTAAAGTAGTTGGTTACAGAAGATAGAAGTCAAAGAGTCTAGTATACACCGAGCTATCTACCGAGTAACACTCTATGTCTACTGAGCAACAAAAATGATCTATCAAGTGAACACACACCGAGTTCATTGAACCTAGACATGTGTGGAAACATGTTACAAGATCGAGGAACAAAGAACCGTTATCACATTGGAAATTGCACTTCTAGATTGTGTATGATTTTGAGGTCATCTATCCAATGAAATAATTTGTATGGTTATTCATTCGATGAATCTTGTTTATAAGATCGATGCATGAACATAATCACCGTCATAGGAAATCTATTTATACAACATGAATTGAGGATCAACTGTGTATGTGTGTATGAGTGTGAAGACAGACATATGTGAAAAGCGAAATCATGGGAAAGCACTGAGTGTTATGACTGTTACAGATACACAGAGGTCACCGAGAAGGATTTCAGAGAACAGTCAAGGAACAGAGTAAATAGAAAGGTTTACCGAGTTGATTTATCAATTACCGAGGTATGCTATGAGCAAGGTAATATTATATTGAGCACATAGAATCTGCTATAACATTTCAGATGTAAAGTTGCAGATATTTGTAAAGATTTTATTGTAATATTTTGAGTTGTAAGAGAAACCTTTAACAAGGTAAAAGACTCTAACAAAGTCTATAAATTGTAAAGCCTTTAACCAGGTGCAACATTTAGTTTAAGTGTTGTAAAATCCTTTAGCAAGGTAGATCTAAAGATCTTGATACTCCTAACAGGGTAAGCTATCAGAAATAGCTAAACATGTAGCTCTAACCGAGCACTCTTTATTATTGCAGTAGTGAAGTTGTGGGTGCCATCCCCACAACAGTTTTTCTCTCTAACCAAGAGTTTCTGCGTAACAAAAATATATGTGTTATGGAGTGAATCATGTATGATTGTTATTTATTTGTTTTAGCATCATATTATGTTACATCAGTTTTTGGTTTATGCTTAACAGTAAAGTTATTGTTGAAGAAGAGATTTGAAGTACTGATTCACCCCTCCCCTCTCAGTACATTGGCTTTCCATATTGGGCCTAACAATTGGTATCAAAGCTTCAATCTTGGAAAAGGGTTTAACAACCTAAAGAAAAAGATATTATCAATGGAAGGCTATAAACAATTATGGAGAATTATGTATCTGCAAGAAGAGTTGGATCATGCTAATCAAGTGATTGCAGACATGCAAAGACAAATGCAAAGATCACTAAAAGTTAGAAGAAGATTGTCTGATGATTTGCAGGACTCTCAAGAGCTGGTGGAACAGATTGAGACATCATCTGAGAACAGTATATCTGAAGAGACTGAAGAGATGATTGGAGAATTGAAAGAAAAGAACAAAGCACTGATTGAAAAGCTAAAAGCAATGAAAAGAGAACATAAGCATTTCAGCACACAGATGACTGAAAATCTAGATGCATTGAGAACAACTGAGGATAAGATAAGAGATACAGAAAAAGAAAAAGAAAATCTAGAGGTGGCTGCCAATTTCCTTGATTTTGCTACCAAGGAGGAGGGGAATTTTGGTAATTGGTCCATGCATTTTGGGAATTATTCCAATGTTGCTGAGGAAAGCTCCCACAATAGGGAGGATATTGATTTTGTCATTGATTACCAGAATTATATGAATTGGAATAGGGACCATTAAAGGATAGAGGATCAAGTGGCGTACCTTGTCGTGGAGCCCATGGTCTTCTTTGAGCTATATAAAAGATTTGGTCCTCTTCTCTTTCAACAGGTTTTAATTCTAATGAGGCATGATCGTTTTCAATATTCACTATTGTCTTACATCCGCAGTCTCTTTTCTGCTACCTCCAGTGAGGGCAAAATTCAGTTAGGATTGCCTCTGCTTCCTCATGCTTCCTTTTTGCCTGAAGTGTGTCCACTTGTGTGGCTATGTTATTTATGATATCTTGCTTGAAGTCAGATAGTAAGTGAGTAATCTCCATCCTTGGAACTCAATTGGAGGATTTTCCTTTGGTAACTTGATATCCTTTTTCCTTTTTCACAACTGCTCGGGAATGTTTTTGACATATCTTCTTTAAATCTTCCCAAGAGACTTGAGAGATGTCTCCCTCGCCTATCAAGTCCAGAGCTTCAATATAGTCGTCACTTATTTCTCTAAGAAAAAGCAACTTTTGAGATTCTTCATTAAGAGTATAATCTAAGTTTTTCTTTAGACTAAACAAGAACCTTAAAATATAGTCTTCCAAATTTTCATCATCTTTTTGTTGCATCCTAAAATGTCATCTCCCCTATTACCACTTCTACAATATTCTTTGTATTTCTCAAGAAATTTGGTTTGCATAGCTTCCCAGTTGTCAACATCATCTCTCCCAAGACTCATAAACCATCTGAGGGCTCCTTCCTTTAGAGTAGCAGGAAATAGTTTGAGTCTATGAGCATCAGTAGTATAATCATATCTCTGGCAAAGGATATCAAATTCAAACAAAAAGGTGTTTGGATCTTCTGTTACAAGCCCATAAAACTTAGGGAGAACTGAAGCAGGGATATTCTTGAGGTTATTATTATCGTGTTGATCAATGATAGGGAATTCAAAGGTAGCTTGGTTAGGTGGATTTTGGGATGTCATCCTTTCTTGATAAAGTATCAAGGCAAATGGGTTCTCAACAAGTTGTTGGTCTATAGGCTCGTCAACATTGGCAAACAACTCAACCAATGGGTTTATATCTTGGTTTCCATCTTCAAATAAATTATAAGCTTGCTCAAAATTATTACTAGGATAGGGGTCATTAGGAAGAAACCTCCTTAAAGCATCTCTTCTCCTAGGCATACAGTAGCATTATGGGTCATTACTCTATAAAGGTAAATCGACACAAATTTTTAACTAGTGAAAACAGAATACAACTATCAATGACTGCAAATATTTATAGTTTGACACCATCCCCGACATCGGCGCCAAAAATGACTAATCTACTTAATAGTTCAATAATTAGACCTTGAAATCATACTTCAAGGATTGAACATCCAACTAAGTAATTAGCTCTCATCATGAAGGTTCATTTAGTTGTCAACCTGGGGCATATACTTGAAGTGGGTCTGCAAGGTATATGCACTAGAAAGACTAAAACAACCACTTTTCCTATTGCTCGAATTGAAATGTTGCTCTAAGACAATGCTGGAAATAAATAACTAGAATACTTTTAAGGAAAGATAACTACCTTCTAAGAAACATTTAAGAAAAACAGAACTTATCCATGATCAACAAACATGATTCTATTCAGTTCATAGTGGTTGCAAGAACAGTCACATGAAATATTCCAGTGGCTACAGGAACAGTCCATGATCAAGATAATGCTAAGTACAAAATAAGAAATGATTGATAAAAGAAGCCAAAGGAATAATCACTAAGTGGGCCCCCTTAGCAAGCATCCAGATAACTGAATCAAACGCCTGGAGCTTAAAGCATCATCTTTATTGATTTATAAGTACTTGACAACATAACAAATTACTGAAAGTCTACTTCTTTCTACCTCAAAATTGTATTACTATAACTGAAACTATCTTCTTCTCAACAACTGTACAAGAGAAGGTGGGAGGTTATTTAAAGAATGAAATTCCTAACTAACTAGCATACCACTCCCAAAGTTTAAGGAGGATGCTTTTATTGAACAAAGAGAAAAAGAAGGTGAAATTATAAATACTAAGAATCAGTCAAAGTCTGTTGGAACAGTAGAGAGAATCTAGCATAACTTCAATCCTAAATATACTCCTTCAATAAAGGAAATCATTAAGTCTTCAGATAAGTCATAATGAACCACTTCTAACTGTCAGCTGACTTCTTCAAAAACAATCCTTGTTGTCCCTTTCTCGGCCAGCAACTCCATAATCTTTATTGTTGAACATCCTAGACCGATTCAACATTCTTCTTCAATTCTACATGAAAGTGTTAACACACACATATATAGGCCTAATTATTCCTATTAGAGTAACATTCAAAATCTACATGCAACATTACCATGGATATTCCTCATAGCATAATTACCTATTCTATCACATTAAAAAGAAACATATATCAAATGAGTTTATGTCATATGACCATATTATCAAGACATAAAATATTATCACTTAGCAAAGGTTCTAAACTCAAAAGACATAACTAGACTCCTAATGCTCTAGAAATGACACATACACAGATAAAATAGAGCCATTCTTTTGGCTCATCACCAAGTTTAACATGTATTAAAGATGTTTATAGTGAGCCCACTTGCTTATATACCATGAATTAAACATATAGCTCCAAATTTATAAATGATATAAAAAGAAAAGTTGCTTTGAATTAACATTTAAGATAGATTAGAAAGAGTTTTGAGCTTACAAAAGATTTCAGACAAATAAAATCAAATAAAAAAGCTCCAAACTATTAATTTGTACTAGTAAAAGCATTAAAAAAATTTAATTAAAAAAAATAAAAAAATATTGAACCAAAATGTTCAACTCTAGACAAGGATTAATAAACAAAAGCATCGAAGTAATTAATAAATAGAACCCAACATAGATAGTTGCAAACTAACAAAAGATTTCAACATAAACAATAAAAAAATCTCACATACATCAATCAACAAAAGCATTGTGTATCTTTCATTCTTGCAAGATCCAAAAATTTCCATCACAAGAAATCTTAGAGAAAACTCTAGTACACCTCAACACAACCTTGCTCCCAAATGCCCATTGCAACCTCCTCCATTCTTAGCAAGCTACACTTGACCTTCAACAATCTTGCTTGTAACTTCCAATCCTAGGGAGCTCACATTGTACTACTACTTGCCCAATCTCGATCATTACTTTCAAATCAAAAGACATGCCTTACATTGTCATTGTTGTGAGTGCAAGTAGAGACATGCTAAAGGACCTCCCCTTGGGTGAATGAGATGGCTAATCAAAATACTAGTTCTAGTTATACAATACAAAGAACATCTACATGAGCAAACACTTGTTGATTATACATAGATTAATTTTTCAAAAAATATGTCGTTGAATGCATGAGACTACATGATTTATTGGAGTGCAAAGTGCTAAACACATTACTTTCCAACAAAACATAAACATGAACAATTACAATTGTCATAACAATTTAGAGTGAAGAGTGGGTTAGTCATCAAAGTGACGTGATAATAAAGAAAACAAATTCACAATATTATGATTATTATACAGTTTCAAGGGTTGTGACTTTCAAATTCTATAAAAATATTCCTCTCACTGATGAATTGTGATTGATACCAACATTTCTTTTATTTAAACATAAAATTTTGAGCACAAATGAACAAGTTAAACAATATAACCTACTGATTAAATAATATTATTTAATTAATACGTGGATGGAACTTAAATAAATATGGATATATTCAATTAATTATAAAGGAAAGAGTCAGGTTAATTAAGTAATTGACAATGTGTCAATTTTAGTTGTCCATAGGAATAATGCAAGGCATAAAGTACTACATTTAATAATCCCAACTTTCTATTATTTTCTTCTAAAATTTGCTAGTAACTTTTGATTGTTTCAAAACCATTACATATAATAGTACATAAGACTAGTTTTCTATAATAGCTATTACAGGCATGATAAAATCTACAATGACTTGTTAATTGCATTTCTATTATGTCTTCTAATAGCCACAACTACATATGTTCACTTATATTTTGTTCCATGTTCTATGTCTTCTAATAGCCACAACTACGCATGTTCACCTATATCTTGTTCCGCGTTTCGAAAAAACAAACCAAATCGCATACTAAGAAGCACGTTCTTGCAAAACCAATTGCATACCAAAAATTACGTTCTTGCAAAACCAATCATATGCAAAGAACTACATTCTTTTAAAAATAGAACAATTCACAATCTAATTGTACATTTACAAAATCACCAATAAGAATTAAATGCAATACATCTCTTACTAATAACGATTTTAATATTTTTTTACACCTAACTATACAACTATTTGAAAGTCATCACACAATTGCCTCACATAAACAGCTAGCATATTATCATGCCAATTATCAACAGTCAACCCCAAAACCAAAATCTTAATCAACTGCTGTACTAGAACACACTCATGAAACTGACCTACTTTTAATCATACCTATTTTGAGCAAAATTGAAAAGACAATGTACTTGGTGCAGAAATGCTTCCTCCATATTTTCAGGATCTTCTTATCATAATTATGTGAGAGATTTTAGTGTGTCCAGCAAGATTACATGATATAATTGTCACTTTATCACATATAATGAAAAATGATTGCTAATTATAATTAGGCAAGGTACAATTATAGATGTAATGAGTATAATTAGAGCTTTTTCACATTTTTCCTTCCTTGACTTAAAAGACAACAATTATTTACTAATTAATAATGAAGGGCAAAAGCTCATCCAAGCTGTAAACAATGATGTTCAATTAATTAGTGTTAATAAATGTTGTCTACTACTATAGAAAATAATATATTTGTAGACAATGTCATTATTGAATTGGATAAGCTTAAATATATCTGTAGAAAATGTAGTTATTAAATTGGATAAGTTTTCTTTTTGTGAATAAGTGATTTAAAAAAAAAAAATATATCATTATGGTATATTTGTTATGATGTTTGATTTATTTAAATAATATTATATATCTATGGTAAGAAATGTGACTATTGAATTGGATAAATTTTTTTAATTTTTGGTTTACTTTAAGATGTCTTATATATAATTGAATTTTTTGAAAATATTATATTTTAGTATGATATATATGTTATGGTGTTTGCATTTTATTTGATTATTATATATTTTTGAGTTTAATGATCAAATAATTAATCATAATTTAATATCTTATCTATGTATCAGTGGTAAACAACTATTTTGTTTTTATGTCGGAGATAGGAAGACTTTTATTTTGTTGAGAAGAGTAACCAAATCATTTACCTCAATAAAGTCACTGCGATGAAAGGTTTTAGGCCATCTAACAATGGTGGGCCTTGGAGTCTTCAACCAATTATCATTCATATTTCTTTGACACTTGTCCGAGTGTTTCTCATAATAGGCTTGGGTTGTCTGCATGTCAATGCCAACATACTTGCCTATGATTGGACATTTGAAGATAGTGTTGAAGAGGTCTTCATCCAACCTAATGACCTTCTTACAATCTGCATCTTTGACACTTTTGCTTTTAGGATCAAAATGGCTGGCCACTGCAAGCACAAATTCTGGATTTTATGCAAACATAGGAAAGGCTGAAACCAAGTGGATACTGCTATTGATGAATGACTCTATTTTATAGTACTGAGGCGACTCTTTGATCCTTTTGAGAAACTCCTCTAGGTCCCCATGACCTATTTCAGTGTCTATGATATTATCAATGTTGGATGACACTGAAGAAGGCGAAAAAATGCAATGAGGATCTTGCTTTTTGAATTTCATGGTTCTCTTGCTAGGAGATGGCTTCGTCGTTTGTTAGGAAGCTGAAACTGCAACATTTGGTGAAAAGAGTCTTCTAGAGTTAGACGAAAATCACCATCATGCCTTGAAAAGAAGCTCATGAGAAACATTCTTCACTTGAAACAACTGGCTTGAGGAGGATCATTTATGACAAAAATTGGGTTCAAAACCCCAATTTCACTTTGGAAGTGCGATGGTATAAATCAGGTTACAACCCTGATTTACACTTAGTTCTTTTTGGAATTACAATGTGTAAAGGTGTAGTTTGGGTTTATAACCCCAAACTACACTTTGGACTATGAATAACAAGTTTTGGTGTAGTTCGAGTTAATTACAATGTGTATTTTGGGTTTATAAACCCAAACTACACTTATTTACAAGTGGAAAATGGACATGGTCTAGTTACAAGTTATAAACCCGAACTACACATTGTGAAGTATTTTTTGGTGTGGTTCAGGGTTATAACCTCAAACTACACAATGGTGTAACATTTAATGTATTTTGAAAACTTGGTACACATTGTAAAGTATAATGGTAATTCAGTGTGGTTCGAAGTTGTAGCTCTAAATTACACCGTGGTATTTTGCAATAGAAATATTTCGATGTAATTTAGGGTTACAACTCTAAACTACACCATGGTGTTGGGAAATACCTTGGTTTGGTAGTGTAGTTCGGAGTTGCAACACCGAACCAAACCATTTGTAGGTTCAATGGTAATCAAAGCGAAAAGCATGTAGTTCGATGTTATGAATCCGCACTACATGCTAATCGCTCTAGTTCGGATTCATAACACCGAACTACATGTTAACATGGGATATGCATAAAATAACGGTGTTGTTCGGGTTTATAAGTCTGAATGACACCAAAATGATATGTAATACAAACACAATGATGTCATTCAAGCTTATAAGCCTGAACAACATCATCTTGATAAGTCATTCAATCAAAGACAAATCAATACATGATTTGATGACACAAAAAACCATAATCATATTCAAACTGAAATTAGGGCACAAATTTCATCAATGAAAAATGTAAATGAAAAACAAGGCGTAACTTACCCGATAAATAAAATGCTGAGAAAATCATTTGAAAGAATGTTCGATCTTTCTTTGAATCACAAGGGAGGGCAAGGCATACTTCGTCGAAGAAACATGATGAAGAAGAATGCAAAAAATTGAAATCAAAAAGAAAAAACCAAAAGAAAATATTGATTTTAATACAAATTCTTAACATTTAATGCAGTTTGTGCCACATTAATGTGCATTTCAGGGTTATAAACTTGAAATGCACTAAGATGTATATTTTGATACACCTAAAAATAAAAACTAACTCTTTTAAAATAGGTGTAAAATCAAAGTTTTTAAAATAACTTGGACTCAATTCAAGGCATTTTCACGAGGGTTAAAATATGGACAAGGGGAGTGAAAAATCATCTTGATTTACGTGCTTACAACACATGCTACAAATTTGGACAAAAAATTGTAGGGGCTATCTCACGTTTGTGCCTTAGCTGAAAATGGGGATAATACCTGACTCTGACTAGGGAACTGCTTTTGATCCTTCTTTGAAACGATAAAAGGTAGTAGAATCCCAGAGCTCTAAATTCCTTCATCCATCCATTGAGCATAGAGTTAGGTGACCAAAAGATGCAAAAGTAGGCATGACATACATGGTGAAGATAGTGCAGGAACAAGAATTGGTTACAACATCTAAAGTTGTGTACTAAGGAGATTCATTGGCTGAGATTGCTCTGCTAACCCACATCCACCTATCTCATATGTTCATCTAGAGATGTCCTCTCATCCCCTTTCATCTCACTGGTCTTATTCTATGTTGTTCCAGTCCTTGTTTTTGTCCTTGTCGTCTGAAAGACGACTTTCTTTTTGGGGGGTTGGGGGCTGATGCAATCAACAAGTACTAAAATAAAATAAAATTAAATTAAAAATGAGTGCAATTAAATTTGTATTCCCGACAATTGGTTAATCGGTAGTTATTGATGATTGTCATTCTCAACCAACATTGGCATGCTTATATATTTCATATTGTACATGTAGTCGAGGTAAGCTCATATGATATCCTATACACATTACATATCAATGAAATGAGAATAAAGCTATATCTTTCTAAATATGTTTGCAATTAATTTATATTATTGTTATGTAATTCTATTACTTTCGTTTACTCTATAAATCTGTCAAAGTAGAACACATGAGTAAACAAATGACTCAAGTAAGACCATCATATTCTCATAACAAACTAGCTAATAATCTTAATACCTTTTCAATGTCCTTAACAATCAAAGGATTGATTTTGTTATTTTGAAAGAGTAAACACATGTTGAAATAACTTAATGAACTTGTTTAAATCAACCTTTAAAACATAGTGCATATTACATATTTGAAATGAAGAGATAATAAAAGAATTATGGACTTAACTACATAAAATAGGGTAGGGCAATAGTATAAGGATACAGGCAAAAAGGCAAGAACAATTGTAGATTGCATAACTGCTTGACGAAATGTTAAACATAGACAAGACTTACAGACTATTTGACAAAATATAGATTTTTAAAGAATGAGACAGTTGCGTGATATACACAAGATGAATTCATTAAGACAACTTTATAGAAAAAATCATATTGCTCAACCTAATTCTACACCCTACCTACTCATGCAAGTAGAAAAATCGTCAAAAACTTATGATAAATAGGCATACAAAATGTCGAAGCATTTACAAAGTAATAAAAGAGCTTGGTAGAATGCCTAAAAGAGGTGGTTACAGATACTACAACAATTATAGAAAATGCACAAAATGGATTTATTAAAGAGGATTTAGAAACTTTTAAGCAATCACAATTGGTAGTTGTGGAGCTAGATTCCATGATAGTTACAAACATCCTCCTAAACTATGTCAAAATGCGAGTTAAAAGATGGGACATGGACAATTATCAAAATGATAAAGGAATTTGTAGTCGCAACTACATTGGTAGACATGTACAAACAATAAGGTAGCATAAACAAGGTACACAAAATTATTTGATGAAGTACCTAAAAGAAATACGGTCTCAAATCCCACCAGATAAGAATAAAATCAATTTATTTATTTTTTGAAAAGGCTTTATAAAATTTCAATAAATTGCAAGCAATAGGTGATAGCTATTTCCCTCGCCTTTCACCAACATTCTTCTTTCTTGCCTCTGAAAATGCTAAATTGCATTCCTTAATTTTTGCTATTTGCCATAAACATGCTAAAAGGCAAAACAATATCCATCAATAGAATATGTAAGTACCATGCAACAAAATATAGAAAGAATGAATGAATGAAGAGTTTTTATGATGTCCATGAGATCAAGTAGTCTATGGGACCCTCTAATGAGAACAACACAATGACCATTGAAGAACCAACCAACCAACCAACCAACAAAGCCCAAAAGAAAACATTGAGCAACCACTAATCCTTGCTGATCAAGTTTCTTTTGTTGTGAATTTTAACTAGGTAATCTACCATCTTTAGAATCCACTCCTCTTCAAACAAAGTATTTAGAGACTCATATCCATATATTTTCTCTAAATGTCCTCATAAGCTGAGACGTCCATGATGTAATGTCATTCTATTTTCATTGACCCAGACCTGCAAAGAAAACAAACCTTGTTAGCCTATTCCAGTTTGAGTGTTTTCCACCTTCATGTTTCGCACCTAAGATGGTGTGAGCTAGTTTTTAACAAGGCTATTAGCATTTTTGCTTTCCATTTTATATCCACCTCTATGTAATGCTCTTGTTGATGTTCAAATGCGGGATTGGAATGTTTGGCGTAGTATTCCCTTTTTCTCTCAAGTTGTTTTGACCATAACACCACTTTAACTTTGTCTCGCATACAACTCTGAATTTCAACATTTAAATTTGGGCATTCATGCAAATTAATTCCCCATCTACTCAACCACTTGATATTTTGTTTCATCCAAGTGTTTTTTCTTGTGTTTAGCTTTTCCTCTACCACAATTTTGGGCCAACAATGATCTACCATTTTTTTTGTTCTCTTCAAATAACCCAATAACTCGATCATTGTAGCTGCTTCAATCAGGAAGGCTTGAACTTTGACTAAGATGATTTCGTATGGGACTATAGTTTTAATTTTGAAGTTCCTTGTGATCAAATATCTTTGTAATATTTATATTTGCCTCCATCTTGATCTTGACGTATTGCTGCCCCATACCTCACAATCATACAAAACCAACGATATAACAAGCAACCTGAATAACGTCTTCTTAGATTTCTAATTCCATAGCTCAATTGATCTTGATCTATTTTGAAGCATGTATATTTCTTTCAATCCCCTTGTATACTCCTTTCTTTACAAGCCTCCCAACTAAGGTTTCTATGAAAATCGAGGCCCAAGTATTGTATTCATTTACCTACTTCTTTCTTCTCAAAGTAAAAATCACGACTCTAGTTTTTCCAATGTTCACTTGCATTCTCACTTCTAGACAAAGGGATTCTAGAGCTCTTAGGTGTTCTTGAAGACCCGCAGGTGTTTTAGCTAATAGAGCGAGGTCGTCATTGTATAGCATTAACTTTGTTACAAAAGTAGCCAAATTCACATCCTCACCACATTACATGACTATCCAATCCTCTATTTTGTCTATAAGGAGCCCAAACAAAGTAGAGGACAATAGACACCCTTGTTTGACTCAAATGTCATTCCCAAAATTCTTTGAGAGCCCATCCCTAGTTGTGATTTTGGCCTGAAACTGCTCATATAACCTATGAACTGTTGTCCTATAGTAATATGGAACTCCCAATTCTTCTATTTTGTGCTATGGTTTGCTTCTAGGAATCATGTCAAAAGCTTTTTTGAAATCTATGAAACAACAAAAAACCTATTCACCATATTTTTCCCAAACCTTCACAATCAAATGTCTAAGGGTGATGCGGTCAATAATAGAGTGCCTTGGTTTGAAACCAATTGGACCTTTTGCCCTTTTCGTTTCGTTTTTAGCCCCAAAAATAACCCTATGTTCCACCATACTTCCAAAGGGTTTACCAAAAATGGGGATTGATTATTATTGTGCAATAATTTGTTGGATTGTTCACATCACCAATTTTGAGGGTGGGATGCCAATACTAGTTGTCTAATTTGTTGGAAAGCCATCCCAAATTACTTGATTAAATATTTTTTAAGGTATGAAGCAAGAGTTTTTGTGCCCCACTTCAAGAATTTAGCCTAAATACCATCTATGTCTTGAGCTTTGCCCCTAGATAGCCTTTTAATTCCCACCTTTATGTACTTAGTAGAGAAGAGTTTGGACTTCAAGTTAATAATTAGAGGAGATTCTATATTTTGTCCTCTTTCATACGATTCCTAGGCATATCCAAGCCATTGGACACTCCAGATGTTATTTTCAATGTTCGCTTTAGACTGTTACAACTCTTTCCCAAAACTTCTAGGATTATGCTTACTCAAAGTGATCAACTCTTTCCTTCCCATTTTCATGTAATCTTCTTTTTTAGATCTTACAAGCTTTTGATACATTATTTTGAACTCTTTTTCCTTTCATGAGGTTCTAAGCATTCTTTTTGCAATCTTGCACTCTTCATCAAACCAAGGAATAGCTAAGAAACTATTTTTTATACTTATTCTGGCCCTCACTCTTTTGCATGCCAAGAGTGCATTGTGGATTAAGGCCATACTTGGTTATTGTTGTCTATTAATCTTTTGTCTTCGTTGGGACTACTAGTAGATTTTCTATCTTGGATTTGTTTTTCAAGCACAACTTTGAAAGTGTCTTGGTTTCCCTAGTTCATGTATATTTTTTCTTGCAAAGCTGCCTCTTTATTTATTTAAAGATTAACTCTTTGTTGGCCAAATGTTTGTATGTTAAGCTTTGCATAAATAGCGTTATTATCAGATTTCATTTCTAAAGAACAACTTCCAATTTCGACCTCTCTTATCCTTGGAACAAAGTTCTACAAACAAATGATACAAGTATACCACATTTTGACCATTGTACATTTGACATGTGATGTTCCTTGATCTTGGCCACAATCTCAACCCGATACAAATGATTAAATTGTGAAGGCCGAATAACCCTGACAACTTAGACTCCAAAATGAGAAATACCTACTTGTTTCTCTTTAGAGACCTTCTCCAACATTTGAAACCCTTCTTCTAACCATAACATATTACTAATCTATCTTTCTTCCTCCTTGAGGCATATTGCTTGATTATTTGATGTTCTAGCATTAAAATCCCCTATGAGAAAGATGTCACCCATTTTGTAGTAATTAGCTATGTTCCTTTTCAGAGCTTTGTAAGCAACTAGAAAAATAGTAGTCTCTTTATATGTGATCTTCAACCATGTAAACTGGTTATTTGGGTCTTGTAGCATTTTTATGATTCTCTACCATGAATCCTTTACTAAAATTGTCACTCCACCATGCCCTTTGCCATTTTCAGTTAACTCATTCTATACCAAGTGTTGGCATTAAGTTGTCATTGATGTCAACATACACAAGTGTAGAGTTGATTTAGGTTCAAGATGCAAAGGGAGAAGTGTTGGTTCAACTTTGGCACTAATGCATGGAAGTTTTTTCATGTAGATTACACACTGTGTTTATCACCACTCTTTGCATCTCTGAGTTTATTGATGACAGATCTTATTTCTGTAAGATACCTTGACTGTCTGGAAGATCAATCGAGTCTTGTTGATAAGGTTGCTATAAATGGCTGTGGCAAACTCAACGTGTTTATCACCTCATGCGCAGATAGAGAACAAAGTGTGGTTGTTGTTTCATAGATCAACCTGTTTGTGTTGACCAAAGATGGCTGGCGAAAAGAAGAGTAGATATCACATCGTGTTTATCACTACGGTCTCCGCAATTCCGCAAACTTGAACTCCACCGCTAAAAAGTCATATGCAGAATTGCAGGAAGAAAGGTAAGCGTCTCCACAGTCCCGCATGTCAACTCGCTTTGACTTCCAAGTCATCTGTGGATTTGCAAGAAGAAGGAAGGAATGTTTGCCGAATAAGATCGAATGACGTGTTTTGCACCATGTCTCGCCAACTCATAGCCAAGAAGCCGAATAAAAAAATATCTCACGGGGCAAGTTAAGTGTAAGAAAGTGTGTAGTCCCGAACATATCAGAGATGTGGAGGACGTGGCATGTATGGGACATATCAGAGATTGCTAACTAGATGTGGTTGCTGAGGAAATGACAATTAGGAGTTTCATCTATGAGAATGAGTGTTGCATGCAAAAATCGTTCCAAAATGCTGAGTTAACTGAATGGATTTAGAAAGTATGTGATACGAAAGGCAAAAAATCATAAAGCACAAATTAAGGTAGATTAAGCTCTAGATCTCGATAAGAATTTTTTGAATTCTTCTTTGGAGAGAAAATTTTTGGAGGGAAAATTCTAAGCAGTAAAACGGATTGTGATAAAATGAATTTTAGTTAAAGAAATTGCAAAGTGTTGCTGAAGAAAAACTAGAATGTGTTGTTGCATACGAAACAGAAGCAAGAAAACAAAGCGTAAGAAACATGGTGTGTATTTCACACCGTGTGGAGCAGAGTAAGAGACAAGCAGAGAGCATAAATCTATTGCAGAGATCAGAGAGTTGAAGACAAACCCTGTAACAAAACACAGAGTGTTACAAAACATCATTTGTAACGAGGTATTCAATTTGTAGCTGTTATAAATCTTTTGTAATCATCTAAGTGGGTGCTCAAATCAAGGGTTGGTGCTCCTTTGGGTTAGCGCCCATAAACTTTGTAATCAAACTTTTTTACCGTGGGGCTGGATTAGAGCAGTAGACTCTAGCAGCATTTATCACCGAGGTTTTTCCCATCTTGGGTTTTCCTTGTATATCTTGTCTTGTGGGCTTGTCTTTTGTGTGTGTGCATATTTGTTTAGTGTCTTTTCTCATCTATGTTTGATCATTGTTATTAGAGCTTTAATATTTTAGAAAGTGCAAGTTTTGAGTTACCATTGATTCACTAAGGTAGGAGTAAGGCATGGTTTCAATGACCCTTCCAATCTCGAGATTAAGGCCAAACTTCCTCATTTTGTGCTAATATTTAATGATGTTATAATGCCTCATTCAAATGCCAAAACTTCTTTCCTAAGTTTGCTTTCTAAGGTTGGATTTTGCAACCACAGAAGGTAAGATTGAGGATATCAAGGGCCTTTCCTAGACCAACTAAGAGGCATTTCAAAATCAGCATTGATTGAAGCTTGAAATTAGGGATAGTCTTCATTCCTCAAGTATTTCTCTCATCCATCCCAAGTCTATGAAGTTCATCACTGCCTCCAAGCCAATAAACCCTACTAGGCACAGTAATGTTCAAATCCTTCGGGGAATGAGTGAATTGTGAAATGATGATTAATCCTTGATCTATGTGTCATGCAAGATAAAGAACACAAAGAGGGCTCTGTGACGCTACCCTTGGAGGATCCCCTAGATAAAACCAAAGGATGAATTCCATGCCAACACCCTGAAGATGTTAGCGAGTGGAGCCAAAGACAACAAATGGTTGGATAAGCAAGTGCCCCTACCACCATCAACATGGCAACAATTTGAAAGTCAGGGCGAGATTGTAGGAAGATGACAGAACACATAATGCTACACAATATGCAAAAACAAAGAAAGAACAACAATTGCTTTATTGTAAGATGACTACTTGTGGGTTTGGTTTAATGCAATTCAAAAGAGTGCCACAAATTAGTTATTTCCCAGCTTCACCTTTTTGTGCCTTGAACCAAGTGAAATTTTGTTTTCTAGTGGGATTAATTGAAAACAATTGTAGGTAGTTGAAAAGGTGATTGATGGTTGTTGAGACCATTAACCAAAAAGCTATCAAAACTTCTAGAATGTAAATCAGAGCCATTGGATGCATGGACTCTTGCCATTTATTCAAAATGTAAAACATATAAAAGGCCAATGCCTCTCTCATTGCAAAGGATTAGAATTTTAGAAGCAGTACATTAGAAATATAACTAGAATTGTTGGACAAAAATTGTTGTAATATCGGCTAGAACAAATGAATAAAGCATTGACAAATGGTGTTTTTGCCATTTGCTCTAACCTGTTTTCATGGTTTCTTTTCATCAAGTTAGTAAAGTTCAGTGACCTTAATGGTGAAGTGTGAGGGTATTTGATTTGATTTCAGGTTCATACCATTGGAGGCTTACTAACTATAAATCTATGTGCATGGTTAGTTTGAACCTATTATTGCTTTTATTTCAACTGAGTATTTTGAATTGTGCCAAAATTGGGTATCCAAATGAATGTTCGTGGTCTTAAAATGTTTCATCCCCTTTGGACCTTGCACTATTCCTGTAGGGTCGTGAGTTTATCTCTGACTGAGCAAGGAATAGTCTATTTGAAATTTGTCTACCTACAACACCAATTGCTAATTTCATTGTCCCTAGGATCTCTAATTCCTATCTCTTTGCTATTTATTTTCTCCAATTCAAGAAGTAAAGCATCACCAGATAGTTGTACCAGATGTAGGCTAGCTTAAAATGCGTAAGTCCCCTCATGTTTACCAACAATACACATCAACTGATGAGTTATCCTATGTAGGTCAAGACCTGATAGTTGGAACCTTGAGGTTATGCCCTATGATCAATTTGAACAACATTAGGGATTTCCTTATTCAAGAGAGGATAGGATACACTCACCATTCTATTCTGCATTGAATGAAAGTGCAAGCTTTTCGCCATCAAGCACCACCTTGTTATGTCAATTTGTTTCTTCCCACATTTGCAACCTGATTTATTTCTTTATAAGATATTTTTTTTTGTCTCTATTGGTTCTTTTACAACTTGGGACCAGGACTTGACCTCTTCTAATTTCTCCCTTAGCTCTATTTCTTTGACCTCTATATTTGCTATAGCTGACTAAAACACTTTGATATTCGAGATGTTACTTTTTTCAACTTCTTAGTTTATATTCTCGCTCTTAACTTGGCTTATATAATGCTTTAGAGATAAAATCTCCTGCTGTCCTAACTCCATGCTGCTTTGCAATTCAATTACCTGACTTAAGTAACCTATTTTATTGTTTAAGCTTCACATTGGCTTGTATGGTTCCCTATATTTTGTTGTCTTTTCACTGTTCTTTCAAAGGTGTTGATATAGGGTTGTAGAGGTCTAAGTTGATATGCATATTAGTTTCAACAAGCCACACATGTTGTTTGAAACAATTTTTATTTATTTTTTAAAATGTGATCTTGTCAACCATATGGATTGTAGAATATGCACTAGATGGGTCGCCGAAAAGAAAAATTCCATGCAAATGAGTTTAACAGGGCAATGCAAGAATCTATTGAGAAATGCAAAATGGAAAGCAATGCAATCATTGAAATCATATGCCAAGCCATGCAAATCAAAGGTAATGTCATAAAAAAATATTTATTGTGAAAAAAGTAAACTTACTATAGAAACTAGATCCATTGCTACCGTTAATGGGTGTTTGGAGTACTCTACGCAGTAGTTGGTAGCCTCATATGATTCTGCCCTCTCGCTTTTTTCCCACAATTTTCTCTTGCTCTGTATTTTCGTGGCCTAATATCCCTTTGACTTGTATTTAATCTCCTACAATTTTTTCTTTGTTCTACTTTCTAAATTCATTAATGTCAACAAACCCATTGAGAAGAAAGCCTTGCAATTGGGTGATTGCTAACACCTATCTCTAGAGAATCAACTCCCTATTATTTGCCTTTGCCCTCCATTATATAGCCTTTTTCTCCTTGTGGTGTTTTAAATTTTCCCTATTCCCCTCCTTGATGAGAATTTTCTTTTATTAGAAATCCATTAACTCCACATTAGACTATATGTTGCCCCTAATGCTATTAGTTTTCTTAATGGCTCCTAATAAAGAGGTTATACAGGAAAGATAAGATGGGGAATATAACGCGTTATACATTTGTAGATAAGATAGCCATACTTATAAATAATACAAAGAATGATATACTATTATAATTTTTATTTATGACTACTTTAAACTTCATCAAAATGATCATGAAATCAAATAAGTTTTAATAATCATAAGTTTGTACATATAACACCACATAGATTTAATTATTACATACAATTTATATTAAATGGATTCATAGGTCTAGAAATAAAATGGGTTCCGTACTTGTTCACATATGATAGATAACTAACAACCATTTATAATTACTACAATCATCATTTCAATCACAAATAATATTATTTCAGCCTATAAAATTTAAATCATGGCTAGCATTGCACTCCATAAAATTCATCTCAAAGCATTATTCATAAATCAAATCCCTAATGCATTATTTCTAAGGATTAATTTATTTGTAGATGGATAGTTATCTCAATTTCCTTTTCATAATGCCAACTAAGCATCTATAATGATTA
Organism: Cryptomeria japonica; assembly: GCF_030272615.1. Classification (NCBI taxonomy): domain Eukaryota; kingdom Viridiplantae; phylum Streptophyta; class Pinopsida; order Cupressales; family Cupressaceae; genus Cryptomeria; species Cryptomeria japonica. The sequence continues at coordinate 309,454,280 of NC_081414.1, forward strand.
TGTAATAATGTAAATAATATAAATGAGAATAAGGGTTGTGACAAACACTGCCATTCAATTATAGTTGTGTTGATCTCAATCTTAATTACATTAGTTGCATAGATATTTATATTTTTTCCTGGTGTTTTCTAGCTTTGCACAACTCAAAAGTGTTTGATTGCTATCGAGAAGTTGACAATCTTCTCTCCAATTAAAGATATTAGTTTTCCAAAATCCATAATAGTTCTAGTTACTGCTTCTGGTTTAGATTGTTTGCGATGTAAGTAAACAAACATACAATCTAAACCAGAAGCGGTGACGAGAATCTTCTCTCCACCCTACAACATGCCTCACTATGCTTTTCAACACAACCCTTTCTCAATGATAAGAATAAAAGACATAGATGAGTACAAGTGGTCACATCCACGACAGACTAGGTTGCACCAATCAAACTAGGTCACATGGTGTGATAGAACTAGGTCAATTCTAGACCCAAGTGTCAATTCCAATAATCTGCTGCAACCCTAAGCCTTCTCTGCCCCCATGCATCTCTCTACCCCCTCTCTCTCATTTCTTGGTGTATTCAACATTTCTTTTCTTAGTTCTCAGTTACTCAACATTTCATTTCAATCGTGACTCTTGTAGATCAACATTTATGTATTATTAATAAGATCTTTTGATCTAAAAGTCACAATGAAAGAATGTTTTTGTCACCCCCTCACTAAGGAACAAAAACATTAACCAGGGAAAATAAGGCCTTCTCAATTTTATTGAGGCTGAACAGCGTACAAAGTAAGCAATGATTAAGTTGTCTACTGTGAAAGTTGTCAATACACAGAGAGGGGCTACTGAATTTAAAGGAGAGGAGGAAAATAAATAGTCTTTCTCGATTACAAGAATTAGGAAGTGTCTGCTGAGACGAATGATAGTTCAAACTCATGCCATGCATGTTGGGTAGTTAGAGTGGCCTAAACTCTATTTTTAGGTTTTCATGGTTCTAATCCACAAGGAATTTATTTCAAGCTGAATAGCTTTTTTCAAATCCATAAATCATCCATATTTCTGAACCCCATACAAGTCTGCGCTAGGCACCACAAAGATTTGAAATGCTCAATTCCTTCCATTAAAAAAATTGTATGGACTCAAATGACAAATATTAAAATGACAGATGTTTGTGCAGGTTTTGACAACATGATTTAACCAGATCTATTCATGACCTGCAATAATTTTAGTTAAACCCCAAAAAGGGAGCTTTTGAATACACCATAGAGCCTCACTAAAGAGTCAACAGAAGTAGATTTTTGCTAGATTTGGTTGCTGAATCCAAACTGCCTCTAGCTAAATGTGGTGGGTATCTGTCAAATAAGGAGGATCGTTTGTTTGACAAAGTGGCTCAATGAGATGGGCTGATATTCTTTTAGAGGAGGAACACCATTTGTATCACAAAGTTTTCTAAAACCCTGTTGTAACTTATATCCATATTGGATAGCTTACCTAAATTTCTACTTGTATCTGATTTTATAGAACATAAGAGCCTGCTACTAATAAAAAATTTCAAAGTATATTATATGATAGTAATTTAAAGGCAGATTAATCGTATGAAGCATTTTGTTCCTGGTCTTTGTACATAAAACTGGATGTAGCACTAAGGAGATCATGTTGCCCAAGAAAACTAATAACAGAAACAATTTTCTATGGAAAAAGACTTTCTGTAACCAAGTTCATTATAGTCTTTGAAATTTAAGGTTTGATATTAATGAATTATTGTGGCAGCTTTCTGAGTTTCATAGCTAACACCCAAGGGCCAATATTTGTACGGCCACTCAGGAAAAAAATGTTTACAAAAGTACTGTTCTAACTATTAATTTATTCAGGTACTATCCTGAAGGAAGGAAACCAAACCACACAAGATGGGATCCAATCTTCTATACAATTCTGTAGAGTTATTATCATATCCAAGGCTTGTATAGTGTCAGTGAATTTCATGAATTTGAGAGTTGTATATTTGTCCAGAACAACAAAAACAATATATCTGAGCCACTCAAAAAAGTTCATTTCAAATAGGATGACCATAACATGCAGGAAAACATACAATTGAGGTATTTTTTCTTCTTACACGCATCCTAGTTTAAGCCTTGCTGCTGCAATCTATAAATTTCCTCATCTGAAATAACATGAGGTATATTCCATGATCCCATGGAATGCGCAGATACTTTCGCCCCTAATTGCAGCATCAAAATATTATTAATTAATCTTCTCAACTCCAATGTGAAATACAAACTACTTGAAGCATTCTTCATTTAACTCCATTTTTCAGGAAGCCTGATGATAACAAAGCACTAGTCCAAAAATTTATCTTGCATAAGTGAACGTAATTTCCTACATTATAGCAGTTGTTTGTACTAGAAACTCAAAACAGACTAGATAGTTGTTTACAAAAATCAGAGATTTCTTAATAAGTAAAAGTTAGTTCTATTGATAATAGCCAATTTGTACTTGCAGAGAATTTAGTTTTACCTTCATTGACAGCTTCTTCACAACGCTTTTGGTATGCAGAAGCAAGAACAGGATTAAGTTGATTTAATAGATGCTGATATTTATCTTCAGCTTCAGATATGTACTTTGCCTGGCACAGTTCAAGCAAGCAGTAAGTATGGTTTGTCAGTCATCTCTCCATACAAGCACGCAATAGTGCAGGATCGTGCCAGATAACTAACATGATAGTGTTTCACTGATATTACATCTCAAATTAATTTACATTGTATTCTATTTAATTTACAAAAAACTACCGTTTGATTTCTTTAAAATATATGTTTACATTTTTAGGGAGAAAATTTATAGAATAAAGGACTTTCAACTATTCCATGTTGTAGGCATTGCTTAGTTGATAAGCTTTTTTAATGTGATTTTTTTGCTAAGATTATAATTGTGAGATAATTTTAAATTTTCTTCTATCAGAGGTGTTTACAAAGCATTCATCTATATAGAAGTTAGACAGAAGCAAGTCTTAGACAAAGTGTAGGCAGGATGAGTGATTACTAATTTATATGAACCCATGTTAGTGCAAGTTCATCACTATGACCCCATGATAATAATTGCGAAAACACAGTATTTTATACATCATTGTAGCCAATGTTTATAGCATGTAGGTAGAGATGTTCATGAAATCTATGATGTTGGGTTTCTCTATCTAGGTTCCCATGCTTGGCCTAAAAAGGTCTAAGTCCCGAATTGGGAATGGGTTCACTATGGGTTTTTCTGGACCATGCCTTAGATATACCCCCAAAAGAGACTATTAAAAAAAAAATCCCCAAACAGGCTCAAAAACTTTTGTATGGGACACTTTACATGCACTCCATGTTCATTGAAATGAATCTGTAGCTTACATTGTTTGGTTCATAGGTTGAATAATGGACACAACAAAAACTCGCAAAACAAAACAAAAAAACAGTAAAAAAACATAAATTTTATGCAAAATACAATTAAAAAATGTATCGACTGTGTCTATGAAATGTTGGTGATTGTTTTCTATTAGATTTGAATACAAAAAGAGTACAATATCACATCATCATGCAAATACAATAGCCAATTGGCAACTATGATATGTATTATGAATTTATAATGATTGTCGTTAAAAATCATTATCATAAACTCCATATCCATGTGAGTTATAACAAATTACAATTTTCTCTTCTCCATTCAAATGAGGGCTACCGGCTAGGAACTATTCCTTGTAGTTGGTTGTGGTTCCACCAGTAGTAGAAGGTTATTGCTCCATTATGGAACTAGATGGAAATGACGCCACCTTGTGTTTAATAGCATTTGCAATGATGTCATCCAATCCAATTGTAATGTACCTTTTTGTAAATGCCCTAGTTTTTGCCCTAAAATCACAAATCCAGAATGAAACAAGGGCAGACATAGTTAGGGATATAATCTTCATTTAAGAATAAGATGAGATAAGCCTATTTTTCGAAACCCGCAATGAGATTAGACAACACTGTAGATATAACTCATGAAATACATCCAATTCTAGGGTTGGGATATGTATAAACTGATATCAACAATTACATGGAAACTCAACCATAACGAGGGTTGAGTTGGAAGACATGATGAGGTGCCCCAAGTATCCTCTACCCTAGGTCCAACAACAAGACCTTATCCTCTATAGCCTCATGTGGTCCTTAAACGATGGTCTTCAACCATCATCATGAGGTGGCATACCTAGTGAGGGCTTTACACCGTTCCCCTCCATCATATCAACCTGTCACCTCTTATGATTGATTCACTTCAACAATTGATCCATGTGGATATAGTAGGGAAGCTACGATAAGGTGCCTTTGACCCTCATCTAGTCATCATCCTAATACCTTAACGATTTTACTTCTAGTATTTGTGAGCCATGGTGGGGAAGAGATGAGAGATTGCGGAGGGTGCCCTATAAACCAACTCTCCCTAGACTGAAAGACCGTACCCTTTGTACTCCTTTGGCCTCTATGAGCTCATCCCATCCCACTTTGAGGTGGCATATCTAGAAGAGTGTCCATACATCGTACCCCTCTCACAATATTCTCACACTACCCTTCACCATGTTTAGAAATGTTGTAATAAATATTTATGTTCGCTAGAATATTAATGAATTATTGTTAACTGCATTAGATAATGTTTTAACACTATTATATTCCTTAACAGCATTATGTTGTATTATCATTTATTGCAGTGAATGTTATCAATTTGACAGTTTTTTAATGTAATCAGCTTTGTCTAGTATTGAATTTATATTAATCACCCTTTATGTTTTATTATTATAGTAGTACATCCATATTACTTTTACACTCTTATGTTATATGAGCTTAAAATGATTGTTAATGAATGTTGTATTAATAATATTAAATTGTATTATTAGTATTAATTGTATAAACAATATCAAATTTTATTAACCATATTAAATTGTGTTCATATTATTAATTGTGTTAGCAATGCTAAACTGCATTAACAATGAAACAGCAGCATGCGATATTGTAAACAAGCCTCATACCTGTAATGTTTCCTAGCCAAAGTGACTGCAGATCTCTTTTCTTTCCTTCCGTATTCTCTTTATCTTAGTTTTCCGTGTGTGCTGGAGGGGTGGGGGGGGGGGAGTTGATGGTATTTAAACCCCCGACTATCCATGACTCCTCGGTCAGATGTGACTTTTCCGTTCACACGTATTATTTCAAATACAGATCAGTGGCTTTAGGTTTATGTAATGTACATAACAAGGATATTAATAATAATAGAAAATGGATAGTTTTATTAATTGCAAGTAATACAATATTTAGTTAATTGTAAATTGTGGATAACTTTGTAAATGAATAATATATATTTAGTTAATAATAAATTGTGGATAATTCTTTAATATTAATTTGGGAATAATAATAATCTTTTTAATAATAATAATGTACTGAAATGATTAAAGTAATCCATATATATATAAACATAATATAAGGGACACTGATCAGAAAAACATAATATAAGGGACATTACATTTCAAATACAGATCGGTGGCTTTAGGTTTATGTAATGCACATAACAAGGATATTAATAATAATAGAAAATGGATAATTTTATTAATTGTAAGTAATACAATATTTAGTTAATTGTAAATTGTGGATAACTTTGTAAATGAATAATATATATTTAGTTAATAATAAATTGTGGATAATTCTTTAATATTAATTTGGGAATAATAATACTCTTTTTAATAATAATAATGTACTGAAATGATTAAAGTAATCCATATATATATATATATATATAAACATAATATAAGGGACATTACACCAATGTTTCTTACTTTTGTTGCAACTACACTCTCCATAGCTTGCCTTTCTAAATTAACAATTTCATCATCTATAAAAAGAAGGGGTGTCCTCATCTTGTACAATCTAGTCTCTATATGAATTGGTCTCATCCAAGTCTATAGGCTCTTGATCACTTGTGTCCACCTTTCTTGTGTGAAGGCAAATGTTGAACTGCACAAAAACTAGATTACTGTGGCATCTTTGAGACAAGTTATTGAACTTTTTCATGTGAATGGCCTCAAACAAACTCCAATTGTGCTCACATCTAAAAGCACTACAAGGCTGAGACAAAACACAAAGGGGTAGATTTTGACAGATATGAGGTATTTCAAACCTAATCTTCCCACCAAGAACTTGCAAATAAAATATTCAAACATTTTCAAACAAGCAATAATTGCAAGAAATAAATAAAGATACCATTTTTTTACATAGTGTTTGGGTGGATCTCCCTTAGCTAGCTAGTGCCAAAGAGAGGAGCCTCCCCCTAGCCTACTTGTAACTTGCAACTCTTGAATAATTAGGTCCCTCACATCAACCTCTAGTGTCATCCTTTCAAGGCATATTGTGAGGCCTTCCATATTGCAAATGGGGACCCTCTACTTTTTAGGCCTTCTCGGTCTTTCGGTTTTTTGTTGTTGGGTCTTCTCGTGGCAATCTTGTCAGTTTGCGAGTGTTTGGGGATCATTTTGATTAAGTCTGCTTTTCATTTGAGCAAATTTGGCTAAGTCTAGGACTCGTTTTGTCAATTATAGGGTTTTTTCCTTTAGTCCTAGATTTTAGGGGTTTCTGCTAGGGTTTTGAAAAAACTGAACATGGAACTAGAATCCGAACCCTTCGAGGAGCTTCCCAGTAAAATTTGAGCGAAAACGGAGCAACTTTCTATTTTTCCTATTTTTTAGGGATTTTACCGAGTCCCAGAATGTTTTCATTTTGCCAAAAATCAAACTTACTATTTTGGGGTCTAACGCCGACGTTTTGAAAGTTTCTATTTTTGGAAAGTTTATTTTTGATAGGACCATTCAAGCAAACAATGAAGATCAAGCATTCACGACTACTTCTAAATCCGGAAGGTTTGACAAGTAGATAGAATCAGTCAAAATTGGCTAAGTATTGGAAGCCCATTCCTGAAGTGGAAAGCTCAAGAAATTTGTCTGTCTGGGAAATCACATCAAATCCATATATGGTAGCCTGATCCGAAAGAGGCCCACAAATTCACCTAAGTCAGGAAGAAGAAAGGAAATCATGAATTCCTCCACACATGAAAAAATCCGCCCTACTCCTCAGGAGGGCACCAAAGTGGAGTGGTCGGGGAGGAATTGAAAGAATCATGAATTCCTCCACCCATGAGTGAGTCAAGGCACCAAAATGAAGAATGCATGGAAAGTGTGAAAGATGATGAAAGATGATGAATTCCTCCACCTGTGCAAAATTCCGCCCTAGCATTGTGGAAGGCGCCAAATCCAAGGGATGAAGGAAAGTCCAACAAATCATGAATTCCTCCCCTTATGCAAAAATCCACCCTCCTACTCAAGAGGGTGCCAAAATGGAGAAGTGAGGGAGGAATGGAAGAAGTGTGAAATCCTCCTTCATGGTCAAAATCCGCCCAAGGGCTGTGAAGGGGCGCCAAAATGAAGAATACATGGAAAATGTAAAAAATCATGAATTCCTCCCTCCTTGAGGAATTGTGCATTGGCCAAGGAAGAATGTTGAAATGGCTAAGTCAAAGAGAATCAAGGAAATGATGAAATTCCAAGACATAGGGAATTCCATGCCTAAGGTGGAAAACTGAAAATTTGTGTAAGGCATAAAAATCCAAGGTTCAAAGAGGAAATTGAAGGTTAGGAATGGATTGAAAAAACAGAAAATCCCGTCGGGAAATTTCTAGACACCAAATCTTGTCTTAATTTCAAAATTTTTGCAAGATTTGGATTCGTAGGAGAATTTTCTATCTCTTAGACCTGGTACCTAAATTTTAGGAAAGTTCCTAAAAAATAGGAGATGTGAAAAGTTGGTCAAAAAGCTCCCTGCGGACATGATGAAATCAAAGAGCACAAAAATTCCTTCAAGGAACAAATTTCCAGAATTTCTTCTCCAGTTCCAAAATGTGCCCAAGGTTGGAAACAAGACATAAAAATCAAGGTTCAGGAAGAAAAATTCAAAATTCAAAAAAAATCCTTCCTCAGGGAAGAATTGCGCCCAAGAAGAAGAAATCCCAAGAAACTGGAAAAATTGATTAAGTGTTGGAAATTCCTTCCTTCAAGACAAAATTCTTAGGAAATGTGAAATTTGGCTAAGGCATGAAGGAATTCCTTCCTCAAGGGGTAAAGTAGAATCAAGGTCAAAATGAGGTTAAGGAGGAATTTTTCCTCCACATCAAAATTCCTTCACCATGGAGAAAATGTGCTCCGGGAAAGGAATGAGCGCCAAATGAAGGTAAGGAAGGAATTTTCCTTCCAAGTTGAAATTCCTCCATGACATGAAAATTTTGCCAAGGAAGAAGATGAAAATTCCAAGGCAATGCAGGAATTGAAGATGAACAGAATGAAAAAATTCCCCTTGGGAAAAAAATTGAAATATCCATTTTTGGGCATCAAATCACATCCAAATTTCAAAATTCTTTGAGATTTGGATTCTTGGGAGAATTCTCTTTCCTGGAACCTAGAACCCTATTTTTGGAAAGTTCCTAAAAAATAGGAGATGGTGGAAAATCATTAAAAATCTCCTCCAGAGCAAGGAAAGTTTGAGAAACTTCAAGAAAATTCTTCATGGATCAAATTCTTCTCTCCTGAAGTTTTCTCTCTCCAAGGTTTTCTCGCCAAGTGGCAGCCGAGTCAACGCACGCTGAATTAATGAAGCATCTCTTTGCATGCAGCCGTCACATTTATTGCATCATGCAGTCGCCACGTTCAGGAGATGATGGTGCATTTATGACATCATGGGCGATTTTTGCATGAGGGTACATTCATTGCATAGTGGGCACTTTTTGAATGTAATGGTTAATTAATGCTTTATGGGTGCCATTTTTGGCAGGATTGTAATTAGTTGTATATGGGCTTTATGTGGTATTTATTGTTGATTCCCACCTTGTTGCATCTTGAGTGGAGAATCTTTTGGGGAAACCCTAATTAGGGTTTGCATTTTATCAAAGCTTAAGGCCTATATAAAGGGGTGACCCCCCTAATTTGTAACAAAAGGGAGATTTGTATGAAATTGTTGCGATAAGTTTTTGAAATAGTAACAGTGAAACATTGTTCTCTGATGGTGTCCACTTAAGTTATTTTTCAAAACTTGCATGGTTTCATCTTCCTCACTTACAGTAGAATTTTATTTTCTCAGTTGTTAGATAAAGTGCTTTGATTTCAATGGAGAATGTAATGGTGTTTGGTGAATTCCCATGGTTCATACTTTTTGCATCTTGCTGATTGTAAGTTACAATGTAAAGTTAGCTTGAACCCCCAAATTTATGCTAAGTTCGATTGTGAATAGTCGTTTGGATTGTGCCGTGTTGGGTATTCAAATGCACTTTTCAATGTGAAAATCCTTCAACATCCTCAGAAGATTGCACTAGTTCTTGTGGAGTTGTAGTTGATCTTGCCGAAGCAAAGCTTGGTTTATTTGTAGTTCGTCCACTAGAGCACTAGCTATTGATATCACTGCCCTTAAGAGTAGATTTAGATCCTTCTAAGCCCTTTCCCCCTTATTTCCAGTCATTCCAGTTCAGTCCGTTTGAAGCAAAAGCATCATAGAATTGCTATATTTGATGATGAAGTTCCACGCCACAGCAAAGAAGTGAAAGAATGATCCAAACGTAAGGCCCCTTGAATTACTGGCAATCACATCAGCCAACCGAGTCATGTCCGTAGCATAAAGGAACCTTGGAGTCGATTGTTTGAACTTCTTGCAATCTTAGCATGCACTCGCACTTTGATCAAGAGAGAGTGAAGTGACTGTTAGGCAACTTTATTTTGTGTTCGACGTAGCCATAAAAAACACGTCAACACTACCATGTTATATGAATGGGTTGACTGAATTGATTGTTCCATCTCCAATCAATGATCTCCCAAGTCAAAACAAATTTGTTTATCTCCCTTGTTGTAGTTTTGGATAGAATCGTAAATGTATTTCATCAGGTTTTGCTCCCCATCCACAAAATACAAAACCCTCACCAAAGGCTTCAATACCCAGTTACAATTACAATAAATAGTTCAAAAATTACAATTAATGGGTTCAAATTGAAATTTAAATTGAAGATTGAAGTTACCTTGATCATTGTAGCTCTCTTCACAAGAACATCATCCAAAATTGTCTTTACTACACTTTCTCCATCAACCTTCTTTGAATATAATGAATATAGCTATGCTTGACTCACAAACAACTACATTTTCTTGCACGAGCTCTTTCCCCTCAATGTGATTTCTCATCAAGTTGAGAATCCAAGAGTGATTTAAATGTATTCTATGATATTCTCGACTTCTTCTACAACTAGTCTCACCAAATCAGTTTTTCCTATTTCCTCCAAAAGAAGGTCAAGGCAATTGGTAATGCAAGAGTTCCAAAAAGTGATGGATGCCTCTCTTTAAAAAAATCTCCCTCAAACATGTATTGTATTATCGATTACATCTTGACACAATCTCCCTACAACCACGTATATTGTTACATTATCGATTACAACTTGCACCACATTTTCAAAATCCATTAGTAATGCAATCTCTTCTAACATTAGACTGAATTATTTTGCATTGTTTACTTTATTAGAGGCATCTACGAACTACAAAAATAGTATCTCACAAATTACAAGCCACCGCTTCCTTATACCAAAACTAATTTTGCATCCAAGTTTACACCATCACTTTCTCTCTTCATCAAAACTAATTTTACATTTGTTACAACAAATTGGAGCAACCACCCACTTAAGTCATGTAAAGGGGGAATGTTATACCCTGTCACTGCAACTACCAATGTTGTGACCAATACTCCTAGCATGACTATTTACCATGTTGAAAGAAAGGTTGTTGTATGTTGGTGTCCATACAAAACTCAACATTTGTACTACCTTTTGTCTATGTTGATTCAAAAAAAATACACAATTTCTTCGAGAAGCATTCTTGTAAATATATTATGGACTGTGGAAAACTTATGACAACTAACTTTTGTCTATTTCAAATTTTCAACTAACAAGCTTTCTTAGGTCGATCAAGATTGCAGCTGTTCTGAAATGAAATAATGATGAGGTGTGAAAGATCCCTGATGGATCTCTTTTACTAATCTGCTGTAATTTTTATTATTTTAAATTGATTTTTCCTGCTTATTAATATTTTCTTTCAGAAATAGACAAAAGTTGCAGAAGGGTTGGATTCTTTTTGTATTTTGATGATTTTTCAACAAGTAAATAATGAAGTACAAATACATGAACAAAGTACTGAAAATGAAGTTCATATACAGCCAAAACAAATTCGATTCAAGGTAGATTTATGAATATAAAATCAAATATTTGACCAGATGAAGATTTCCAATAATTTCAAGAAGATTACAATCAGGAATAATCCCAACCTGGATGCTGAAAGAATAACATAACCAGGAATGAAGCTGCGGCAAGATTCCAGCCCTCCAAGTGTTGCACGTGGGAAGGAAAGTGGCTGCCAGGTACAGCCGTACGGCTGCCAAGTACACCCAACTGGTTAGAAACCCCAAACCCCACGCTAAACTCTGTCAGAATTGTTGAACCTCCAGAAAGAATGTCGTACAATCTCCAAGATGCTAATAGCTGCAAACAAATCCAAACCACTGTATTGGGGGCTACGTCCCAAACAGGCAAGGCATTGGGGTTGGCGCCCCAAATGCTGAAAAGCTCTTTCAGAGCCAAATCTCAAATCCAAGATGTAAAATGTGTAAAAGATAATAAGGATTAGGTCTAACTTCCTTATAACACCTTCCCACTTAGCTCAAACCCTAAAAGTGACGCAATGGGGCATTTAGGGTTAAAATGTTATATTTCTCATTTTAAGTTGCCAAGTGCATAGAAAATGACCTTTTTTTCAAATATAAAGAAATCCGTTCACCGAAAAGATCTAAGTCAAGAGAGAAATATTTAGAAAAGTCCAAGACCTTTCCAACGAGCTATTACACCAAGGGATACGCATCCAGATGAGGCCAAAATCCCCTTATTACTCCAAAATGGCTATAAACATAGCCTTATTTAAATAATTAAACACTAACTTAGGAAATATTTAAATATATTAAAAATATATCCCAAATAGCCGTAGAAGGCTCAAATGACTCCAAAAGTCTAAAATGGAACCTGCCACCTGTCTGTGACTGAAGTCGGAAATCATGGATCAACTGGCAGTCTCATCCCTAAAATCTAGGGATGCTCCTAGAAACTAGGAAACACACCCAAATCTCTTGAAACTGAAACCATCTAAAAGGTCATGAATAACCTCACGACTAGCAACTGTCACGACCTCCTAAAATTTAGGGATACACCCTAAAATCTAGGAACTGTTCCAAACTGCCTGTAAAGCCAATATCCAATCACTATATGCACTGAATGAGTCCCCATCAACCTCTGCTAGCCTACGAGACTCCAATGATAGGCCAACTCCCTCTGATGTCCACTCTAGAAAGGGGACATGACAAGCCTCCCCTCTCGGAGTTGCTTGCCCACAAGCAACTTAAACACCAATCCTCCACCATCCCAAATAATACGTAAGCAAATCATTGCATGTAACTGTTGCTCATCTCTGATATAAACAACATGCAATACCCCGGTCTGGAATGGCTCCTCAAAACGCTGAAGCACCTGTGCTGTCAAATCAACACTGCCTGGGTCCCAGAGCGAAGCACAGCTCCCGCTGAATACCTCAAGTGAGCAATGGAAAACTATATCATCTCCATAGATCAAATATCCATAAATGCCAAGACCACTAGTGTGTCTGTGATCACCAACATGCACAACATCTGTCATAATATCCAATGAATGCCAATCCATGGAAGACCCTCTGTGATCTAACCCCCTCTGACACAAGTGACACACAACTGCCACACACTGCTGCTGATGTGCCGAAAGATCTAATGCCAACTCACTAGACAATATATAATACTGACTAAAATCATCACTATCCAAGTTGGCATCTAAAAATATGTAATCACCAACCAGCAATGAAACAATCACCCTGTCTAGAGAATCAGGTGAAACTACCACATCAACTGGCTCAAAGTACTCACTAGGAGTAACATCACATAACTCATCCACGTCAGCTATCTGATGACAATCAACCTGTGGATCAACTTTCGTCCCACTCTGTTTGATAAACTGAGATGGATAGTGGGTAAACTCCAGCTCCATCCTCGTGATATTCCGAACATACCGTCCAAGTGTCAACAACCACTATACACCCACGACTACATCTATACATCTAAAGTGAAGCGACCCATGTAGGATCCACGAAAGAAAGGTACTACACATGTCTATACCATGATCCCACACAAACCACCTGTAGGACATAAACTGCTCCTGCTGCTCTCCTCTGATATAAGTGCCATATAATCTTAATATCTGGAACAACATACTATAATCCCTATTAGATGCTGTATCAAATGAATCAACACTTGGATCCCAAATAAAACTAAATCCACATCCATCTGTCATGAAGAGACAATGATAGTAAGAGGCATCCTTGATACCGTGTCTCTCTACAGCCACTGTGAAACCATAAATACCACCAATCTTCAATGTTGAAATGGACCCATCAATAAGACAATTTCCAACAAGCAAAGTGTGATGGAAACCTCTCCAAAACCTTTGATCAGTGGCTGCAACTTGCCCAATTTCTCCACAAGTTAGTATGTCTTCATTGGAGGATGCCAAATAAATATATTGTTTAGCCATACACCAAATATAGTCTCTTACACGCTAATCTTCATAGCCCACTGTCACATCTAAGAAATCTGAGTCACCAATTAATAAGTACATCGCTGCCCTATCATATGAAAGAGGTGACAAGTCCACAAATGAATAGTAGATGTTTTTGTTCTGCAACATGGATAAACCTTCAGTGGCTGGTCCACTATGAATGCCACCTAACAACTCATAAACTTCACACCTAGTCTTCCCAACTTGAATGTTCTCAATGCAAGGTTTCAAATTTGACTCATTAGATGAAGGAGAATTGTTGATCAAACTCAGAAAATCAAACTGATTTCTATTTCCATTCAATATATCTTCGCTGTCCTTTTCTTCCCTTGGAAGCAATAAAGATCTAATGGATGATTCTCTTTGTATCCTTGCGTCATCTAACCGATTGTGACGCTCTTTGACTCTTTGGAGGTGGTGTCTTGCTTGGGCAGCAAGGGTTTTTGCTTAGGCAGCTCTATGTAACCAATCTTCGTTCAACTTTTGGCAATGTTTTATACCAGCTGCCCCAAAGTACACAAAATCAGACTTATGGTAGAGTTGTATTATTTGCATCAGCATAACCCATGCTTGTACCATAAGCACCCGCAGATGTAGAATGCAAATCTTTATTCTCTTCATGACCAAAGGCTGTCATATCTTGAGGAAGAGAAGTTACGTCACTGCTGTTATGGACTTCAGAATTATGATCATACCGTGGTGATAGATCTTTGGATTCACTACACACCATTAAATTTCGACTTTCCTCATGGTCTTCCCAATTGAGAAGAGGAAGTAGTGTGACAAATGAATCCAAACTTACATTGTCCATTTCAACCTCATGTTCTTCATCAATTGCTGATTCAAAATCAGTCTTTGGACAATCTGAAAACTCATCAAACCTCTCATGAATGTCTTGTGTATTGCTTGAAGTTACAAACTCTTCCTTCACATCTTCCACCAAAAATGATGGGACAGCGTTGTAACCAACCAAAGAGGCACCAATTGGATCCACGTCTCTCAAAATCTGACATGGACTTGAAAACATCAAGTCATCTTCAACTGGTACACCAATGAATTGTGTGAAGGAAAGGTGGTCACATATCTTTTTAGGAAGAGAGCAATACTTATCATAGTTGTTCATAACTGTATCATTGAATGTCTTGGCAGGAGACCTTCTCCTTGTACTTGTTGAAGGAGTTGTACCCTTAGACTGTCTGGAACTCCTTGAAGGTGTTTGTTCAAATTCTTTCCTTGCTTGTTTATTTCTAAACAACTCTGTCATGATGTCCAATTTGATTTTCAACCAAACTAAACTCAAATCTGAATTAGAACTCTTGATCTTCACCCAACAGGCTGGCAAGATCAAAGCTCTGATACCACTGAAAGATCCCTGATGGATCTCTTTTACTAATCTGCTGTAATTTTTATTATTTTAAATTGATTTTTCCTGCTTATTAATATTTTCTTTCAGAAATAGACAGAAGTTGCAGAAGGGTTGGATTCTTTTTGTATTTTGATGATTTTTCAAAAAGTAAATAATGAAGTACAAGTACATGAACAAAGTACTGAAAATGAAGTTCATCGCAGATTTCTGAATATAGAATCAAATATTTGACCAGATGAAGATTTCCAATAATTTCAGGAATAATCCCAACCTAGATGCTGAAAGAATAACATAACCAGGAATGAAGCTGCGGCAAGATTCCAGCCCTCCAAGTGCTACACGTGAGAAGGAAAGTGGCTGCCAAGTACACCCAACTGGTTAGAAACCCCAAACCCCACGCTGAACTCTGTCAGAATCACTGAACCTCCAGAAAGAATGCCGTACAATCTCCAAGATGCTAATAGCTGCAAACAAATCCAAACCACTGTATTGGGGGCTACGTCCCAAACAGGCAAGGCATTGGGGTTGGTGTCCCAGATGCTAAAAAGCTCTTCCAGAGCCAAATCTCAAATCCAAGATGTAAAATGTGTAAAAGATAATAAGAATTAGGTCTCAACTTCCTTATAACACCTTCCCACTTAGCTCGAACCCTAAAAGTGACTCAATGGGGCGTTTAGGGTTAAAATGTTATATTTCTCATTTTAAGTTGCCAAGTGCATAGAAAATGACCTTTTTTTCAAATATAAAGAAATCCGTTCACTGAAAGGATCTGAGTCAAGAGAGAAATATTTAGAAAAGTCCAAGACCTTTCCAACAAGCTATTACACCAAGGGATACACATCCAGATGAGGCCAAAAACCCCTTATTACTCCAAAATGGCTATAAACATAGCCTTATTTAAATAATTAAATGCTAACTTAGGAAATATTTAAATATATTAAAAATATATCCCAAATAGTTGTAGAAGGCTCAAATGACTCCAAAAGCCTGAAACGGAACCTGCCACCTATCTGTGACTAAAGTCGGAAATCATGGATCAACTGGCAGTCTCATCCCTAAAATCTAGGGATGCTCCTAGAAACTAGGAAACACACCCAAAGCTCCTAAAACTGAAACCATCTAAAAGGTCATTAATAACTGGCAACTGTCACGACCTCCTAAAATTTAGGGATACCCCCTAAAATCTAGGAACTATTCCAAATTGGCTCCAAACTGCCTGTAAAGCCAAAATCCAATCACTATATGCACTGAATGAGTCCCCATCAACCTCTGCTAGCCTACGAGACTCCAATGATAGGCCAACTCCTCCGCCTCTGATGTCCACTCTAGAAAGGGGACATGACAAGGTTCAAGGTTGATGATGGCTGCATTGAAGACGAGAGAGTATGAGAATGGCTAAGGCTTAGAGGCACAATTTTCAACATGGTTAAACCATCACATATCTTCACCCGAGTAATAAAAAATTGGCATGTTTGCTTAAGTCTCTACCCATATAACAGAATTGGCAAAGTATAGCTAACAGGGTGCCCAACAATGAAAAGCAATCTTAAATAGAAAATGATAGCTAAGACAAGACCTGAGATTATATACAATTCTAAGGCCGTGAATATGTGGTAATGTCCGATTAAAATAATTCTGCCTTCATTCATTTGACAACAATAAATTAGCAAAACAGAAGGGACATTTATTATTTGAGAAGACTTCTTTATCATTGACAGTGGTTTTCATCATCACTTTATAGCAAAAATGTTTGATTCTAGATGTATGTTCTTATCAAAGGTGTTAGTTTTGGAAGAGTTTCATCTTCAGCAAGGTGTTGTTTCCAGTAAAAACTTGCAAAATCAGATTGTAAGATCTCAATTGTGCCTAAGGTTTCGGGGTTCCATTCATCATCCTCCAACCCTTGGTTAATCTGTCACATCAAAATGGTTAAATTCAGTTGTCTTTATGACTGTGTTTATGGGCACATGTAAGTCCTTGAACAGTGTTGCACCTAAGTGGATTTTTCAAGGAAAAATTCTTGGTTCAAGGTCTTGACCTAATAAAGACAGAAAACTAAGGTAGGCTGATGTGTTTTTCCCTAAATTAGAGCTGACGTGCTTAGCAAGTAAAACTATTTATGTATAAACAGCTGCAAACATTTTTCTCTTTCTCAGTTCGCAACAGATTCCCAGTTCAGCAGTGAATAGTAGGATGACAAACAAATGGCAAAATTTACAAAGAGAAGATCATTGGAACAATAGAGGGGCAAGGTTTTGGGCATAGTCCAGGGCATAAAATTAGAAAATTGAAGGGAAGAGATCTCATCATCAAATAGCAGAATACTAAGAGTAGGATTATTTCAAAGAACAGAAAGAGGTAAACTACAGCAGCAACAAAGAAGTGAAAAATAACTATGTCCCTGAAGGGGTGCCTATAAGTGACCTTTGCTCAGTTCAAACACTAAAGAAATGCACTTAGTATGGCTGTGCCACCAAGAAACTCTGCCAACACCTTAAGACACATAATATAAACACTTAAATAGAACTGAAAATCTAGAAGCATGCATCTGGCTTGCTTTTGCCATAGTTAAGTTGCTTAAGGAACACATCCAACTAGCATTTGCTTGACAAGACGTTGAAAGTGTACACCTATCATATATTATCCCAGTTCAAACACCTAGTGGTAGGTTTTGTAGCTGCTTATAGCAAGTTCCATAGTAGTTGTAACATGTTCTGTAGCTACATGTAGCAATTTGTTTTGCAGCAGTAAAGCTTCTGTCCGTAACATTCAATTCTGATGGCAAATGTTTGCCTATAGCATGTTTTAGCTTTGATATACTTAATAGAGAAATCCAAATTTATAGAATGTATTCTGGGCTGATTTGGATATACTAAAGGAACCTGGGACATGGCTGCAAGGTCAATCTGTTATTCATTTGATACACTATCCTTGTTTGTGTACCTAATTAGTTCGCTTCATTTTTTTTAAATAATACTCAACCATGATAAATATTACCCATGGCCAATCTTAATAAATATAGATGCAAATTCTTTTTGTACATCCTTCCATGATACATGATATCCATATTTTCTCCATATACTAAATTCACCCTATTGTTCTAACAAATAATAGTATCAAATGTATTACAGAAAAAGAAAATTAACAATTGCATATTTAAAAATGATTTGAATATTCATAGATACTCACAACCGATGTAAAGACATGTATCCATGAATACTGAAAAGAGGGTATACAATCATCAATAAATATTATTGTACAAGTTCTTGTTATTTCCAGAGTTTTTAACGAAAAAGAAATTCAGAGGTCAACCGCCAAAGTGAAACATGATTCTCAGTAAAGTATTTCACAAGCCTACAATGAACTATAGAATGAATCGAAATTTTGAAAGTAAACTTTGCAAGGGAAAAAAAATTTAAAAAGGCTCAGATATGCTTTAATTACCAGCATACTGGGGGCTTTTGATGGTCCATACAATTTTGCAAACATGCGCAGTACATTGAAGGTGTTATTTAAGACATCTTCCTGTCACTAGACAATTGCTAGTTTTAGTATATTTCCAATCCAAAATTATATCATCAAAATCAGAACTAGACAATATCAATTCAGATTTTAAAAGAATGAAATTTTTCATGGAGAAAAACAAGTCTTATCATCCATAAAAAGATGAGATAGCTCCCAATATTTCAGAAAATAACTTGGAGTCCAAATAGTACATATCACCAACCTCATAATCGTACCTGTGATATCAAATATCTGTAAGTTATTGATCAAATATAAATAAGTTATTGTTGAGTCTAATGAGACATTAATGATTACCATCTAATTTGAAGTTAAAAAATTGCAATTGTGGAGAACCAAGTAAAATAGTTTTCCTAATGATAAAAAACCAATTACAATAATACATAACAAATAGAATTTTCACCCTGCTTTAAGTGTAATGTCACTTTTCTCCCAAAGTAATTTACGTATTAACAGCAGATTTAATGGATTAAATATTAGAATTAAAATAACATACAAGATGTAATGCTATTAAAAGAGACATGAGTAACCAATGTAAAATACAACATGTGATAATTTAGTAAGAATTCCAAACTAAATAATTAACACAGTAAATTGACTAACGCATCCATATAATTTAATCAAATTAACATTAAAAACAAATATATAATATTCCCAATATATTTTAGCATCAATGGTTTTCCATATTTATTTGAATCACAGCACTTGGAAAGGCCACTCTTATGCCTAGGAAGATTTCAATAATATTGAGCCTCACTGTGGCACACTTAGAAGACTTGTGTAAAAACATAGTATGTGCCTACTCACACAAAAAGGTGTGCCTGCATCGCACCATGCCAACTCGCACAAAATCTTGGCCAAGACGAGGTTGGGTGTACTTTTGTAATGTCCCCTAATGGGACCCTCTTATATTCTGTCCTAGAATCACAATAGAAGGACATTCATGTCAAATAAAGCTTGGTCTGGAACCTACACTGTCATTAGGTTGTATTACATTATCAAGGGTATTGTCAACATTATATTATATTAAGATCATTATATTAACAACATTATACTATATCATATTACAATTATATTCTATTGATAGTATTATATAATATTATTTTTATTATTAACGACATCTTATTACATTTATCTTATTGCATTTTTAATAGTACCATATTATATTTATCTTATTAACCATATTTAATTATGATAACATTAACAATATTAATAAGTCCGTCTTTATTACTATTGTTAGTTGTGTTATTAATACTTATACTAAATTAATAATGCAGTGCCCTATATACTTATCACTGTCCCAATGACCATACTGTGTTGTTTCTAACAGTCCATTTGACTGCTGACTTTATCTTGTTGTATTCCCTTGCTCTACGTGTGAGTCTCTATTATTGACTATTTCCTAAGAGTTCTTTTGGATTCTTTTCTATCTAATATTATTATTTTTCCTGATCAAGACTCTCTCTCTCTCTCTCTCTCTCTCTCTCTCTCTCTCTCTCTCTCTCTATATATATATATATATATATTACCAAGTATATAAACATTAATTATCAATGGCTGGTAAAGGAGACAGATCTAACACATGTCAGATCTGGTCTGCCACTGTTTGCAGCCTATATTAATATTGTTATTAAACTCTGCATCAAAACATTATCGGGCTTCCATATTAAGCATGCATATTAAGCACATCCCCATGCATACCACCAAGAACAAAGATGTTACTGCCTGTAAATTAATAACAGTTCTGTTCTAATCTGATCAAATGGTCCCATCTTAACATAATCGCTGCTCTATCAATATGGCCCTCCCTTGTAAACCAAAATGACTGATCTTAAGTAACCGCTACCTCTCACATATTAAATATTGCATATTATAATCGTTGGTCTCCAACATACTAATTGCGACTCTTCATAATATGCTAATGGCGTTTCTTCATGATTAAGAAGTCTTACTAATAGTTGTCTTTAATAACCCACTGCATTTGTTATCTCCACCTTAGCCAATTTCCTTGATGGATATTTATTTAGTCTATTCTATTAGTCTTCCTTATTGATTAGGAAATCGGTAATATGTCTTTACTTGATCGATTCCAATATGCTTTGTTGACTTCTCGATATATGGATTACCTATTAATTCCTTATGATTGCAAGATATGTTGTTGATCGAGCCAATTAGTTAACCTTCCTCCCAGCACAACTATAATGATAATTTGCATTGACTATTGTGATTGCTCTTAATAAATCTTTGTCTAACAATTCTTAAATAATCTTTATATTTATCCGTTATGTATGTTAATTTTATTATTATTCTCATTATTATATATATAAATTATATATTTTTTTAATGTATATTTATTATTAAATATATAAATTTTGTTTATGTAAACTATGTTTATAATCTAATATATAATTTATTTTTATGCTATAATATTAATTTTGTTTTTATTTGAATATTTCAATATTAGTAATAATTTATTAATTAAATAATAATATTTAATAAATAAATTTCAAATAATCATTCGATGGTAATTACTATATTAATTAATATTAATAATTACTTCGTTTAGGATATATATATATATATAATGATCGAGGGGACATGACAACTTTGTACCCCGAGTTGGACACTTTTGTGTGCCCCTCCCTAATGCCCATAGCCCACCAAACTACCTTTTACCTTGAGTGTTCTTGATACCCTTTCCAAGTCTCACATATTTATATAAGCCTTAAGGGTTGATTTTCAAACCATCACACCCTTTCACAAAGGTTTCCTTTAATTATAATTTAATAAACATAATTATTCCTCCCTTTTAAAAGAATTCTCATATATTCTTCATTTTATATCTCCATTTTAACCAAAGGATCATATTATCCTTTATTTTTCTATCTCCATTTTAACATTAAGCATTGACAAATTATGTAACTCGGTCACTTCATAGTCATACAATATATATGCATTCTCACGACTCATGGCATGCAAGCCATTAGGAGCATATCTTAATTTTAGATCTTTTCAAGTTGAAATATTTACATAAACAATAATAAGAATTGAATATTTGGCATTCACATTAACCATACTTTTCCTCTTACAAGTGTTTACGACACACTATCAAAAGGGTAACTAGTAAACACATTCTATTGGAATCAGGAGCAACAATTGTGAAACTGAAAAATCAACATTAAAGAGAATCTAAACAACCTTTTCACAAGTAAAAGAAATTAAAACACATTAACAACTCAAATCAAGGAAAATGTTAGGAATCGCTCCAAAGAATGAATCATAACTATCAAACATATTCTCTAGAAGATTGGAAAGTTAAAGATAAAATATGACCCTTAGTATCTCCTAGGAGATAGAAGGAGGTGGTAAAGCTATATAATAAGTATTTTCCTCACATTAATACAATTAAAGATGGCTGTGTTAGCCTCTTAATTCTTCATCTATCTTTTTATAATGAATTTAACATGTGGTATCAAATGCAACTTACAAACATGTAGAATCTATGAAGAGTTAGAATGGAGAAGAATGCACACTTTTAAATTTTATCTAGTTGCACAATCAATTAGCTTTTTTAGTTGTTTCATAGAACTAGTTTTTCTTATTCTTGTTGCTATTACTTGAGCAATTTAGGAATTTGAAATGGAATTTTCTGAGAGGCAATGTGTCATGTCACCTTCTCAAGGTTGATGGCATTGATCACTTTTGGGGCCTCATTGTTGCACTATGTGGCAAATTTAGTGATACTTTATCAAGCCATCCTTAATTCAATTTACCAAATTGTTGGTGTCCTTGTGTTTAAGCTAGTTCAATCCTTGTGTTTTACTCACATCATTTCAATCTTTGTATTGTAAGTTACTCAAAGTTGGAGATTGTGGCTTTACATGTGAATCCTTAATTCAATTTGCCAAATTGTTGGTGTCCTTATGTTTAAGCCTATTCAATCCTTGTGTTTTACTCACATCTTTTCAATCTCTATTTTAGCTAGAATGAGTGAGTGTCTCATAGCTATTAATATAAAAGCAGCATCTTGACTTCAACAAAAGTACTATTTTCCCTAGCCTACCAACCAAAAATATGGGTTTTATTTTAAGTTTGCATTGCATGCTTAAAAACATACCTTCTATTTTGTTCATTGTGCTTAAAACACTCCAAAAAAACACATGTAAATAGCAAGTGCATACTGTTGAAAACGGGCTTTTAAGATAGCTTTTTTGTTTAGAGCTTCCCCTTCTAATTCAAAGAGCAGTTCTACAGCAATATGTTTTGTCTTGTGTTGCACTAAAAGATGAAAATTAAAATGTTAACAATCCTCTCTGAAGTTGGTGACATGCATACCCTTCTTTTCCATTCAATTTGTTTATTCCGTTTGCTATCACAGCTTGTTTTCCCTTCCTCCATTTCTACAAAAATGTTTAACAAACACATAAACTTGGCACATGGCTTTTTCTAAATTTTATAATTTTGGGTATCCTTTGTGGTTTGATATCTAAAAATTCAAGATCTTTAAATAGAGTTTAATTTTTCCTACAAATCTGTATAAAGCACTAAAAGAAGCAAAAGAACATAGTGCCATTCTAGGGAAACCCAAAATGAGCTTACAAGTCATCTGAAATCTCAACAAGGAGCTCTGACATGGACAAGAAGCTCCAATGGCATTCATCAATCTGCAGTTGTACAACATACAAACAAGAGGATCATTGTTTTGGATATTAAGCTCTAAAACATGAAAAAGCATTTAATATAAAATATACCAGGAATAGAAAACTCATAACCATGCATGTTATGATGTATAGCCATCTAATGCTGCAAGTGCATACCCATAAATTCTTCTTACCATATTATTATTACGAAAACTCAACCCCTAATTAGTGGTACGGCCATAGAGGCCCCCATACCCTACTGTTATTGTTCTGGTACTGGTATTGGTCCAGGAATGTTCCAGTTTATATTGTTTTCAATACTGGCCATCATAATAAAACAGAACTCAAAAAGCATTGCTGGTCAGGGTACAATAATGACAATAACGAAAATAAAAGCACAAATGAAAAACATGGCTAAACTGCTGCTACTCATGCTGCATAGATTTTAATGAACTAATTGGTGAGTTCTGTGTTCTCAATGAAGAATGAGAATGCAATATTTGTTCACACAGCTGTTTAATTTGACTAGAACAATTGAGGTTTTTCTTTTAATTGAATAGATAATATAATGCATATGTTTTATCATAAATCATGACTTATTCAATATTTTACTCTACCAACTATCAATAGCATTTTGTTAATTTTCTATTTATTTTATGCATATAACATTAATATTATAGTTTATTATGTTTATTGTCTATAATTTTTATGTTAGTTCTTTGGATATACCCAAGCCATATCCTACCCAAGGTCCAAATAAAATGGCAAACCCATATACCCATGCCGATAATTTAATATGCAACAAAAACCTGAGGAATTGTTGCACCTCAAAAAAATATCTAATTTTTTCTTACTTGCATCTATTGCCTTCTTTGTTCTACTGACCTGTTTATTAAGGATTAAAGACCTTGATTTTTGTTCGCTTGCACTACATTTAGTTTTATAAGTAATTATTTTACCTGTATTTTTTCTTGAACACAAAGTAATCTTCAACCATACTTTTGCTTTTACCACATTGTATCAAAATGAAATAGTCTTAAGAATAGAAAGCACCAAAAATTTATACTTCATTTAGGGTATCCTTCTTTACTAGTAATCCATTTCTTCAAAAAATTGAATGCGTATCTAATTCTTCAAATTAAAGAAATAAATATGAAGTGGTGGATAGAAAAGAAAAATAACACTGTTGAACCATTTTAAGTGCCAATAGTATGAAACTGTTGAGAAGCTTGACAATTGGACCCTGATTAAATGTATTCTAAGATCTCATACCTTGAAGTAAAAACTAATATAATGAAAGGAAAACTTAGTAAAGATAGTCTGTAAACTATATCAATGTTTTGCAGATGCCAGAATTCATCTTTGATTAATATTAATCCAAGCCTTGTATCAACTGACAGATTTTCAAAATGAGTTTCTCAATGCAATTTGAGCTGAAATGGCAATGCCATGAACGAAGGAATATATAAATCAACCTTAGCCTTATACAACTTAGGTTACCTGCTGATTCGTCAATGCATACAATAGAAGGTTCAAAACTCGATAATCAAAAGATTTGAATTGTAATGCTCTCATAACATCCTGAACGGAAACCTGAAAAAAAAAATTAATCCAAACTTCAAAATATTAAAGAATGTTTAGAATCCAACAAATTGGATATTTATTTGATTTGTGTTATGCGATAAGATTTAAATATTTTTGAAGGCTACTCTTAATGGATCATAGACAACTTAGAAACCCCTCTAACTAATTTGTGTGTGTTATGAAATAGAAAAATTTGGATTTTTCCAATATAGTGCCAGTATATCTAAGAAATAACAATTTGTGGGTCTACGATCAGATATAAGTGTTTAATGCTGTTTAAAGTGTTGGTAAACATGCGTAAGGAATAGTTTCCAATTAAGAATGAGGTCTTTGCACCATCAACTAGGTCATTTCCACACTTAGGTCATTTCCACACTTGTATTTTTGTTAAATTGTCAAATCTAGATATGGAGTTTGAATATTAAAAAAAAACAATCACAGAATGTGATATATATTGTTAAGCTTTGCTTCTGGTGCATTTAACAGTCTTCTTTATTACATTTACTATTGCTTTATGACTAGGAAAAATTTGTTCACAATACTGTTAGATTCTCTAATATGATCACAATCAAACGTAGGGTATGTACAATACAAGGGTTTCACATTAAACTATATTTAAATGCTACACATGAAAGAAACATTTAAAAAATAATAAATTCAATTATATTAATATATATCATTCTACACATAATAAAGAAAATAGTTACAACAAGATAGACCAATCTTAAATCACATGGGAAACTCCAACTCGCCTCTCCCCACTTTGTTTTGAAATGATGCAGACTAAGGTAACCTAGGTCCAGGTAAAGCAGGAGGCCTAATTCATTGTCCTCTATGATCTTGTATTTGAGCTTTTCTTCCTTCCACTGGAGCTGGATTCTCTCAACAGAGCCAAGGTTGCAGACATTCTAGAAGGTTTGCAATTAGCAAAATGTCAAGACATTAAAAAGATGATTGTTGAAGGTGACATTCAAGTGATCATTAAAGCAACAAACAATGGTGGGGATGTGATTGGCATTTAAATCATGTTCAAAGAGAAGCAAAGACTTTTCTGTCCAAATTTAAAGTTTGATTGGAAATTCTGCTTCCACAAAGGGATCAAGGAAGTAAAATTTTGTGCCAATCATGGTATCACAAAGTATTCAAGTGGGTTGAGATCCATCATTATAGGAGGATCAAGAAGTTATTCTTTTAAAGGAGGTGTTGGTGTAAATAAATATTCATTATGGATATTATTATACTTTATTTAAGTTAACTTAGGATAATGCATCTCTTCATAGTTTGGATTTGAGACACTTAGGGAAGTGTGCACATAGGGATATAGCTTGTAGGAGAAATTCCATCTTTTGTGGTCTTATTTTGCTGTTACACTCCACATTCGGTGGGTCATCCACTTCTTGTGGAATATTATATTATTTCTCCTACCTACCCCTACTATTTCCTACCTACCCTTGTTTCTCATTGAGTCACATGTCATGATTGTGTGCTCGTACATCCATATGGCCTTGCCTATATAAGCAGGCCCATATTCATTGTATTGGTTAATCCAGTTGATCATTTGCATATTGATGGGAATACAGTTTGTTCTTGTCATTCTTTTGTTTCTCTTTTATACTTTTCATTGTGCCCTTGATCTTGGCAAAATCTCACATGGTATCAGAGGCATTAGGGCTTCAATTGATTGGTTTTTGGAGACATCTTGGAAGGCTTCTATTTTCGGATCTGAGGGGCAGCGTTTTTTGGAGGCATCTTAGAGTGTTTTCGACCTCACCATTGCATCCGGGAGGCCGTTTCCATAAAAATCGAGTATAAACTCGACCTATTTTGGCGAAAATCGAATTTTGGGTGTTGGAGGATTTTTTGCCCAATTCGAGCAGTACGGTACGGAATTTTCGGATCTAAAAAAAAGAAAAAAATTTCTGAATTTTATTTTTCCAGTTTTGAAAAAGATTTTTTTGAAAAAAAATTAAATTTTTTTTGCGGGTCCGTACCTTCTACCCAGTCAGCAGTGCACAATCAACGCCCAGTTAGCATTTTTTTGAAAATTTTTAGACCTCTCTCCGTTGAGCAGTTTAGATTTTTGAGTCAACTTATGAGGCTCATAACTTGCTCAATTTTGCTCCTTTCTGGGTGCAATTTTTTTTTATTTGGGCTAACTTTTCGTGCTCTTCGCAGTGGTGTGGTTATTTTCTGATTTTGGTGCACAGGTTTTTCGGAATTTTTGGATTCTCTCAGCTGTACCTGTCCAATCCTCAATTTTGCAACTTCAAAGGCTTCATTTGAGCTCATTCGACCTCCTTTTCAGGCGCCGTTTTTTTTTTAAATGCATATTTTTTCGTCTACTTTCATAATCTATGATCGGATTTCAAAGATTTTGAGTGGAAATTGTACTTTCAGATATTGGTCTTCTTTGGCCAACTTGGTACTTGTAATTTGCTTGGATCTTAGTTTAGATCTCTTGCATTTATTAGTTTGAGTCTTCTTTGACCTTATTAAGGCAGTTGTAAAGTTGAAATCAGAAGTCCACTTTGCCATTTTGCAATTGTACATGCACTCAGTATAAAGTGCCAAATCATCATTTTTGGGGTGGGGGGGTGGGGGGGTTCTTTGATTGAGTGAATTTGGGGGGGTGTCTTGTGTGATTGTGCCTCTCTTTCTTTGTGCTCTTTCATTTTTGTTGCAATGAGTCCTCATAAATTTCCACCTTTAACTCCACATAATTATGCATCATGGAAAATTAAAGTATGGAGCAAATTAATGGAAAGAAGTCTCACGCATTACATAGATGGAACAATAGCAACACCACCTGATCCTAAGGCTGATCCTAATGCTCAATTAGAATGGCTCACTAAGAATTGCATGGCTCTTGGAACCTTGCGTAAGTATGTATCAAATGACCTCATTTTTCACATTGAGAAGTGTACTACAATCAAAGAGGCTTGGGATATGTTTCAGAAGTTGTATGGTCAAGTTGATGAAATCAAAGGTTACAAGATTGACAATGAGCTCACCAATTTGGATCCCAAGAGTTTTGATACAATCCAAGATTATGTCACCAAAGCAAATGAGCTAAGAGCAAAGCTTAAGGATTGTGGAATTGACAAAAAGGATGCTCAGTTGATATTCAACTTGTTGGACAAGCTTGCACCAGAATATGCAGCATTTGTGTCTAGCTTCCAAACTCATCGTTTGACAGTTGGGAGTTCCTACATTATGCCTTCATTTGATGCTTTCACAGAAATGTTGATATTGGAACAATCTAAGTTGTTGAACATGGGGCTTCTCAAGTCTTCAAAGTCCAAGGCTTTGGTGGCTAATCAAGGGAGTCAAGGGAGTCAAGGCAAAGATTCCAACAACAACAAGAAGCAATCTAAGTCAAAGCCACAGCAGGAAAAAGGGCAATCATCCTCTCCATCGCAAGGTGATTTTTCATCCTCTTTCAAAAAGGGGACTCCACCAAAGAAGGATAAACCAACTTGTGCATATTTCAAGAAGTATGGTCATGATGAGCATCAATGCCACACCAAGCAAGTTGATGAGTTGACAAATCTTCTTAAGAAAAACAACATCAACTTGCCATCCGCCTACACAAAGAAGGATTCATCTCCTTCCTCTTCCTCACAGTCTAAGGGAAAAGGGCAAGCATTTGTGGCTACAACAGGTTCTTCACAGCAGTGGATACTTGACTCGGGTGCCTCTTATCACATGGGTTCTACAAAGGAGTAGTTTTCTTCATTGGAGCCATCTAAGGTACCTCACATTTACATAGGTGATGATACACAAGTAGAGGTTGAAGGGAAAGGTTCAGTTGACATGGATGATGGAACATTTGAGAATGTTCTTTATGTTCCTAACTTGTCCACCAACCTTCTCTCTATCTACCAAATCACTCACTATGGGAATGGGAAAAAGGTTGAGTTTACACCTGATTCAGTTGTGGTAAACGAACTTAATGATGATGCCTTGGTAGCAGTGGGACAAGTCAATGACAACTCAAGGCTTTATTCATTCTCCCACTTTGTGCCAAGTTCTCCTTCTAGGGCCTTGCTTACTCATTCAAATTCAGAAAGTAAGCTATGGCATGAGCGGTTTGGTCACCTCAACTACCGCTATCTTCAGCAGCTCAGCACTAAAGACACGGTCACAGGTCTACCTCGAATCAGTTTTTCAGAGGGTGTATGCTCAGGTTGTTCCATGGGCAAGCATCCCGAGGAGAAGTTTGATAAGGGGAAAGATTGGAGAGCTTTGGAAGTTCTTCAACTTGTTCACAGTGATGTAGCAGGTCCATTTCCAGCACCTTCATTTAGCAAGGCCCGCTATGTCCTCACCTTCATTGATGACTACTCCCGCTTCACTTGGGTCTACTTTCTCATTCATAAGAGTGAAGTATTTGACAGATTTTAGGACTTCAAGACTCGTGTGGAGAAGCAATCCGAGAAAGTGGTCAAGATTCTTCGTACAGATAATGGAAGGGAATATGTGAACAAAAGACTTGAGGATTTTTGTACATTTGGGGGGATTGATCTTCAGCATTCTTGTTGGAGATTGTAATCTTGTCTAAAAGCCATCTGATGTATTTTGAGCAAAGTGCCCTACGTGGGTCAACCTCCTTTTGATATGCGTCACGTGGGCCTCCTTTGATATGTAAATTAATGTGTATCTATACACTTCCTAAACCATTGTTTTAGTCAAGTTTTATAAAAAATTATAGCCTTTCAGGCACCATCATATGTTTTTGTCTTCTTTTCACATTGTTCTTTTCTTGTTAAAGCTTAGTCTTTTTGTTCATAAGGGTGTATACTTGCTGATTTCTGCATGATATCAAAGCAACCAAGATTTTCTTTCAAGCTATCTAAAGGATGTTTGCCATGAAAACTAATTTTCAAAAATCACTAGTCTCTCACAAACCATCGTGAATTTTCTCATGATTTTGTATATGATGCAAGAGAGCCCAGGCATATGCCTAGGCAAGCAGCCAATAACAAACCAAAAACAATCGAAGCACTATTTCAATGATACGGATTCTACAAATTTCACAAATGCTCAATTCTTACCAAATTTCAAATTATTTATTAACTATATTGAATCCAAATCTACATCTTAAAACTCTCATGCTTTGTAGTTGGCATAAAATGCGTATTGTTATATTTGATAATATTTGTTATCTGGCAATGTATTTATTATTTGTAGCAAGTGGGTTGTCACTCAGGTAGTTATGTTTCCGTTGGTTGATAGTTGGGTTCCTCTCAGCAACCGTCGGGTCCTTTAAATATGCAATGTTACCCTGAGTTTCCGGGACGGCAAATTTTTTTGCCAAATTTGGGGACGGCAGGGAACGGCAAAGGGGACGGCTATTAAAATATAGGAAATATTTAAAATATATAGGAAAATTTCAAAATTCTAAATGTTCATATGAAAACATGGATAAAGCATGCATACATACATTATATTCATATGAAAACAATAAAACATGGAAATGGCATGTGTATGATACTATGAAAAGTTGAAGACATTTTAGAATGTAAATTCTGAACATACAACATTGTTAATACTCAATAGACAATATGCAATTATGCATTCATAAATCAGAATTTCAATTCATTCACATTGTCAATATGCATATCATAATAGATATTAAAGAAATAACATACAAAATGTCAAAACAAAGAGGTTAAATTTTCCCTACTTCTATCGACGCAGTTTCCCCCCATATTTTTCAACGGGGGTTTGGGGGCAGCGCCCCCAAGGTGGGGTCAAGGGGCATCGCCCCTTGCGGGGTCAAGGGGCAGCCGAGTTTGGCGATTTTTGGGCGATTTTCTAATCTCTGTGTCAAAATGCCCAAAGGCTACACTGCTGCCATATAGTTTCATTGTCAAAATTATGAATTAAATTAATGTTATCTTTTAATTTTTTTATTTTTACTAACAATTTGAATTAATAAGGGGCCTATATTAGAAAAAATTTTAAAAAATTTGAAAATACAACTTTTTTTAGTTTTTTAATATTTTTTAATGGCCTTAGATAAGGGGGACGTCTAGCCATCCCTGGGACGGATTGGGGACGTCCCAGCCGTCCCCAGCCGTCCCCGGGACGTACGGACGTCCCCCAAGGCTAGGGCAGGCGTCCCCCCGTTTCAGGGACGTCCCCTAAAAATATAGGGCAATTTGGGGATGGGGGGAAACGTCCCCTGGCCGTCCCCAAGTCCCCGAGACGGGGACGGGGGTTTTCAGGTCGGGGACGCGTCCCCGGGTAACTCTGTAAATATGTTGTGTACCGCCAAGAAAGGGTATGATATTGTCAAATCAATTGTAATCCTTGGTCGACCATCTCTAGTCTTCTTCTTTGTAATAATTTTATGTGCAAATAAAGAAATATTTTACTGTTGGGTCTGGTATGCATTGTCATGTATATTATTATTTCCTATACTTAACTTATCAGATAAAGCAGTAAACATTTGGCACCCTTGGCTTAAAAGAAATCAGGTTAGCCCTGAGTGATTCATGCCCTTAGACCCCAATAAAGGTGAGAAGAGGGCATAGGGTGGTCAAGACCAAGTGATCTTTAAGGATTGTAGAACAAAGAGAACGAAGAAGAAGATTATGAGAAAAATTCGAAGAAAACCGAATTGAATGATTAGACCATACGTCCATAGTCAACGTTGAATGAGTACAAAGAGGGAAAACTTGAACTCATGGACATGTTCCATTGTCTATCCATCTCAGGGGAATTGAGATTTGGAGAATCTGAACCGCTAACCCTCGGCCAGAGGGAGCATACGAACAAGCTAGAGCTTGAAAGTACTCAAAGTGTTGGGGATGTTGGAGGTGGACGTGTAGAGGACACGTGCATGGCCGAGAGTGCAAGGAAAGCACCAAAACGTAGCGGTCGGAACAATCCAACTAGGTCTGACATAAAAGAGAGTAAGCAGGCGAAAAACCAACTTGCATCCTATTGGAAACTTGTCCCTCACCGAGGAACCAAGAATAAGGGGGCCTAAGCTGAAGACTTTGGGGAGGAAAAAGTATAGAAACGAAGGTGACCAAAATGTAGAAAACACAAAAGGTGGACGCGTAAAGAGCTCTCGTGTGGACGAGAGTGCAAGAGAGGCATAGGAACACAACAAGAGTGAGACGGTCCAATCTGGTCAAATACACACGGTACCTTTAGAGTGAAAACAATGATGAACACCCCAGAGAAGTGGAAACTCCCTAAATTTATAGGGGATGGATTGGAGGATCCCGTACACCATTGCAAGACCCACATGACAATATGAGAAGTGAATGATGAAGACAACCAGGATTACTAGTTGAAGGCAATCTCTGCCACCCTAAAACGAATTCCATCGACTGGTATACAAACCTAGCGGCTCAATACAAATCATCATGGAACGAACTGAAGAAGGCATTTCAAGAAGAGTTTAAACTGCTAAGAGACGACAATGAAATTGTTGCAGAAATTTACAACACTAGGCAAGAGAAGAACGAGAACGTGCGAGCATACAATCATACGCTCAAAAAATTGCTAAACATGATGGAGAACCAGCCAGCCGAAGGGTTGAGGAAGAGGTGGTTCACTGAGGGATTGATCCCCTCGCCACGTAAGAAGATGAAAGTATTGCCTCCGTCCTCCTACGCCGATGCTTACAATTGGGCGATGGACATTGAGAGTGAAAACAAAACATCCTCCCAAGGGAAGAGGAAAACTGACAATGACGAGAGCAGCGAAGGTAGCAGTGATGAAGAATCCAAAACGATTCAGGCCCTTCGACGGGATATGTTAAGAATGATGAAAGAACTGAAGGCCGAGAAAAGAATCAATAAAGAAAGTAATGAACTATGGTTTACTAAGTGCAAAATTGAGGGGCACATGAAAGGTAATTGTCTTAAAAAGATGTTTTGTGAGATTTGCCAATTGATGGGCCATTCAATAAAGGAGTGTCCATATAATTTAAAGACTAGAAGTACGCAAGTACTCTTTACACAGGGAGAGTCTAGCCCATCTAAACCACAGAATGTATTGCCTAGTGGCAATGGAAATCAATGAGGGCCAAATCCTAATAGAGTATGACTCCAAAGGACATCCTATCATACAGTGCCGACAATGTAGTGAATGGGGACACTTTGCGAGAGACTGCCATAATAAGAAAGACAACATACAATTATTGTGCAAATAGTGTGGACCGGGCAATCATGAAGACACCAACTGCCCAAAGCAAAAAGGGTATTAATATGCTGGACGTAGCAGAACAAAACGAGGCAATTCTGGCAATCATGAGAGCACAAATGAAGAAGGCAGTGTACTCAAACCCATGTATGGAGAAGGAACAACTCCGAGCAGCCAAAGCAGGAGTAGAACAAGTGTTAGCGAAGGAACAAATAACCTCCAATAGAACTGCAAGTACGTCACTGCAATCGAAGTCAAAGAAGTACATAGTTCGGCAGATGCTACAGACAACCATACCCATCAAGGTGACAAACCACCTTCAAACTATGCCACAACTGAGAGTGGCAATTACCAACATGGTCAATGATGACACAGTCATCCAAAAACAATGTAAGCGACAATGGAAGGAATTGAGGGGGAAACTACCATGTGAAGGGAATGAGGCCAGTGATCCAATGTTGTTGACGGTGAGCATTGGGAGGAAGCCGGTTGTCATCGAGATGGAAATAATGGGCCAAAAATTGACAAACACCATCGTCAACAAGGGCTCGGGAGTTAATGTGTTGGTAGAGGACACTTGGAAATGTCTGGGAAAGTCGACACTCTGGTCGCCAACCTTCCACTTAGTAGATGTCGACCAACATGGCATCAAGTCGTTGGGCACATTGATGACACAAAATGTAAAGATTGGGATGCAGCAATTTTTCTTGGACTTCGTAGTCATCCCGTTGCAAAAGGCGTACAACGCACTCCTTGGGAGGGGATGGTTGATTATTGCCAAGGCGAATCATAATTGGAAGCAGAACACACTCTTGATCAAGAGTGACAAGAGGAAGTACGTCATTGACCCGAGGAACCAAGTCGTGAGTAAAGAACTGGCACCCTCTGACTCAAAGTTTGAGGGTGGAGAGTTAGGTATGGATGAAGGGAGGAAAGGCATGGAACCCAACAATGAAGGGGTGCTTGAGTTGGAAGATTGTTCAGAAGATGACACGAGTTCCTTGAATGGACTATTCCATTGGCTGATGGAGGACTACGAGATATTTTCACCCATGTGTAATTTTCTTGAAGATACAGCTCTTGGTGAAGAGCAACCAAGGAAAGCACATAAAGTTATGAACGATACAATTGGTAGTACGAAGAGCAGAATATGTATTGTGGAGCATATAAATAATTGCCAAGGGAAATCAAATTCATTAGAAACTCGAAGGAAAAGGAAGAGGGATGAAAAAAAGACAGCAAAAAATAATGGAGTGGGGAAAATTATCAAATTTAAAGGGGAGCTGGCGAGTGAGAAAGATAATGGACATTGTGTATATATATTATAGGTTCTTCCTCGTACGCCAATATCTTTGTCAAGGAAGCCTACTATTCTTTTCATACGACCTCCATTCTCTACCGTATGGCTTAAAGAGTGTTGTCTCGTAAGGGCTCCACAATTGCAAAGATGGCTTTCATTGCATATTGTAAGGCTTTTTGTACAATTCATGCCGCGTAGGGAGTACTTTCCAAACCATACGATAGCTTCTAAAGACCATACGCCTTCAGTGCATCACCGTACGACACCCCAAGTGTGGAAGTATCATTTCACATTTTGCACCATACGGTGACATGATCTTGCTCACATGCGGTCTCCATTTCATACCATATGACAGTCCTTTGTGTTTTCTATATGGCATGTTAATTTGCCTATCGTAGGACAGTCCTTTTCGCTTCTCGTACGACGCCTTCATGCTCCTTCTGTTTGGCCCATAAGTACTGTAGGAACATTGCTGGACAAATTCTCATGTACACCATGGTAGTGTTTAGT
The DNA here is from genome assembly GCF_030272615.1 of Cryptomeria japonica. Classification (NCBI taxonomy): domain Eukaryota; kingdom Viridiplantae; phylum Streptophyta; class Pinopsida; order Cupressales; family Cupressaceae; genus Cryptomeria; species Cryptomeria japonica. The sequence goes on from NC_081414.1 coordinate 309,489,099, forward strand.
TTGGGTTATGAAAGCACCATCAAGTACAACATCTTTTTCCCTACCCCATATGAGAATTTCGCCAACCCATACGACTCCTTGGCAATTTCAACGCATGGCTATTTTTGCTCCACTCTGTACGACAAGGAATCCTTGGTACCATATGAAGTCCACACCACGTACAACAAAGAAAGTTGGCCATTGAGACTGAACGACATCAAAGTCCTCCAGAACACGTGTGGCTTTGGAATACCGTACCACTTCCTTGGTCAAATATTACTGTACGACATCATAGATTGCATCGAGTACAATATTCTCACACAGTACGACCATCATCCGTACAGGTAGTTGTTGTTTCATTGGTTCGAACAAGGTTTGTTGGATTGGTATGGGAAGCACTTTGGTTACGACAACTGAGCAATTTCCCCGTAATCATACAACAGCCAATATCTTTGTAATGTTCCCAGTTGGGGATTGGGTTATTTGGTGTCCAAGTCCTGCAAACAAACGTTAGTGTACAAACAATATGGAAGGTAATTAAACATATATATTTATTTGTGTAATTATACTAGAAAGAATGTGATACATTATTCTACCTATTCAACAAATAATGTTAAACTAATTTATTGTTATCTATAAAAAGGATACAATACTTAGTTGGACCTTACCTGGATTGACCCAACCCTCTATTGAGAAACACTTCTCAGTTAGGAGCAATCCAAGATGTCGTCCTCCTAAGGTCTCTATTTTGGGATCTCTATTAATGAGTGAAATCATTAATGCTCTCAAGCTTAGCAGAGATCCCACCCCTGCTCAAGCCCCTCTAGCTCTAACATATGCATATGGTTTAATCTCTACGATATATATCGTCTCTAAGAGATTCTCTATGAATCTCTCTTTGGATTCCTCTGGGAATCTTGGCATTCAACCCTGCTCTGAAATGCCTCAATGATTCCTAGCTCTGTAAATTTCCTCTGAAGTAATCTCTATTTCCTCTGTTTTAATTCTGAGTGTATCTCTACAGTCTTATGGTAATTTTTTTTTATTTTTTTTAATTTAACATTACTATTATATTACTATTATAATGTAATCCTGAAAGTATCCCTGTTTCTAGAAATGTTATTATAATTCTGGGTGCATCTCTATGTTGCTAATTCTGAATATATCCCTACAACGTTGATTCTAAATGCATCTCTGTTATTTTAGAATGCATCTCTGTTTTTGATAGGCTATTTTATTTAGGTCTATCTTGCTATGATTCGAATTTATACGATATTATTTATGAGATATTTGCTATAGCTTAGGGTGAACCACTTACAGATTACTTGCTGGAGGTGTATCCTGGATATGTTGGGAATGCTTCCCTCTTCCCACGATTTGCTTCCAACCTGCTATTATACTTCCTATCCTTTTTCCTTCCTCAATGCAACCTCATGGTCCTTATGTATTCTGCTTGGTTCCCGTCAAGGGGCGTGACTCCTATGCGTGACTCCCGTGCGTGACTCCTGTGCGTGACTATTGTATTTTTGTTTGCCTATGTTTAATCTTTTCGTGACTTAAGGTTTCATTTCTTTATTTTAATTCATTACCCGCTCCAATGCTCCTTAACATTATTTTATCCTTAATGATTTATGGGTTACTTTCTTATTTATTTGTTTCATCATTATTAATTTATATTTACTAAGATTTATTCTTTATTAATTATTATTTGTCCCTCATGTTAGTTGTAGCATTTAATTAAAAGGTGATATATATATAAAGAAATGAATAATAATTAAATAATAATTAATTATTATTTGCCCCTTATGTTATTTGTAGAATTTGATTAAAAGGTGATTATATATATTATATAAAAATGAATAATAATTAAATAATAATTAATAATTATTTATTTATTAATAATTAAAAATTGTTGTGTATTTGACAAGAATAAGGTATCAGGATATCATATTTACATTGATCGAGGGTCATTGCAATCTTACCTTGTGAGACACTCCTAGCAACCTTGACAATGTTTAGTATGACATCATCTCTTTAGGCAACTCTTGGTCATACGACAGATTTGGCACAATTTTTATGTATAGCTTTAATCTCATTATTGGCATAGTATGACACAACTTATCATACGAATTCTAGGGTAGTTCGCACAACTAGATTATTTCTTTCATGTGAAATCGCTATTTTTTGGCTTCATCAACATTGCTTCCAACTAGATCATTTCTTTCATGTGGAATCGCTATTTTTTGGATTCATCAACATTGCTTCCAACTAGATCATTTCTTTCATTGGTAGTAGTTGTTTCTTTCTCGTAGGACGCCTTCATGCTCCTTCTGTTTGGCTCATAAGTACTGTAGGAACATTGCTGGACAAGTTCTCATGTACGCCATGGTAGTGTTTAGTTCGGGTTACGAAAGCACCATCAAGTACAACATCTTTTTCCCTACCCCATACGAGAATTTTGCCAACCCATACGACTCCTTGCAACTTCAACGAATGGCTATTTTTGCTCCATTCCGTACAACAAGGAATCCTTGGTACCATACAAAGTCCACACCATGTACGACAAAGAAAGTTGGCCATTGAGACCGTACGACATCAAAGTCCTCCACAACATGTGTGGCTCTGGAATACTGTACGACTTCCTTGGTCAAATATTACCGTACGACATCATAGATTGCATCGATTACAATATTCTCACACAGTACGACCATCATCCGTACGGGTAGTAGCTGTCTCATTGGTTCAAACAAGGTTTGTTGGATTGGTATGGGAAGCACTCTGGTTACGACAACTGAGCAATTTCCCCGTAGTCATACAACAGGCAATATCTTACCATGTGAGACACTCCTAGCAACCTCGACAATGTTTAGTATGACATCATCTCTTTAGGCAACTCTTGGTCATACGACAAATTTGGCACAATTTTTATGTACAACTTTAATCTCATTATTGGCACAGTACGACACAACTTATCATACGAATTCTAGGGCAATCGGCACAACTAGATCATTTCTTTCATGTGGAATCGCTACTTTTTGGCTTCATCAACATTGCTTCCAACGTCTCAAAAAATCAGAAAATTGATGTGCGTCGTGGAGTTTCGTGTGGTTCTGAAGGTCTTAATCCATTGCCCTCAACCCCACAAGGGGCATTGCCCCTTGACCCCACTAGGGGCACTGCCCCCAGACCCTCGTTGAGGGCATTGCCCCCAACCCCCATTTGATTTGGTAGGTACACTACAAGTTGGGGTCGTCCAATTCAAGTCATTGTCTATCATTAGTCTTTCTGAATATTACTTGATGTTTACTTGTCATCTGGAAGACAACTTTTTTATTTTCGAGGGGATGATGTAGTTGGCATAAAATGCGTATTGTTATATTTGATAATATTTGTTATCTGGCAATATATTTATTATTTGTAGTAGGTGAATTGTCACTCGAGTAGTTATGTGTCCATTGGCGGTTGTGTTCCTCTCGACAACTGTCAAGTCCTTTAAATATGTTGTGATGTACAAATTTAAGCGGGTATGGTATTGTCAGATCAATTGTAATCCTTGGCCGACCATCTCTAGTCTTCTCTATAATAATTTTATGTGCGAAAAAAGATATTTTACTGTCATGTCCGGTATGAATTTTCATGTATATAATTATTTCCTGTATTTAATTTATTAGATATAGCAGTAAATGTGCTTTGTCATTTTCTCCGAAGTCTATGTTTTGTCTCACCCTCTTGTACATCCGTCTATTGTAATAAATCAAAATCTTCATTTACGCCACTAACACACTCTAATTGGCAAATTACGATTTCTCTGGTTGTTATCTTATATTCCAACTGCCTCTACTCAATCCAACGCATTCTAGTTCACCTACATTCTTTACTTCTAAGCACATCCATTTCTTCATTCATTTCCCACTCATTCATTTCATTCCTCCCCTTATTTTTCTCTAGTGTATGCCTTCCTTTGCGCAAACACTTCTTATTTTTGCAACTTTTTTTAAAAACTCTTTGCTTTTCTACGCACCTCTTGCTCATGCATCCTCCTTTTTACTTTCAATCTTTCATTGTTCTAAAATGAAGAAAAAAAACAATGCCTCGTCTCTAACTATTCACATACAAAGGAATGTTGTCTTGTCTTCTATCGTCGTGTTTTCTCTCTGTTCTTTCTCAACTCATTTCCACCGATTCCTTCACTTAGCAGTTCTACTCTCTCTTTATTGAGCACTCTATTCTTGAGTTTTAATATGCAACCCAAACTTTCTTTTCTTTGCATGTGTGTTAAGGCTCAAATCATGTGATTGATTTCTTTTTATCCTGATATACCTCTTCTCCATCTACTACTACCTTGCCTTAATTCTCAACTTCTTCTACATAGTCACTGGAACCTGCAACTTTTTATTTTTGTTTTTTTTTCTCCACTTAAAATACAAACAAAGAAATTCTCCTTCGTCTTCTCACCTCCACACTATCTCATAGAATTCTCTTGTTTGCAAATGCACCACTATCTCTCTTTTGCGCACCCATACCCACGTTACTAATTTCTCCTCTATGTTTAGTGCTTCAATTATTCTTCATTTTCCAGTGCTACCAAAGGTATTGTACTCAGACCACTCAGACCAAGGCCTCAGCTCCCTATGCAAATCGTGCCTCTAGCTTCTATGCACCCCTTGGTCTTCGTGTCAATACTAACTGCTCTCCAATGTTCTACGTTGTCTCATACACTTCATCTCCTCATTTTCACACTGCTCATTTCTCATTTCTTTGTTCTTTCTCTTTATAAAACTTTTAATTGCCCTATGCAAACTATGGAGAGTCAAGAGCTTGTCTGTTCCTTTCAAAGTGATGCAAGATCAATTGGTGTTGCCCTTAGAATGCTCCTACATCAAACGCCCTTAGTAAAAAGTCTGTGAGCATAGGCTCACAAAACTGGAGTTAAGTGATAGAATCACCCTTCGAGATTGTGAACAAACTACAACGAGCTCCATCACTATGACAAGTGCATACGAAGTCATTTCTTTTTCCTCCTCTTCCAACATCACACCAAATTAACTGTCATCCTTCTCCCACAACTCTACTGACTACTCTTCTCCCCTCTTGTGGATTTGCATCCACTATTTATTGTCCTCCTCTGCCAAATTCTTTCTCCTCTCATCTCCTCTTCTCCTTCATGGAGTCTAACCCACTATAAACCGGCCACCTCCACAAAAATCTTCCTACCCACTCATCCACACACAAGTCGATATGAAAGACTTTGTGGAAATTAGAGATTTCCATATCTTCTTCACACTCCTCCACCATTACCAACTTTCCTTCAACTACATCAAAATATGTTGCATCCTTATATAAATCTACACTTACTATTCCATGCTCGTCTTCACACTCTTCAACTCTTATCATCTCAAAAGAATCAAACTCAAAACTCTCAGGTTTTACCATATTTCCTTTCGCTGCTCCAACTTCCTTTCCTTCATTTTTCACTGCACCTTTCAACTCCTCAAGTTCATCTATCCAATTTCCTTATAACAATCTATCAATGTTCTTCATCTCTTCTTTCCACTAAAGCTCATTCTCCTCTTTGCCCAATCGCTTGTCACATTTGGGGCCTTCTAACTCTATCATATCAACTTCTCTATTGCTGCAATCTTGTTCTTCTCATCTTTGTTTTCGGCCACTACTGCACTTATCTCCCCATCTTCATTCTTTTATTTCATGCCTTCCAACAGACATGTCTTTACTGCAAACTCATTATCTTCTACTTCGTTTTCATTTCCTACAATCACAACATTATTAGGAAAATAATTCTTTTCCAAGGCATCTATTCTAATTTCAATCTTTTTCAATTCTTAATGAAGCTTCCTATTCTCCACTTCTTTCCAATATTCTTCACAAAATGGGATTATCATGGGTCTCCTCATGCCCAGCTCATCCTCCTATTCGAACTCATCTTCTTTAGAGACTCTCACATCCCTCTGCAAACAAACATTCTTTCACAATCTCATTTAAAGCTTGTGTGCCTCCTTCTCTACTATTTGTAGTCACAAATCCTCCTTGCAACAAATCCCTCTAGGACTCAAGCCCTCTGCAGTTATAGGTCTCCTCTCACCTGCAACAAAATCTTCTACAACTCAAATCCTCTGCAGTTACAAAATCCTCTTTCTACAACAAACTCTTTCCAAGGTTTTCTTGAGATGCTTTCAAGCTTCCTCTACCCGTAGGTCCTAGTGGGTCCTCTCCACTCTTAGGGTCTTGTGGCTCCGATACCAAATGATGTAAGAGAGCCTGGGGATTTTCTTGGGCAGGCAACCAATAACAAACCAAAACAATGGAAGCACAATTTCAATGATACAGATTCTACAAATTTCACAAATACTCAATTCTTACCAAATTTCAAATTAGTGATTAACTTATTGTATCCAAATCTACACCTTAAAACTCTCATGCTCTATTATTTTCTTCAAAGACTATCTTCTATCTCACCCTCTTGTACATCCTTCTATTGTAATCAAATCAAAATCTTCTCTTGGCCCCACTAACACACTCCAATTTGCAAATTACGATTTCTCTAGTTGTTATCTTGTTTGCCAACTACCTCTACTCATTCCAGTGCATTTTATCTCACCTGCGTTCTATACTTCTAAGCACATCCATTTCTTCATTCATTTCCCACTCATTCATTTCATTTCTCCTCTTATTCCACTATGTTGTGTATGCCTTCCTTTGTGCACACACTTCTTATTTCTGCAACTTAAAAAAAAACACTTTACTTTGTGCCACTCTTGTCTATGCACCTCCTGCCCACGTATCCTCCTTTTCACTTTCAATCTTTCATTTCTCTCAGATGAAGACGAAAACCAATGCCTCCTCTCTACCTGTTCACCTCCAAAGGAATACCATTTTGTCTTCTACTATTGTGTTTTAACTTTGTTCTTTCTCCACTCATTTCCACCTACTCCTTCACTTAGCAGTTCTACTCTCTTTATTGAGCACTTTGTTCTTGGGTTTTAATCTGCAACCTAAACTTTCTTTTCTCAGCATGTGTGTGAAGGCTCAAATCATGTGATCAATTCCTTTTTATCATGATACACCTCTTCCCCATCTGCGACGCCCCTACCTTAATTCTCACCTTCTACATAGTCACTGGCAATCTGCAACTTTTTATTTTTGATTTTTTTCCATGCACAATAAAAACAAAGAAATTCTCCTTTGTCTTCTCACCTCCACACTATCTCACTAAATTCTCTTGTCTGCAAATGCACCATCTCTCTTTTGTGCACCCACACCCACCTTGCACACTAATTTCTCCTCTATGTTTAGCGCTTCAGTTATTCTTCTTTTTCCAGCGCTATCAAAGGTAATGTACACATTGCTCTTTCCTCTTTTTACTGTATATTATAAAATCTAAGACCAAGGCCTCGACTCCCTATGCAAATTGTGCCTCTCCAACTTCTATGCACCCCTTGGTCTTCCTGTCCAAGCTAACTGTTCTCCAATGCTCTCCTACTTTGTCTCATACACTTCATCTCACCATTTTCAGACACTGCTCATTTCTCATTTCTTTATTCTTTCTTTCTTTTTTTTAAAAACTAAGCTTAAACTTTTAATTTCCCTATCCAAAATATGGGAAGTCGAGAGCTTGTATGTTCTTTTCAAAGTGATGCAAGATCAATTGGTGTTGCCCCCATGATGCTCATGCATTAGAAGAGAAGTTTGAGATCCAAATAAGCAATCGTTGATCCAAATTACAGCTTTCTTTGCTTATTTTTTATCAACTTATTACACTTTTACAAAAAAATTCATAAATTCACTCTATGAGCCTTAGTTTTCGGAATTTGTCTTACTTTTTTATATTTTGGATCTCAAGAAAATTCATGTGGGGTATGATTTCTTGAATTTGAGGTTAACCTCATTTTAAAATAGTATAGTCAAAATTTGGTCAAAGATAACATATTTGCATACACATGCTCTCGACCAATAATGCAAATAAGATCATCAAATATATGGAGTCCTGTTGTGACCTATTTCACACATTGCCCCATTGCAAATGGGGACCCCCCCTGTTTTTGCTTTTTAGGGTTTTGCTTTGGCATCGCAACTACTAATCACCAGTCTTTTTACAATGAGGATGTAATATTCCCCTTAATTTTTTTTTGTTTTTTACTAAGTTACATTCAACAAAACACTTTTTAATGTTCGGAAATGAAAAGCAAATGCTGCTGAAAGTAACCCTCCACTTTCTGATCACCGAGAGCCCAACCTGGGAGGGTGAGAGCATACAGTGCTGAGGGGATCGTTAGGAGCTTGAAAAACTGAAATTGATTAGCAAGCCAGCCCCTTCCACTTTTCAGCGGGATAGAAAACTAAAAGACTTGGCAGTAAACTAGTCAAGGAGAAAACTCCAACACACAAAACAAATCAACTCTACCGCAGTATTTCAGCAGGAGGACTCATTACAAACAAAATCAACTCAACCGCAGTATTTCAGCAGGAGGACTCAACACAAAAAAATCAACTCAACCGCAGTATTTCAGCAAGAGGACTTATTACAACAAATCTACTCTACCGCAATATTTCAGTGGGAGGACTTACATCATTTCCTGATTACAAACATAGAAGGTGGCCAAGCCATCCTCTTCCACTTGCACAGTGGGGATTACAAGTAAGATGCAACAAGAATGATTGATCAGTACTATTGAAACAATCTTACAAAATAGAGATATGAGATTAGATAAGAAGCTTAATACTGATCTCAAGCAATCCACTGTCAAAATCACACAACACTAAGCACAACTTGCTGTTCTGAATCTGAAAACCAATAACACACAGAACCAGCCACACTCGGCAACACCAAAAAGCTCACAACTCACTCAAATCAACACGGAATCACACCAAATCAAAGACAAATGAAACATAAAACATAGGCGACCAATCCCAAACCTCAAACCTGCAACTTGGAAGCCTCAAATGTGATGCACGCAAACCGAGACACCTCCCAAAAGGTACGTCCAAGCTGTAAACTTTGATCTGCAACTAAAAATCGGAATCTCCAAATCCCAATCTGCAAATTGGTGAACCTTATCGCCCCGGGAGTGTGGATGGAAAGAGCCGATACCTAGAATGATATGATCAATAGGCAAGGAGATATGAACAAAAGATTGCTTCAGCCACCGCGTCCAGCAACACCAAAATCACAGCAGCAACCAAGAAACTCCAAAAACAAACTGAAACTGAATCAAACACTTCAAGAAGGTCACCCAAAAATCATCTATCCAACTAGGTACAGTCTCAAGTACGAAACTGAAGTAACTAGGAAGCTCTTCCAACTTCGAAGTTCAGTCACTAACCATTCTGGCAACATAAAGGTGTAAATTCTCAAGATGCCCAAAATGAGAGCCCAAGGCTCTTATTTATAACATTTGCTCCACCAAATTCAAATTCAACTGCTCCCAAATTCGCCCAAATCAAATTACATTTCATCTCATTTCAAAATGGCGTTGCATTTCCATTTCATTTCACCACATGGGCACCCAAGGAGAAGTTCGTACCATCTAGACAAGTTCGCCCATTTTGCAAGGTCCACACTTGATGACTTAAAGCATTATTTCATTAACGTGCCTAACTTAGGAGAGCAATAAAAATCCTTTAAATAAAACTTGCTTTATATCTCCAAAGTTGTCCAAATAACCATTAAATATTAACTTTCCAAATTCATCCAAATAATTAAATATTAATTTTAGAATGCAGTGTTAATATTTAATATATCATTTTGCAAGTCAAAAACTGATCAATACCAATTGGATGGAGGATTAAAGTGTTGAACCAACAGCTGGACTGAACTAGAGTCCTAAACTGCCCTACTAAAAATCGAACTGTCTAAAATGGCACTAACTAAAAATAGTAAGTCCCGAAAACAACTCCAAACAGCCTGATTTTCGAACCATGAGAGGAAGCTCAAAGAACTCAGAATAATCTCAAAACCCTAACAGCTGCCACCAACCTACTAAAAATAGTAAGTTGTGCAAATTCCCCTGAATGGATTGCATGTCATACCACTGCGAAGTTCTCGAAAAACCCAGAAGGAATCCACAAACAAAAATGTAGAATTCCCACCGGATAGTCCTCAAATGGCTTGTGCAGAACTCCACAAAAATAGGAAACACTAATTCTCCATTCCAATCAGCTTACGGGTCTCTAAAATAGGCCAATGGATCACTGCTTACTCCTCACTGAGAAGGGGGCATTACAGAGGAGTTAGAGTTTTTGAGAATTCATCCAAATCCAAGTTGAGAAATCATGCTCACAAGTCATGTATGAATGTTGTCAAAGTACTTACAAGGTCTGAAGGATGAGGATCGCAATTGCTTTGGGTCATTTCCAGAGAAACGAAAATCGCCCGAAATCGCCCAAACTCGGCGAGTCCGAGTCCGAGTCAGGCCAAACGAGTCCCAGGGGCTCGGACTCGGACTCGGCCGAGTCTGGAGAGTAAACTCGCTAGACTCGCCGAGTTGGCGATTTTGGCTCAAAATCGCCAGACTCGCCGAGTCCTAAGCCCCAGACTCGGCTACTGGCTGGGTTAATAAAATGACAAAAAAAAAACATTTTAAAAAGTTTTTTTAAAAAGTAATAAGTTTTTTTGGAAGGGCGAAATTTGACATTTTGGTCTCTCCGTCAGGATTATTTTATGGAATATAACATTTAAGTATAAGTGACATTTCCTTATATCTTTCTTCTTTCTTATACTTTAAGTTATATTCCATATATACTGTCAGGATGTTTGAGAGTGGTTTCGGGCCTCCAGGAGTTATATTGCAAAATCTAGTTTTTGGAGGATTCTTCAGTTTTCCAGACATAGTCAAATTTCAGGATCAGGACATTCCAGACTTAGCCAAATTTCAGGGCATTTGAAGATCAGGATGACATTCCAGACTTTATCACTCACCAACTTGACCTAGCTTGGACCTTCAAGAATGATATTCACCAAGCAAGACCCAATTAGCAACAAGTGCAAAACCAGGCCCTAAGGAAGACTCTCAAAGAAACCCTAATTCAGACTTGTAATAAATTTTTTTGGCCTCGCGGGGCGCTGCCCCTCGACCTCGCCCTGTATCGCGACAGGAAGCGCGCAAGGGGCGCTGCCCCTTGACCCCACCTTGGGGGCGCTGCCCCCAAACCCTCGTCGAAAAATATGGGGGAAACTGTGTCGATAGAAGTAGAGAAAATTTAACCTCCGAGTCTGACATTGATTGGATCGACCAGGTAGATATAGAGGTTGAGACTGTAGCCATGGCAGAGGAGGAGCGGAGAGCACGAGCACAGACAGGAGATTCAGAGGCAGATAGTGACACGGATGTTCCTAATGTTGGTGAGCATGGCATGGTGTCACGGGGAGCGGCTATGGCAGTCGAATCATCCAGGAACTACCTTAGACGCCTTCGCAGGGGGCTGGGGCCGGATGGTGCAGGCTCCTCTGAGCCATAGACTTGTAGTTGTATTTACCTTTGGTATTTGTATGAAACATTTGATGATGATCATATGATGACATGGATTTTTTATTCCATGAGTTTTGTAATATTGTATACATTTGACAATATTTATATATCTATGTTTGTTATTTTCTTCAGCTACAATTTGCGTTTATGCTTATGTGATTGATGTATACTTGTGTATGTAATCAAATGAGCCGAGTTTGATGATGTTATTGTGTCTTTAAGGTGCATTCAATAAAGGGTGCATGAAACAAGTTTTAAATCTTAAAAAATCTCTAAATTTTTTGAGTTTTTCACTTTCCCGAGTCCAGCCGAGTCTGGAGCCGAGTCTGACGCCGAGTCCCGAGTCCGAGTCCGATTTGGCCTTGTCGAGTCCGAGCCGAGTCCGAGCCGAGTCCGAGTTTCGTTTCTTTGGTCATTTCTGACAACTTGCTATTTTTAGAAATTTATGTTTTTTTGCTTTTTGAAAGTAGCATATGGGTTTTGTTCCTCGAGTCATTTCATCTCTTCCCATGTTCTCAAAATTTGAAAATCTTGTCTCTAGGTATAAAAAGCAAAGCTTTGAAATTTTTGCTTTTTTCTAGGATTAGGGTTTTGTTCTTTTAGCCATATTATCAGTGCTCATGTCTTCAAATTTGAAAATTTTTGCCTCTAAGTACAAAAAACAAGGGTATGATTTTTCTGCTTTTTTTTGAGATTAGGGTTTTGATCCTCGGGCCATATCATTACTGCCCATGTTCTTAGAATTGAAAATTTTGGTCTCTAAGGGTAAAAGCAAGATGGAAACCCTAATTAGGGTTTTGTTCCAAAAAAGCATTCCCCAAGTCATATGATCAGTACCCATGTCCTCTGAATTGAAAAATCATGTCTTCAAGTCAAAAAAGCAAGAACCTAGGGTTTTGTTCCAGATGAATCAAGTTCGGCCATGGCAGATCATATATGGATGTAGCAGCCCAAATAAATGTGTTTGGAAGGAAAACTGAAATCAAGAGCAAAATTTGCCCATGGTTGTCTAAGCTTCATCAAATTTGCCCATGGCAGATGACCTCTTAAGTCGGCCCCAGCCAAGGAAGGAAGCATGAACATGGCACAAACAACATTAAGTCCGCCTTTGCTGATCAGCAGTCAAGTCCGCCCATGTCAAGGCACCCTCAAGTCCGCCTAGGCATGTTGGAAGGTGGCAAAGAATGCTTGAAGTCCGCCCATGCACAAACAAGGTTGGCAAGCGCATGTCAAACTCCTACCTTAGGTCAACTAACCCATGGCAAGAGTTAACTAAACTCCGACCTGCAGTGAGCATGATGCACAACAGCTACGACAAAGTTGGCACATGGTCTTCCAAGTCTGTCCCTCCTAAAGCAAGACAAACTTGTCCAGGACCCTTCCAAGTCCACCCCAAGGAGATGTCCACACTTGCGCAAAGTCCGCCAAGGAAGAAGCAGATAAAATGGCAAAGCATCTTCAAACTCCGCCCTATCAAAGCATGTGCCAAGTCCGCCTTGGCAAGGAAACCATCAAGACAAGCAAGTTGTCCATCAAGCTCGCCTTAGCATGCCTAAAGATCTACGAACTCCGCCCAACTGGAAAAAGCATAAGAAGGAAAACATGGAAAAGAAAGTTAGCAAAGGTTTGAAAGATGAAATCAAATAAAGAAAAAGCATTGTCCAAAGAACAAAACACATTAAAACAAGGTGGCAATAAATCTTCCAAGTCCACCAAAGAACATGGCAAAGAGCTTTCAAAGTTTGCCCATGATGGGAGGAGGTTGGCAAGGATAAATTTGAAAAGAAAATTGTCCAAATAAAGACAAAGTCTGCCTAGGCAAGGAGAGGTGGGGGTTTGGCATGATAAAAGAAAAGAAAATTTGCCAAGATAGATAGACAAGGACATTCCAAGTTTGCCTAGGCATAAATGGAATATGCGAAGATGTCTGAGAAAGACATAAAAAAATCGCTTATGGCTCAAGGATAAGACATGAAGATGATCAACTTGCCATGGCAAAGGAAAATTTCGGCTAAAGGGAAAAATAAATTGAACAAAGTAGCATATGAAATCAAGGGTCAAACAAACGAACGGGATGGAAAATAAAAGTTTGACACATGAAAAATGGCTGTGTGGAATTTTCCACAACCAAAAGAATCAAATTTTGACGAAGTGTTGGAGAGGAAACAAGAAGAAAGAAGAACAAAGAGGAAAATAAAAAATTCTTGTCCAAAGGCAGAGTTTGTTCTATTTAGCACAAGCCAGATTCAGAAGTGAAGGCAAAACCACAGACAAAGTTCATTCAGGCATAGAAATGGCCAAAATCTTTGCTAGGTGTTGAAGGATCCACATGAAGGTATCACAAAATAAAATTGACTAGCCAAAATTTGGCTAAGTATGGGAAACACTTCACAGAAAAAGTTCCAATTTCCTCCATTATCATAGGCACAGTAGCATTCTTCTCCAAATTCAAGACACTTAAAAGAGTTTCCAGGCATCAAGAAAGAAAAATCTTCAGACTTGGTGAAAATATACAAAGAAATTCCAGACTTCTTGAAGGATTTCATCTCTAAAAGAATTAAAGACAAGCTCCCAATCAAGATCAGATGGTGGCAAGAAGACTATTCCAAACAAATTTCCATACTTAGGCAATTTTTCGGCACAAATTGGAGAATTCAAGAAGGACATTCAACAATCAAGATCAACATGTCTAGGTTCAATGAACCTGACTTGTCTAGAAGCTTTTAGAAGGCACACTTCACAATGCAACAACCTTCTATTTTATTATTGGTTTATATTTAGCAAGAAGGACAAGTGTCCTCAAATGTAATTTTCTCATTGGTCGAAAGGCAGTCAGTTGTAACAAACCCTAATTAGGGTTTTATTTTGTAATCTCGACCGTTGATTAAAAATTAATCCTAGCCATTGAATTGTAATTGGGGAGCCTATAAATTGAGCTCACCCCTCATTTGTAAATCATGGGAGCATGTTGCAAAATATGTTGAGATAAGCAATTGTTGCTTAGGATTGCCAAAATAATAAGTAATACATTGTTCGAATTGATGGTGATTATTTCCCTTATTTTGGAGTCTACATGGTTCTTATCCCTCATCATAGTTTAGATTTTATTTCAGGTTGTTAGATGAATGAAGGATTTGATAGTTTAGATTGGTGAAACTTTTGCTCATACTTTTGTTGGATGGATGATTTTCATTCAATGTGTAAAGTTAGCCTGAGCTTTTGATGTGGATGCTTAACTTCTACTTTGAGTAATATTGTACAATTGTCGATATTATTCATAAGTATGAAAATCTTGAGCACAACCTTAGAAGATTGCACATGCTTTGCGTAGTTGTCCAAGAGTGGCGAAACAAAGTGTTGTTTATTAGTTTCACCCAGTCTTTACCGTCTCTCGAATTCTTAGGAATAGATTAGAATTTCTAAACCCTAATCTCCTTTTCAGTTTTCTTGAAATCCATGATCCAAAACTCAAACGATAAATCTCCATTGTGAATTGAACGAGCCAAGCATAAGTCCCCCTTGTATTTCAGCATACATAACCAAGGTAGCTATCCAACACAAAGTCGCCCGTTCGCACATATAGACCATGGAGTCGCCTTGTGGTCTTTCTCGCAATCTTGGCACAAGTAGTGATTTTGTTCGGGAGAGGATACAATATCCTTGGATATTTTATTCTAATGTTCAGTATACGATAAAAAGTACACCAACAAGTCCAAGGACCAGCTCACCTACAAAAGGAAACAAAAATGGAAAAGGAAAGACATTGAAGTCAAGGTACTTCTTGACAAGAGCAGAAACATGGTACATCTCATTTTTTTTCAAGGAAAAATTGTGATTGTTGTGGAAGATTTAGCCATAAGCACATAGATTGTTAGGAAAATAGAGGGAAATAAGTTCTTTTCTTCCCACAAAGAGTATGTTGCTTGTCCATCCCAATCATTGCTTTGATTGTTAAAGAAAACGACACCAATACTCAATTAAGACAATCAATTGGCTATAAAAAGTGCAAAGTAGTTGGTCTGTGTGAGAGAGAATTTTAACTTGCACATTTCAGTACAACACAAAATGGAAAAGCATACAAGGATAAAGTACAAAACCTTGTATTGAATTCAATAGGGGAACCCCTGGTAACTAAAAACAAAATTTAACCCTAGAACCTAGGGAAACAACCCCTAGCTTTCTACAAAATGTACAAGTTAAATATCAAGATTTTGGACATTCATTGTGAACAAACAAAAGAAATTGCCTATCTTTTTGGTTCTCAAGGAAAGAAACAAGGCTTCTAACCACTTCTATTCAAGACAATATTTTTATATATTTTCTTGAAAGTAAACACCTACAATAGCTAACAAACAAATGAGACATTTAGTTAAAAATAAATACTAAAAAGTGTTACCACAACATAAGAATCACATTGAGAAAAAACATAAATTGATTTGAAAAATCAATTAGATGTTATCATACAGAAAGATACAATAATATCTTCAGCGAAACCAGCAATAAAAAGCCTGCCTTCTCAAGAAAGACTATTTAATTTGACAAATAAATAAACACTAGATTATACAAGCAAGCTTGAACAATAATCTTAGTGGAAAATAGGCAACAAAATTAACTTTAAAAACTAGCCGCAATGGCACTTATTTATGTATTACAAAGTTTTGCATGAAAAATGAATAAAAAAGTTAACTAAAGTTCCTACACTATCAATAGTTTGTTTCCACAAAAAGCAAGCTCAATATATGATTTGAACCACAAATGTAATATATAAATCAAGAAATATTCAAAATGGTTTCTGATAAGAACAAATATCTCTATAAATAGACCTTCTTAAGGTTGTCTAAAAATAGAACATCTATAGATAAATCTTCCAAAAGACCGTCTCAAAAGTGTTATCTCCAAAAAACAGCATTAGCTAGAAATAGCAGCCTTATACTTGGCACTTGTCAATAATTATGATTAAAATTCTTCATTCTGACCATGGCAAATCCTCTAAAGAAGTCATGAAAATCTAATAACATTGATGACACCAAACACTCTTGGTGACTTGAAACTGATTCCTTTGTCAAAAACTTGTGAAATTCAATGTCCCACACCCTAGGCATTTGTAATATACACCATTGTTTTTTCTGAGTCGGTTTTCTGTTTGCTTGCAGATGTTTTGGATGGAAACACAATGCAAATAGATAAAAGAGAGATAAAATATTGCAGCAATGATATAACAGAAATATTTCTAATAATCCTCAAAATGAAATCAACCCACAATTGGAAATGACATTACGCCACTTTGGATACTCATGGCACAAAAGGTCTGCATTGGCACTCAACACTTCTTCCTCAACTTCGTGGTTATTTCACTCGAGAAGAAGGCATATGATGCCCTCCTCGGAAGGGGCTGGCTGATCGCTGCCAAGGCAAACCATAATTGGAAAAGAAATACACTCTCCATCAAGAGCGAAGGACAGAAGTATGTCATTGATCTGAAGAATCAGGCTGTAAGTGAAGAGTTGTCGTCCTCTGACTCGGACTCCAATCACTAATGACTATAAATGGGGTTCTGAGGACGAAAAGAGAAGGATGGAATCTAATGATGAGGGGCTACTGGAACTAGAAGGTTGCTCGAAGGATGAGACAAGCTCTCTCAACGGGCTATTTCACTGGCAAATGAAGGATTATAAAGTCTTCCACCAAGAATGCAACATGTTGCAAATTAGCAAAATTGAAGAGGTTGGTCAACGTATAGAAAGTACCAACTTTCCGCTAGAGTACGGAGAGTAAAAGGAAGGAGTGGTGAAGGTGGATGATACCCCAGCCCATCGGTTTGAAAGAGATAAGGCCGTCAAGTACGAGGAACCAAACATTAAAAAAGTAAACTTGGGGGAGGAGGATAATCCGAAGGTGATCTTGCTAGGGGACGACTGGAACCCTATACTCAAAGCGGTAGCATTCAAGATATTTCTTGAGTACAAAGATACCTTCGCATGGACTTACAAAGATTTAAAAGGAGTGACTGTAGAACTCTGCATACACAGAATCCCTCTCATATTGGGTGCACAACCCGTACGGAAGAGGCCCTACAGAATGAACAAGAACTATGCTGCCAAGGTGAATGAGGAGACCGAGAAAATGTTAGAAGTTGGCATTATCTTCAAGGTGGAAACAAGCGAGTGGGTGTCACCAATTGTTATTTCCCTAAAAAGGAGGCAAACCAGATCCAAATCTGTGTAGATTCCAGGTTCCTAAATGCAGTTAGCATCAAAGACCCTTTCCAATATCATTCATTGACAACATCCTAGAAGAGGTGGCAGGCCATGAAATGTATTCATTCCTGGACGAGTTTTTGGGCTATAACCAAATTAGTATTGGACAGGAAGACAAGTTGAAAACCACGTTCATGGTAGGAGATGGGGTGTAAGCATACAATAGAATGCCATTTGACCTGTGCATTGCCCCAACCACCTTCCAACGGATTATATTGCATATTTTTGACAAAATGTCGATAGGGAATTTTAAGGCCTTCTTGGACGATTGGTCCATCTACAGCTCACAAGAAACTCACCTCACGACACTCAAAGAATGTATGGAGAGGTGTCGAAGGGCACGGTTGGCCCTAAACCCAAAGAAGTGTCGGTTCATGGTACCCCAAGGGAAGCTACTTGGCCACATTGTATGTAAGAAAGGATTGAAGATGGATCCCGACAAAGTAGGGGTCATCATTACAATGGAGAGTTCTGAGGACATGACTAGAGTGAAATCCTTCCCTGGACACGTGGACTACTACTGAAGATTCATTAAGAATTTTGCACAAATCTCCTATCCTCTCGACAATTTGTCGACATGGAAGGGAGAGCTATTCGTGTGGGGAAGTGAACAAGAAGAGGCCTTCAGAGAACTCAAGTCCCGATTGGTAAGTGCACCTATCCTCGCGTACCCCAATTGGGACAAGGAGTTCCACGTATATGTGGATGCTTCCAATTATGCCATCGATGCCACTTTGGCACAAGTGGGTGTACAAGGGTTAGACCATCCAATCTTCTTTGCTAGCCGGCTACTCTCCAAGGCAAAGCGGAACCACCAGTAGGACCGAGAGGAAGGCACTTGGCATGGTGTACGTTCTGCAGAAGTTTCGACACTACCTACTGGCAACACCATTCACATTTTATGTGGACCATCAAGCGCTCATGTACCTAGTAAATTAGTCAATCATTAAAGGAAGGGTGAGCAGGTGGCTACTCCTACAGGAGTTCACCTTCACCATCATCGTATGGCCCGAGAAGAGTCATGTCATTGCAGACCAACTCTCGAGAATCAAGTTCGGAGAACCTCCAGAGGAGGTGAATGAGGAATTCCCAGATGCACACTTATTCCAAATAGCAGTGTTGCCTCCATGGTATAAAAAAATTGGCAAGTACTTGTCCACCTCTACATTTCCAAGGAATATGTCGCTAAGTGAACAATGGAAGTTGGCATTGAAAAGAAAAACATTTCAATTGATCAATGGCTTACTGTACAAGATGGGACCCGGCCAGATCCTGGGGAGATATGTGATGCAGGAAGAAATTCCGACGTACTGAAGGAAGCACACACGAAGGGCTTGTCGGATGCCACCGCATGGAAAGTGTTACTAGCGGGGTTATGGTGTGCAACCCTCCACACAAATTCTTCGGAATGGGTTGTGGGTTGCGATACATGCCAAAGAGGGAGTAAGCCGTTGAAGAGGGATTTCATGCCCTTTTTCCCATCCCAGCTGCAAGAGTTGTTTGAAAGGTGGGGTCTCGACTTCGTCAACCCACTGAAGGCGAGCAATATGCATAGATGTCGATACATCATAGTCGCCACTGAGTACCTGTTGTGACCATTTCACACATCGCCCCATTGCAAATGGGGACCCCTGCTTTTTGCTTTCTAGGGTTTGTTTTTTTAGGTCTTTTAGGGTTTTGTCTGTTAGCCTTTAACTTTCGAGTGTCGCCAAGGGGATCACCTGGATAGCAGGTTCTGCTTGAATTAGGTCAAGTTGGTGAGTGATGAAGTCTGGAATGTCCTGATCCTGAAATTTGGCTAAGTCTGGAATGTCCTGATCCTAAAATTTGACTAAGTCTGGAAAACTGAAAATCCTCCAAAAACTAGATTTTGCAATATAGCTCCTCGAGGTCTGAAACCACTCTCAAACATCCTGAAAGTATATATGGAATATAACTTAAAGTCACTTATACTTAAATGTTATATTCCATAAAATGATCCTGACGGAGAGTTCAAAAAGTCAAATTTCGCTCCTGACCCTTCCAGAGGGTCCAAAGCGAATTTCGCTCCTGACCCTTCCAAAGGGTCCAAAGCGAAAATCTCCATAGGACATTCTAGTTTGACCCAAACTTAGAACGAACTCGTTCCCAGGCATCTTTGAGGGCAAAACACTTGTTTGGATGGAAAAATGTGATAATGAAGTCAGGATTTTGGCCAAGATTAGGAATTTCGCTCCTGACCCTTCCAAAGGGTCCAGAGCGAAATTCATCATAAACTTCATTTGCCACCTTGTTTGAGCTTGAAACCTTGTTCCTAACTTGGAGAATGATCTAACCTTGCCTTGTGAAGTGGTTTGAAACTTGAACATTGAGCAGTTTAGCCTGGGATGAAGATTTCGCTCTTGACCCTTCCAGAGGGTCCAGAGCGAAAATCTTATTTGACCTTATTTGTCACTAATTTTGGCTAAATTTTTATGTGCAGGGTCTCCTGGAAGGAAGATTGGATGTCACTTGATGCATTTGGGGGTTTGAAAGCATGAAAAATGGTGAATTTTGGGCAACAAAGGTAAATTCGCTCCTGACCCTTGCTGAAGGCCCAGGGCGAAATTTTGAATTTCCCTTATTTTGTAGTGAGAAAGAACAAGTCTTAAAACATGAGTGAAATAAAGACATCTCCCTTTACCCACCTGAGAAAGTGTCAATTTGAAAAAGTGGAGGATTTTGTTGAAAACTTAAAATTCGATCCTGACCCTTGCTGAGGGTCCAGGGCGAAAATCTTGTGGGAGATGTTTTTTCCTCAGTTTTGGTTGAATTGAAATGCCAAAGGTATGATGAATAGTGAGATGAACTTAATAGAGCCCTTAATTCGCTTGAAGATGAAGGAATTTTGCCAAGAAGAGGAAATTCGCTCCTGACCCTTGCTGAGGGTCCAGGGCGAAATTCTTTATAAGCACAGTATTTTACCTCTCTTGGACATGAAATCATATTCATAGCATATCACAGGGTGAGATCTTACTTGACAAAGAGGTTTCAAAGTGAAAAATGGAACATTTTGGTTAAAATTGCAAAATTCGCTCCTGACCCTCTCAGGAGGTCCAAAGCGAAATTCTCAAAAACACCTCTTTCTTGCAAAGACAAAATGATTTTATGGTTGGAGTGAAGGTAAAAAGGTATGTTTTATCCTGTGAAGACAATTTGGATGGCCAACAAAGGAGCAATCAAGCTAAATAAGGAAAATCGCCCCTGACCCTTGCTGAGGGCCCAGGGCGAAAAACCTAAAATTGGACTTTTCCTCCAAGAATTGAGCGAAGTTAGGCCTAGGGATAACCTTGAAATGATGTTTGAATTGATTTAAAGTAAAAAGGGATTGTTAAGAATGAAAGTTTTAAGGATAAGGAGGAAAATCGCTCCTGACCATTCCTGAGGATCCAGGGCGAAATTTCCAAGTTCTCCCCTTTTTTTTGCACAATTAAGACAAGATCTTGCTATTCATGATTTGGATGGGAGGGAGGCATGATGTTCTTTGCCTTAGAAGTGATGTCAAGTTAAAAGAATGAAGAAATATGCCTAAAACTCAAAATTCGCTCCTGACCCTTACTGAGGGTCCAGGGCGAAAATCCTAAAATCTCCCATTTTGCCTTGCAAAACGAAATCAAACATGGATTGGGGGAAAGAAGAAAGATATTTCCTAGCATTGAGAGGTGGGCTGAAGTTGGAATGATCAAAAATGAGCTACAAAAAGCAAAAAATCGCTCCTGACCCTTCCAGAGGGTCCAGGGAGAAAATATCAAAAAATCTATTTTTCAACCTTGTTTGATTGAATCTAAGGCAAATTACAAGATTGAAAATAAAAAGGCATGGAAATTTGCAAATATTGGTTGACAAAATTTCAATTTTATCTAGTGAGCAAGTCTAGACAAGGGGTTCAAACCATCACTATGGATATCTTGATGCTTAAGGAGTCTTGATCAAGCTTTAACATTCCTAAGCTAGCCTATAGCCTTTCATTAAATTTGCCTATTTCAAGACATTTGGAAAACTAAAGCAAGTTCGCATAAATTAAGGCATTCATAATTTGATTATTTAAATTCTAAGCCTTAAAACAAATGAAAAAACCCACCTTTGAAGCCTTGAAATTAATTTTCAAATTTTAAATGAAGGTGAGCGCTCAAATACATTTTTTTGCTTTTACAAGCAAGTCGGCCTCCTTTTAAGTGGGATTTTATCTTATTTTAAAGCTAATTTGCCAAGTCAGCCATCCTTCAAAAAGGGGGGTTTTATTTCATTTTTATTTTCTTTTTGTCAAGTCGGCCTCAACAAGAATCAAGGTGAGCGCTCTATATAATGGGAGAGGTTCTTTAGAAAATTCAAATCATTCTTGCATTATCTCTTATGCGAATTCAAAGAGCATATTTGGAGGTGCGAAATTGGGCAAGCTGGAGGATAATTTCCAGATTTTGGAAGATGTTTGAAGGTGATTTTTTGCTAAGTGTGGAGACTAAAGAAGGTGAAATTCATTTTGAAGGCTAATGGAGGCGTAATTCATTCAAGGGAGGACTATAATCTAAGCCTTGTCCATCAAAATCCGGTCTTCTTTCATCATTTTTCAAGGTTTTGTAGTTAAGCATTCAAGGAGGAGGTATGAAGAATCATTTTTTTTAAAGTTCTTATTCAAGACTTATTGTGATTTCGTAGCAATTTTGTAAAGTCTAAGTCTTGAAAATCCAATTTCCATTCATAATTAATTTGAAAATGTGTAATTCTTGATCTATCATGTCTTTTTCAAATTAATATCTTAAACTATTCCTTTGAAAGGTCTGGAATTCTATGCTTTAAGGTTTGATGCTCAAAGACTAACTTTAATCTTTTGTGTAGGCATCAAATGACAACCTCCTCTCGTCTAGCATCGACAAGGACGGCCTTCTTCGGTCAAGCATCATCAGGAATAACCTCTTCCAATCCAGCATTCCAAGGCGAGGTACATCATCATCCTGCACATCAAAGACAAAAGAAGTTAGAGCAAGGGTTCGTTGAAGAAGCAGATAGTTTCAGATGAATTAATTACAGCTAGCTTCTCAGCATCATCGAATTGGATATCTACCAAGTTGCAAGTATCAGACAAGGTGGCATCCTAGTCATCACTCCTCCAGTCGGGTTGGTCCACCTCAGCATGTCCAGATTCAATGTACCTGACTCATTAAAGGTGGCACAAACTTCAATGTACCTACCCCAGCTATCCATTGGTCGAATTTTCCAGAGAAGACATGTGTCCAATTAATACAATTATTTCATTGGTCAGAATTGAGTTTGTTGTAACAAACCTTAATTAGGGTTTTCATTGTAGAATCTTGGCCATTGATCTCAAATTGATCTTAGCCATTGAATTGTATTAAGGGCACTATATAAGCCCCGGCTCTTCATTTGTAAAGGTTAATAGAGAGTAGTTAGAAAATAATAGAAAGTAGGGAGTGAATAGCTAGAATAGTGAATTAGTCAGTTAATAGTATAGCAATTAGAGTAGAGTAGAGAGAGAAGGCAAAGATTGTTGCCAAGATGTTGTTGTAAAAGACTTGTAAAACTTCATTGAAGAAATGGTGAAATTTATGGGTCGATTCAACAATTTGCATGGTCTCTATACTTCTCATATTTGATTTCATGTTATTAGATGAGTGGAAGAAATGTGTTTGATTGATGGTGAAATTCGTATATCCATACTACTAGCAGTTTGTTGATTGCAGACTTGCCTTGTGTAGTCAACTGGAATCATTTAGCTTAAGCTTAACTTCAATTGTCACTTCTTCATTGATATACATCAGCCTAATGGTGTCTATGCCTGTAGTGATGATCTGAACATCATAAAGCTTTCCTTCGAAGATCACACTAACCTTGTGGAGATGGTCCTGGGATGTCAAAACAAGACTTAGTTAGAATTTCATCAAAGATCATTCATTGCTCCTACATTCTTAGTATCAGAATTAGATCCTTTCCTCGCCCTCGTCCTTTTTCCTTTTTTTTTTTCCCAAATCTAAGCCGGTAAAATCTTGTGATTCCAGCAAATCAGACGTTTAGGTCGTCAAGTGTAAGTCCCCTTGTGATCCCAGCAAATCACATCATACCATAGAGAGCTTATCCACACGTAGAGATCCTACAGCAAAGAACCTTGAAGTCATCCCGATTGATCCTTTTCGCGACATCTTCAGCATTCGGAGACTTTATTCAAGAGAGGATAAGGTACCTTTAGGTATTTTATTCTGTGTTTGGTCGTGTACAAAATACACATCAACAGTACCTCACGAAGTGGGCAGAGGCAACGGCACTCCCGGATAATACCGCCATCACTACGACAAGATTCCTCTACGAACAAATTGTCACAAGGTCTTGCATCCCAATTCAGATTACCAGTGTCTGCAAGGTAAATTTGGTGAACCATGTAATCAAGACTATGATGGCTAAATTTAAAATATTCCACAATTTGTCAAGTCCGTACTACCCCTAGGCGAACAGCCAAGCAGAATCAACCAACAAGGTTCTAGTATCAATTATCAACAAGTCATGTGGGGTGGAACAAGATGATTGGAAGGAGCGGCTTCCAGTTGTACTTTGGGCGTTCCATACTACGTACAAGGTGACCACAGGTCACACACCCTCCCAACTCATGTACAGGAAGGAAGCGGTGGTACCAACAAAGTACACCATACCGAGCCTTCAAATTGCAGTAGCGTACTATATGGGTAGTGTCAAGAGCTTGAACGAACGACTCCTAAACCTTACCAAGCTAGATGAATGGAGAATGACGACACAATGGGCAACTGAGGTGCCCCAACGGTGACGGAAGTTTTGGCACGACAAACACCTCCAGCAGATGAACTTTTCAGCGAGACAGTTGGTACTAAAATATAATGGCCATAATGAACTTCAACCTGGGAAGTTCAAAGTTTGTTGGTTGGGCCCGTATAAAATCAAGGAAGTTGGCAAGAATGGTGCAATAAAACTATCAACATTGGATGATAATCCTATCCGTGATCCGATGAACGGCTCGAAGTTGAAAATTTACAAAGAACGAGAGCACCCTAATATGGCCATCAATATGTTGGGCTACGCCACGAGAGGTGATTGGACAATTGGAAGGAGCAACGTGCTCGAAGAAGATCCAGTGATCAAAGGAGACGCATATCAGGCCAATGAGGACTGGGTTGATCTTGTAACCTTCCTAAAAGAGAGGATGGTGCAGAAGTAGGTAGAAGGTGTGGCAATTCCTTGAGAACACAAGCACCTGACAAATGCCTATTTTGGCACCCCCGCTATATGGGTAGGATTCAGTGGCAACTGGAAACTAGAAACCAGAGTCACCATACGAAGGACTACACCAAGGGTATCTAGCCTACGCGATTGATAAAGAAGCTGAAGCAAGACGATAGGAGGAAGTTGCTAAAAGGAAGGAACTAGAGGAGGCCGAGGAAGATCTGGAAAAGGAGATTGACCTTGCCGAGTACGGAGTGACTCTCAGTCCATGCCTAAAAATGGCGGTTAAGGCAAAAGATTGTTTCATTGCAGAAATGCATCCTGGAAACAACGAAGCCTCTTCCAACTCACAATGGTGAGTGATTCCCAACCCGATCGACCCACCACAAATTGGTGGGGAAAAGGTGACATGGTACCAACAATATGGTGGACGGTACATCGATGGGCGATATAAAGGGGTCAGCCCGACACCCTTACTAGATAAGATTTTTGACTTGGAATATATTGGTAAGTGCTGCAAGCAGAACTACAAGCGGCTTCCATTCACTTCCCAGTGGCAATATGACTCGGAAATAAAAATGTGACCCCACACAGAGCCCACTGGGAGAAAATGGAGCATAGAAATTGGCAATGATGAGGGAAGTAATAAAAAGCATAGGCAAGAAGTCGGTAAGTGGATAGTGAAAAGACGGCTGGGGAAGAAAATAAGGAGAGAAACTAAAAAATTAAAAAAACCATTGTCGGACAGGAGGCAAAAAATTTACCACGTGTACTAGGAAGGCACAATACAAGGAAAGTCAAGGCCAAAAATTACCAAGGAATGTTGAAGATACAAAAATGAAATTTAAATATTCTAGTGTAAAAAAATATTGGAGGAAATATTTTTTGGAAAAAATGCTAAAATTAGAAAAAGTAAGGGTGATTGTAAATATTAAAAAGAAAGGGTTAGAATTGATGGAAATATTAAAGCAAATAAGAGAAATAATAAAGTTAATGGGAGAAAAATTAAATAAAATAAAAAGGGGTTTTATAAAAAGCTGATAAAATATCAATTCCTAACCCTAACCCTTAAGGCAAAAGATCATTATAAATATTACTACCTTGCCATCCAAATTCATTCAAGTGGTGAGAGGCAAAGGAAAACATTGAAGTACGGATTTCAGAAGGCTTAGCCTACACATCGTACAGAATTGGCAGGATTTCATAGAAGAAAGAAGTCACATACGGATTTGCCTCTGTACAGAATTTGCAAGTTTGTCTAGACGAATCGGGAGGCCATATGTACGTCGTACGAAATCCACGAAGGTTTGAAGGGAGTCAAAGGGTGGAATCTTGTACCGTACGAAATTCACATGACACTATACGATCGTACATCAAAGGGAATTATCAACAAAAGAAGAAGTTATCTATATGGAGGTGACGTCGGACACTCATCAGGAGATCATTCCGTACGAGGGATGCATTCAGAAGCAGAAATCAGTACGAAGATTATACATTGTACAGAGAACATCCACTAACCATATAGAAAACTTCCAAAAGCAAAATTGTATGGAAATTGCAGGTTGTACATCATATGATGGGAAGTTGGCGAAACATATGGCAAGTGCAGGCTGTACAAGGGAGGAGTAAAAGCTCGTACGGAAGATATACGTACACCACGATGGAAGGAGGAAGTTCGTACATGGAGATTCCATATGGCAGAGGAGGTAGAAGCTCGTATGGAAAATCAGAGGAGAGTTACAAAGTGCATACATTAAGAGTCCATATGGTAGGCGCAGATCGGACAGTAGGGACAATCACGTCGTATGTCGTACAAACACAACCATACAGCGAGGAGATAATACCATACGTCGGCAAAGGGATACAAGCTATACCATGTGGTAAAGAAGAAATCACACGACCTGCAGGCACAGACTGGTACAAAAAGAATTTAATATGGTGAGGACAAGTGTGATCAATCCAAGCCAGGCCAAGAAAGGAGACCAATAACGGTCAGCACTCGGTATATAAAGGACAGAAGGGTTTCAATTTGAAAATTTCCAACATGGCCAACAGCAGTGTTGATGTGTGTTTTACGCACATAACATTACAGAATAAAATACCAAAGGTAATTTACCCTCTCTTGAACAAAATCACCTCAAATGCTAAGGATAAGATCAACTAAAATGATTCCAAGGTTTCTACATGTCAGGTCTTGACGAGTGGGTAACTCAATGGTCGATGTGAATGTTGTGTTCACTTGGGGACTTACACAAATGTTTGGATTATCTTCTTCAATCATGAAGATGCGGAATAGGTGTGCTGACAACTTAGGATTTATCAATGAAGCTCTGGACTTAATTCTTACTAAAAAATGGGCAAAAGGAATAGGGTTTAGTTAATCTATTCTAAGCCTAGGAATGTAGGAAATGATGAACAAATCTAGTGGACTCAAACTAGGCAAGGTCTCACAAACAGGTATTGACACAAGCTTAGTGCAATTGTCTAAGGTATACTTAAGGATTTTCAAGCTATCACCATCAAACGTTGACACCATCCAAATTGATGTTTGTCAAGGGACGCGTAATAGTTGAAGTTAAGCTTACTCAAATTCCCAGTTGACCACGCAAGGCACACTTACTAGTGACAAGAGGCTAGTGGTATGGATTAAGGATTCCACACAAATATATTCAACAAATCTTTCACTCAATCTGACATACATGAAAATAAATTCTAAACTAAAATTCTAATCTAACTTGGAGGAATTGAGAACCATAAATGCAAAAACAACACTTGAAGAGCAAAATCACCAACAATTGAACAATGATTATGATTCAAATAGCTGCAGGCTACAGCATATACCAACAATTCTACAAAAACTCTCTTACAAATGAGAGACAAGGAGGTATATATAGAGTCTCTTACAAAATGGATGGCCAAGATTGATCCAAGATCAATGACCAAGATCATGCCAACAAAACCCTAGAATTGCCTTAATTAGGGTTTACATAAAAAATGGAGCCACCAACATATAGCCCAATAAAAAGATACCTAGTCATCAAATAGGGAATCTTCTAGAAGATTCCTCCTTGCATCTCTCTCTCTCCTAGAATATTCCAAGAATCTAGCCAATACTGAATCTAACTCCTCCATGGAAATGCTAGGCAAGGTATCATGTTGCAAATCAATCACGTCCAATGAATCCGAGCAAGCGTCCAAAGTGTTCACCCAATCTGGCATGAGCTTCTGCGAACTATGAACATGAATCAACAAAGAGACCAAGTCGTCTATCTGACTCTTCTTCAAAGAGTCCAACTGGCAAAAATACATAAATTTCATCCTGTCTCTTAATTCGGCTAAGTGTAAACCACTAGCATCACTAACATCAACACCCAATAATTCCTCAGTTGACGCAAGTATCTTCATCTGAATGTCCTGAATCAATCCCTCCATCTCCATACAACTCGACTGGGCATTCTCATAAGTTGATCTCTTCATGGCTAATGAACAATACTAGCCATGGAAATCGTATTTGTCTACACTGTGCACAATGTTCTCGCTGGCCAAGGTGGAATTAGGAATATTCTTCAAAGCCTGGAGGCGTGGAATAGTCTTCTCCTGAATAAGCCGGAATTCTTCCCAAACTCCCTCCAAATATTGGATTCTAAACGCGAGCCCTGTTGTCCTGTCATATGCCTAGACAAACTAACTAAGGAAATCATCTGCCTGCTTTCTTGTACTCTCAATCCACTTTTCCACCTCTGAGAGTGTCTCTCTCACTGCCTCATAGTGTGAATGTATTCCATGGTCAACTGCAATAGGGGAAATAAGGGTGGGATTTTCACGCCTTATCCCTGCAATATACTCTCTAAGTCTGATTTTCTCTTCTCTGTACCTTTCTTTCTCCGCAATCTCTCTGTCTAACCTTGCGTCAATCGCCTTGAGGTTTTCACCAACCTCCTGAAACTCTTGCTCTCTTGATGTACGGCCAAGGGCAACTGAAGTGATCTGGAAATCCATAGGAGTAGCAATGTCCGTTGTCACGCCTGCAATAGGAACAGCAACCTACGCAATCTGCATTCCTGTCTCATCTCTAGCTATGTGCGACAAAATCTACGCTCTCTTGGGTTCCTTCTCCTTAGCACTCCTAGCTAGGTAGTCATCAATGTTATCAATAGGTTGTACCTCTATCATTTTCTTACTTTTCTCCATACTTCTCATCAGCCAATCAAGAATAGCAACCATCTCCATACCATCATCGAGACACATTTCTCGATCAAGTCCTCTCAATGCCGAGATAACATCATCATCATCATCATTAGGATTATTCCTGGTCAAATCGTATATCTCATTTCCCAAACTAACTTCCAAAAGGACAGTAGGGGATCCTGTTTGATCATCATTCTCTGGTAGTATCCCTGTGTTGGAACACTACTGGGTTTCCTTGTTTTGTTCTGTTATTTCAATCACCTTAACTGATGAGACACTAAGAGGTGGTGAAGGAGTGATAGGTGGAGGAATGATAGTCTTTTGTTTCTTCTTCTTCACCTCCTCAATCTTCTTCCCTCTGGCCCTGACTTCTCCTGGCATGTTCTTCCTTCTCTTGGGAGTTTGACTCTCTTCGTCTGCATGTATCCTAACATCACTGATAGTCCTCTAATCATCTTCGGAAGCAGACTCTTCCGGCTTCATCTTTTCATAAGTGAAGGGAACACCCATATCAACTAACTTATTCATTTATATATCTACCCATGTGCGGGAGAAACTCAAGACCTCTTTCATCAATACATTTAAATCAATCTCTTCTAATTCTGACCAATTAGGCAATAAGATTGCCTTCTTCATTTCATTCTCATACTATGGATGCGTATGATCCCTGTCATCTAACACCTGATCAGGAATGAGGAAAAGTCCGCACTTCCTCATGAAATCTATTGACATTATGGACCACATTCATCTCTTCACTACTTGCTCGTCCATCAGGTTGGCCCAATAATCTTCTATGTCTACTTTGTGGATGAACTTCTCTCCCCTGATCCTTCCAACTTTCTTATCTAGATCAAATATTTCTCTTTTCTTGAAGGTTGCAAATCGATAGAATGCAAGCTCCTCACTTGCAATGCTGGTGGCTAAGGCAGACTGGCAAACCTTTGATGTCTTCCCAACTTAAATAGGGAATGTCATGCCTGTCCTATGCTTCTCTCTCTGAATGGCATCAAATTCTAGAAGTTGTCTCACCACTGCCAACAAGATCATTATGTCGGACGGATACCTAGGAAGCCTGTAGGGTTCGCATTGAAACCCATGAATCCTAAGGTACGTGAAAGTGGGAAACTGAATATACCACGATCCATATTTATCTATTAGCTCTATTGCCTCCTTGGATAATCTTTTGTGCATTCCGCCTTGCAACATTTGCGTGATGCGCATAGTGAATACATCATTCACTCTCTTATAGTCTTCAATTATGTACATGCTCAGCTGGGGTTAGCATTCATGACTCCTGAATTGTCCTTGCCCATTCCCGACTTCACCCTTGCATATCAATCCTCTATATGCAATGAATCGTGCAAGCATGTATACCAGGTAGGAAGTCATGGCGAATGACTTGGACCGCTCTACATTCCTCAGCTGAAAGTCTAGATTGTCACTTATAATCTTAGACCAATTTACTAATGTCCCTCTAAGACAATCCTGGATGAAGTAGAACATCCATCCATCGAATATTGCTCACTGTGGCATCCCCATCACACTGTTGAGTAGGAATATTAAGTCACTATACTCCTCTTTGAAGTCTGTGCACATGAGTGTCTTGGGAGCCTTGGAATGATGAAGCCTAGGCTCAATCATCCATTCTTTGTTTATCATATTCTTTGTGTACCGCTCTTTATATTCATCCTTGGTCGCATCCTTCATATCTGTTCCACATGGAATTTCGAACACCTCAGCAATAGCATCCTCAACAAGGTAGGCAATGATAATGCCCTTAAGAGTTTTGATCATTCGCGTGAGAGGATCATAATATCGTGCACACTCCAAGATAAGCTCACTGGACTGTATGGACTGTGGAAATCCAGCGACATAAAAAATACCACTCTTCATAATGTTCACATATGCTGGGGACGGAATCTAATTTCCGACTCAGAACATCCGCTGTCGCATCTGGTTCATGTCCAGGAAATGCATGTTTGTATCTGTGATCTCCTTCCATCTAGATAAAATCTTGGGCTCTGGATAAAATCCAGTCTCCAGCATCTTCAGTTGTTCTTTCCTTTCCTTAAATCCAGACTTCGACATCGCACCTATACGAAGCTTGAAGTTAGAACTTAGGAAAATAAATTAAATTACTGAGTTTCTAAAGATTTTAAGCTAATTAGAGCATAAAGTCAGGAAAATAGTCCACACTCTTGGTAGATCTTGACAATTAGATTCAAAATGTGACAACGCTAGGGCATGGAAACCCTCTATAAAATTCATTAATACCTCCTTATACTTAGAAATTATGCAAACTAAAGTGCAAAGGAGTATACTGGATCAACGATGACTAACAAAAGGTGTGAAAGGTCGTGTTTTCACACAAAGTATGTATGAGGACACCTTCCGCAGTCAACAATGGAGGTCAACAAAATCTGAAGACAACCTGAAAATTAAACTTTTAAAACATGTTGTAAGCATCTAGATATGCATAAATTAACGAGAATCAACCTTCCAAGGCAAACACAAGAAAATCTGAGCATGTATGTAGGGCTGGAAATGAAAACTAAGTCTGAAGACAAATCTGGAAATGAAGTTTTCAAACTTACCAGCACCCTTAGGAATGATAAAATACTCAGAAATAAACTCCGGAATGAAGCAAAAATGCTTCCCAAGTGAAATTGCAAGGTAGGTAGGTGGCTGGAAAAATTTGTTTTTTGAGGACAGCACCCCTACAATGGAGTTTCAGGTCTGCAACAATGGAAGATATCTCTGAAAATTGATTGAAAATGCCTCCAATCGGCTCCTTGGATAAAATCTCTTAAAGGCACAAAATAGCTGGGAACAAGGTATAAGTCTGAAAATAGATTTTCCAGCCAGCTATGGAGGTTGAACAAGCTGCAATAATGGAGGACAAACTCAGATCTGCAACCTATCAGCAAGCTAGGAATGATGGCAGCCACCAAGTGTGAAGGAATCCACCCCAAACAATGGCACAAACACTTGCCAAAATAAAATCAAAATTTCCAGCTGGTGCCATTTTAGAAAATTCTGAAAAATGTCTTCAATCAAGCTCGAATCTGCAACACAATCTGCAATGAAGGTCCGGGACAGCCAGCAATAATGGTGGAGTAAATCGCCAAAGTCATCAAAACACCAAGAATCGCCAATTTCCACCAAATCGTGATTTTCACCAAAAATGGCGAACCTCACCCAAAAAATCGAAAATTTGGAAATCATCTTCAATGGCAGCAATGGAAAGGATTACCAAGCTGAAAAAAAAATGGAGGCCTTCAATCGAAGACTTCACTTCAACACTTCGCCAAAATTCGCCAATAAGAGAGAAAAATCGCCAAACATGGAGACACCTGGCAAACTTAATAATAAAATATTGTTGGAGACACCTCTCTTATACTTGTTTTTCCCTCTCACTTTCACCACACAAGCAATGTGGGATAAAACACTTGCTTATATACTTGTTTGGTAAAACTAACTTGCTTCTAGAAAGGTAAAAACATTAAATGTTCATTGCAAGTTATTTAATTTTGTTTTAAAAATTTTAAATAATCGTCAATCATTATTTAAAAACAATTAAAATAGGGCCTCATTTATTAAATATTTCAATTTAAGTCAAAATTGAGCCTCTGGGAGAAAATCAATATAGGTAGGGATTAAAAAATCCCATTAAAAATCATTTAAAACGCCAAAATATTCCCCACAAGGGAAAATTGATGTCAGTACGGATAAAAGTCCATGCAAAAATTCATCAAAATGCATACAAAACAGGCCAGGGGAAAATCGATATGTGCATGGATAGATAATCCACACAAAAATTCACTTCATTTGCAAAAAACACTCCCTAGTGGAATTTCGACCTCAGTCTGGATGAAAATCTGGACTCAAAACTCATCAGATTGCTCTCAGTGGAAAATTGACTTGGGCATGGACTGAGAGTCTACACAAAAATCCGCATTAAATTGTCACAAATACCTGGTGGAAAATCGACCCAAGCATGGAATCCTCCTCAACTTCATCCACAGTACCGGTGGAAAAAACGAAGGCAGTCAAGACAAAATCCTGACACTTAGTCAAATTTGTTGCTTCCATGGGAAAAACGACCCAAGCATGGATAAACAATGGTGGAAAATCATAGCCAATATGGATTTCAGGGGAAACCCATGTGTAGTGTGGATTTTGAGTGGGGGAAAAGGATGGGTAGTCTGGAATATGAGGGGAAAAGCACCTCTAGCATGGAATTTGACCTTCCAACCCTTGGAATATGGATTTCCCTTAGGAATTTGACAATTTAACCACTCAAAATCGCTAGAAAACTTCAAAACTAGACTAGACTTAGGCAAATTTTCCAAAAATATTGAGCGAAACACAAGGAAATTTGTCGGGATAAAGTGCAAAATCAACTTGAATAATACCTAGGAGCGAGAAAACAACTCCAAAAGGTCAGAAAATACCTTGGCAATTTAAAATCACCGACACACATGTTAAAAAACACGTTAACGCTCAAGAAGGTCAACACTTAGACAAAAATTAGGATCATTAAAATTCCAACATTTGCAACTTGATCCTATAACTTCAAAAACCCTAAACGGCACTAGGCATCAAGGTGATAACATCATTTTCAAGAATTGGGGAATAAAGGGGAGTGACATCATACATGCTAATCCTATAGAAGAGGCGAGATGGGAAGGCCCCCCTCATGGATGGATGAAAATTAACTTCAATGGTGCTTCCAAGGGTAACCCTGGCAATGCAGGGTGTGGTGTGATTTTAAGGGATGAATGGGGAATATGCAAAGCTATCAAATGTATTCCTATAGGTAATCAAACCAACCATGTTGTCAAGGCCATTGCTGCTTATCAGGGGTTGGTTCTTGCTAAAGATTCAAATTGCACTAAAGTGTGGGTTAAAGGCGATTCTTTGAACATTATTAATTGCCTAAATAATGTTTTCCCTCCTTCATGGTCTATACACAATGCCATCAAAATTGCGAAGGAAATTAGTGAAACTTTTGAAATGTGTATTTTCATACATGCATATAGAGAAGCCAACATGTGTGTTGATTGGACTGCCAACCTGGCTTGCCGCTCTGACAAAATCATTGCCCTTTATGGTGAGAGTAATCTCAAGTGTGAGGCGAAATCTTTGGTTGAACTAGACCGTATCCAGATGAAGCAACGTGTCTTTGCTAATCACAACTTCTAATGCCTTTTCCTCATTTTCCTATGATTGATCACTACGGCGGTGAGGCTTGTTTTATTATTTGTTATATCATATTTACTCGGCACGGATTCTGAGTGGCTCTTCATAACAATAACAGAATTGCTAAGTTTCTTCACAGAAATCACAGAGAAAATAACAGAGCTGAGATAAGGAGGAATTGTGAAATTAAGGGTAATATGGGAGGTAATAAAAAGAGGTTTGAACCGGCTTCTTGCTCGGACTGGAAGAAAAACAATGAAGTCTGGGAGATTCTTCAAGAGGGAGGTTTGAGTGTTTTTATGGAAAGGCTTTGCGGCAAAGACCCTACTGTCACTAAGCATTTCATAAAAAACTGGAAGAATGGTAACGTTCTTGTTGGTACCTATTGACGTGTATGTTGTACACAATCAAACACAGAATAAAATACCCAAGGGTACCTTATCCTCTCTTGAATAAAGCCTCTGATTGCTGAAGATGTCGCAAAAAGGATCAATCAGGATGACTCCAAGGTTCTTTGATGTAGGGTCTCTATGTGTGGATAAGCACCAGTGGTCGTTGTGAATGCTGTTTCATCAAGGGGCCTTACGTTTCCGAATTGTAGGAACAGAATTTCCTAAAACTAACAAGTTCTCAAAAGATCAAAAGGTAGGGTT
Organism: Cryptomeria japonica; assembly: GCF_030272615.1. NCBI lineage: Eukaryota > Viridiplantae > Streptophyta > Pinopsida > Cupressales > Cupressaceae > Cryptomeria > Cryptomeria japonica. The sequence goes on from NC_081414.1 coordinate 309,524,082, forward strand.
TGCAAGAGATGAATTCTAATCTAATCCGAAGAATGATTCAATGTAGGCTAGACTTGGTAAGATTCTACCAATTTCAGTATTGCCAAGGAATAACGACTCTACTGAAATTGATGCGATCTTCTAAGGTGACTAATGATTTTTCAATTCATCAAGAATCATAGACACTACCATGAAAGTACATATCAATAGTTCAATGATGATTGAAGGTTTAAGCAATCCAAATATCTCCAGTTGACCACAAAAGGCGTCCTTACAATCAGCAAGAAGCTAGTGGTTTGGAACGTGAATCTCACCAAAGATCAAGCTCAACGCTTAGTCCTTCAAATTTAAATACTACTTCAACCAAGAATGATTCAAGAAAGTAAGCAACCATGAAAATAGCCACAAGAATTACAATAAAACACCATAACTTCAATATTTTATTGATCTCAAAGCCAAGATAGACAACAATTGCTTGAAATTCTCTCTTCAATGCTCAATCTTGCTACAAAATGACTTCTAACTATCTGACTCTAGTATCTATTTCTCCTCTTAATCTCTAATTCTAATCTAATTTCCCCAAAATGAAAATGAGTGAGGGTATATATAGCATCCTCAATTACAATGAACGGCCCAGATCAAAAGAAGATCAACGGCTGAGATACTGACACCTAAACCCTAATTAGGGTTTATTACAAAAAGTTCCCCTTTTATTGAACAATATTAAATGCATAGCCAAATATTTAATTGGCACAAAAATCTAAGAAACATAGACCAATGATAATTAAGGTGCCACATCATCTATAACAACCTCTCTTCTAGAACCTTGTTCCCTTTCCAATGCTCTTTCTTAGCATATGCAATGAATCTGGACACAATTCCTTCAATCTCAGCAATAGGAATCTCGGGAAGATTCCTCATTCGTTCTTCCAAGTGGATAACTTGATCGAAGGCCTTGAGAAGAGCTGTATCCCATCCAGGTTCGAGTTCCTTGATTTTCTCAATCAGGAGCATAGTAGCGAACATTTGATCACTTTGCTCATCTGTGATAACATTCTCATCTTTGCAAAAGATGACCTTGACCTTTTCTTCCAACTCTTGAAGATTCACATCTGTCTCATCTTCAATCCTTCTGCCAAGAATAGAACATAACACCTCAAACACCTTGTCCTGAATTGGATGGATGACCTCCTCAACTTGATTGCATTTGGTGCTGATGTCTTCGAAAAGAACTTCCTTCATCTGGAGTAGAGTTGACCACTGGAGTAAATTATGAGCTCCTCCATCCATTATCTTTTCTTGCGCTAGGATCTTCCTTGGTGTTTGCCTAATTACTTGTAGAACAGGAATAATAACATCTCTAGTGTGGGCAAAGGCGGCTACTGTTATCATTAGGTTGTGAATGATCTCAAAGACCTGGATAGCTCGATGGGTGGTCTGCATCATTCTTGATGCGAATTCAACGGCTACGGTATGGGATTTGTCAATCCAAGAGCTCATAAGCTGAACCAAGCTCTTGACTCTTTCTGCCTCGCCAACTGATTCAAGGGGAAGTGCTTGCACGGGAGACACTACTGGATCCTGACGTCCCAAAGGCTGATTGAGATGGCTAAAGTAGCCTCTCCAAGCACCGACCTCTCGCTCAATCTTTCTATTCTTTTCCATTTCTTCTTTAAGCTTGTCTTTAAGTGCCTCAAATGAATCAGTTGCCTCATCCAGTGTCTGCTCGGCTGTGAGTGGACCAAGCTCAAATGTTTCTACATCATACTCCTCTGCAAGGATTTCGCCTTCATATTTGTCCACTGCTGGTGTAGCTATCTGCAACTTCCTAGACCCTGTCTCATCTCTGATCATCTTGGACATCTTGGTGGCCTTCCTCTTCTCTGTCACTCCCTGAGAATTTCCTACAAGGCTCTCTAAGTCAATTACATTATCTTCATCTTCGATCACAATCACCCTTGTTAGCCTCTCCTTCAACCAATCTGGAATGGCGGATCTTGTCTCTCTAACTTGTATCTCTTTAGGCAATGGTTCTTCTTCTCGGAGAGGAGATGTCACTTCATCATCATTCTTGTCTTCATGTAGCTCATTAACTTGAGGAGATTGACTTGATGAACGTTGAGATGCCTGCTCTTCTTCGTGTGTATCATTTTGTACCATTGATTCCATAGATTCCTCGACTTCAGGTACCCTCTTCTCTTGTCCTACAACTTGACTCGTCCTTTTTTCATGTTGAGAAGATGTACCGGATGAGCGATCTCGATTGGCCTCTTGCTTCTTCTTGGAGGGTTCCCTTTTCTCAGGCCTTTCTTTCCTCTTCGCGCCTCTAGGATGAGGATTGCCTTCACTTGCGCTTCTGGGATGAGGATTGCCTTCATTTGCACTTCTAGGATGAGGATTGCCTTCACTTACACTTGCTCCTCCTTCTCCTGGCTTTTCCTCCAGAGTAAAAGTTATTGGTACGTTCTGATCTCTCAACTTTTGATGTTGTATATCTACCCATTTGCGAGTATATGACAAAACTGGAGCCATCAAAGCTTTTAAGTCCAAAACCTCAAGCTCATTCCAATCTATCCTCACTACGTTGTCTTCTCGGTCATAAGATGATTGGAGATGTCTGCCACTGTCCTGAGCTTGATCAGCCACTCTGTAAACTTTGCATTTCCTGATGAAATCTAAAGGCAATCTGGAATGCATCTTTCTTTTTACTTCTAGAGCACTTGAGAGATTCATCCAAAAGTCTTCTACCTGACATTCGTGCTTGTACTTTCTACCAACTGTTTCTTCTATATACCCATAAGGATCAAAATTCTCCCTCAAAGCAAAGAATGAAAATGAATATAAGGCTAACTCCTTTTCTGCATCATCCAAGGCTAGAGCATTAGGACATACCTCCACTGAATTCCCTAGTATGATAGGCACAGGAATTCCATTTCCATGCCTATGTCTGAATGCCTTCGCATAAGCCGCCAACTGCCTAGTCACCTCAAGTAGCACTATCCTGTCTGTCAGATATCTTGGCAACATACAGGGAGGTGAAGGACACCCATGAACTCTAATATATGTAAACTTTTGAAATTGGATGAACCAAGCACCATACCTCTTTACAAGCTCTTGTGCATCTTGAGATAACCGATTGTGAATCCCGCCTTGCAATATCCTGGTGATATTCATCGTAAAGGTATCATTGACTAACTTGTAGTCACTTCCTGGTGGGTGATGCAAATGAACATAAGACTCACAAACTCTGACTTCCCCGGGCCCTCTTCCGATCACTCCTCTGTGAGGTAGTCCTGCATATTCGAAACTCCTGACCAAGGCATATATGATGTATGAACTCATGTGGAAGGACTTGGTAGCCTTTAGTCTTCTCAACTGCACGTCCAAGCAATGGCTAATAATTCTAGCCCAATGAATTGTTCCTTTTCCTTGAACTATCATTTGAATGAAGTAGAACATCCACTTCTCAAAATAGAAGGCCTGAGGAGCCCCTGTAACTCGATTGAGCAAAGTTATCAAATCTCTGTACTCCTCCTGGAAGTCGATCCTATGTGGTGTGTTGGGAATCTTGCTCAGGCGAGGACGACTTTTGAGTAACCAATTCTTATTGATGATGCTCAAGCAAGTGTCTGGATATCTTCATACATGGACCTAGCTCCTTCTAGGCTTTTGTAAATCATATCTTTATGTTCTGGAAGATGGAGAGCCTCACTTATAGCCTCTTCTGAAAGGTAAGCCAAAGTGTTCCCTTCCTTGGACACGATTGATCTTGATTGTGGGTCATAATGGCGGGCACACTCGATCATCAGCTCATGGCACTGGACTGCTGGAGGGAATCCGGCCGCCTTGATGATGCCACTTTCAATTATTCTCTTTGCGACAGGTGATGGTTTTCCAATATAAGGGACCTCTCGAAACTTCTTCATACTGAAGTTTCCCAAGTTGGTATCTCCAATGTTGCTCCACTTTGACACGATCTTGGTCTCCAATTCTTCATTCCTCTGATCTTCCTTCATGAGAGCTGGACGACTAGTGGATGCTCCTGCCTTTGGGGTCGCCATCCTGACACCTACACAACATTTCATAATGAGCAATATATTTTTCAACGTAGAAATATAGATTGGAAAGGAAGATTTAAGCTTTTAATTAGGAAACTTCATGATAAATCTTTGAGTTATCATTTCCTAATTAACTATGCAATTCCGAAAAAACTTGAAGTTCAAAATTCAAAATTTTAACATTGGGACAAGGATGATCTCGTCATACCTCCACTTGAGAATTAATTCTAAAAAACGATGCAAAAATAAGGAGAATTCGCTAGGCAAAATGTAGATTGAAGTCCTTCCTTTAGCAAAATGCGCCTTCTTCTAGTCCTCACGAGCATCAATTCCACCACTTCTAGCCTCCAACAAAGTTCGCTCCAGCTAGACCAGATTTCGCACTTCTTCATAGCTTCTCCAAATCGCACTTGATACAATGAATGAATGATTGATTAAAATCGCTCAACACACCCCTATTATATAGGCGCTCACCACTTCATTTTCCCATAGGCCGACTTGGTGAAAAATAGGCCAAAATAAACAAAAAGAAGAAGGCCAACTTAATTAAGTAATGAAAATGATACCTCAAGCGCTCTTCTTTTAAATTTTAATTTAATAATAATTAATTTCGAAATGCCCCAATTAATAAAAAAACGATTTTCCAAGGCTCAAAATTAATTATTAAATGCTATGCGCTTTTCATTAAATGCCAATTTAATTAAAATTTCTAAAATATTTCAAAGTTTTTTAGCGAACTTGGCATCTAGTGCGATTTGCTAAAATAAGGCAAAAAATAATGAATGTTGATAACTTCGCTCTGGTCCCTTGGAGAGGGACAGGAGCGCTCTTGTATTTTAAGCCTTGCATCTTTTGTTTCCACGTTCAAAACTTCATCCTAGGTGTCCAAAATGGCATTTTTTATAGGAGTCTCGAGTTTAATTCACTTGGCTTTTAGAAGGAACATGCCTTAGGATATTTTCGCCCTGGTCCCTTGGTTAAGGACAAGAGCGATTTTTCACTTTTGCCCTTGATCTTTCATTTTTTAATTGCCAATTCACATTGTGGGGCTAGCAATGATCCCTTTCGTCCCTTCAGTGCATGCTTAACTCGTTTCCTCAAGGCAAAATAGGCTCTCCCAAGATTTTCGCCCTGGTCCTCCAGTGAAGGACAGGAGCGTTTTTTGCATTTGAGCCTAGGATTGTCAACTTTTTGAAGCAACTCCTTGTTCACCATTTTTAAAAAGGTATATCTCATCTTGCACCACCTTGTCTTGGCGTGATTCTGGAGGAAAATTTGTTGGTTTTATAAGAATCCGAGGGACCAGGAGCGCCCTTTAGTTCATTGCACAAACTCTCGATCACATCAACCTCCAATTGCCTTCCAAGCATAAAGCATCATTCCCCACTCGCTCTTGAGTCTTGAAAACAAAAAATAGCATTTCAAACTGTTAGGCAAATAGGCATATGTGGGGATTTCACCCTGGTCCCTTGGTGAGGGACAGGAGCGCCTTAGCCAATTGTCATCGAAGTTTGTGGTCCTGGCAAGTCCATTCCACCCTAAAACATTTTAAGTATCATTCCAAACTTGTGCCTTGGCCTAGGTTCGTCCCAATTTGGAGAAAAGAGATAGTCTTTTAGATCTTTCGCCCTGGTCCCCTGGAGAGGGACAGGAGCGATTTTGCAATTATGAACTTATCTGTGCTTTGCTATCCTTCGAAATTATCTTCAATGGACCAATTACGCCCTCTTTCATTCATTTCAAATATGAAACTTGCCTTACCTTTTCAAGAGATTTGCCTTGTTAGAAAATCGCTCTGGTTCTTTGGTGAGGTACAAGAGCGATTGTTGCCTTTTGGGTTGATTCCTTCCTTTGTGGCTCACTCAAATTATATTCAACGGACAGAACACACTTCCCTTGGCCTCCTCAAATCGTAAAATCACTTTGATTTTCCAAGGAAAATGCAATTTTGAAATTCAAGCTCCGGTCCTTCAGTGAGGGACAGGGGCGAATTTTGCCCTCTAGGCCAAATCGTTTCACTTTTCATCTCGAAAATCCTTTGCTGGGGAAGATATCACCCTCTTACAAGCTATGAATAAGAGTTCAAGTCCGAAAAAGGTCCAAAAAGGTATGTATAAAGAAAATCGCTCTGGTCCTTCAGGGAAGGACAGGGGCGAATTCTTCCTAAACCTTCAAATTTCATCATTTTTAAACCTTCAAAATCCTTAAAATCGTCAAGTCACGTCCAATTAGCTCCCCTGGAGACCCTGCACAAAACAAATTAAAAAAGTTAGAGACCAAAATGCACTAAAAAACATTTTCGCCTTGGTCCCTGGGAGAGGGACAGGAGCGATTTCACCTTTCTAAGCTAAAATATCCACAATTTAGATCTTCAATCATTTCACAAGGCATAATTAGGTCATCTTTAAGGCCGGGAACCAGTTAGCAAGCCTTCGCAAACAAGAAATTGCACTTAGAATGAAATTCGCCCTGAGCCTCCAGTGAAGGACAGGGGCGAATTTGCAATGTTTCAGGCATCATCTCGCCTCCAAAATTTGATCAAAATTTACCTAGGCAAAAATGTGCAATTTTATCTTTCAAAATGCTAACACTTAGACAAAATTTGAATTTTCCCTCAAAAAACCCTGACTGGACCTAACCTGAGACATATCTGACTTCCTGACAGGCTCATCTTATTTCAAAAATCGCAATCTTCGGGAGGATGCTTAATAACCTTCAAAATTTGACTAGACTCGGCTTGAAAAAATCCAAGAGAAACCCCTAAGGCTTAACCCTAGCCCAAACAACTCACTCACTCACACAAAACCCTAAGAGCAGAGAGAAGAACAGGCAAAACAAAAGCAAAAAGAGGGGGTCCCCATTTTAATGGGGCAATGTATGAAATGGTCACAACAGTACCCATGTCATTGCTGAAGCTACGGGTATGGTTAATGAAGGTATTAAATTTTACAGAGATCGAAGTGTGTCTGACAAGGTTGCGGATAGGTTTCCCGTCACTGATGGTGAAAAAAGGAAACTAGTGAAGGCAGATAATCCTTTCCATTCCCCTAAACGTATTTGCAGGCCATGGAGGTTTGTGTTGTTTGCCACCATCAGCTACATAACTTTGGACGGGAGATTCACAAGGGCTTATAGGCATCATTTTGTGTTGCTCAATCACTTTCGCCATGGGGAAAAGGTTAGTCTACCTTACTATCTTGCATGCTCTATGGATCATACTACTCATGCAGTGCAGAAAGACTTTCAAAGAGACCATGCCCTCCACCAGGGTTTAATGGTTTTAGTTTATAAGATGTTGAAGGGGAAAACTATTGAGAAACCCATAAATAAAGGCAAACAAATTAGGGATGATGATACTGAAAGTGAGAATAGTGGGTTAAATCTCTATTCTGAAACTGAAGGTGAGTCTGAGGACTTCAGCAACAAGGGGAAGACCAAGGGAAAGAGCAAGGGGATTGCTGTGGATTCTGATATTTCAGACTCTGAGGACGAGTCTTTTGATAATAAATTCATAAAAAGCAAGAAGAGAAAGGGTATGGGTAAGCAAACCCAAAGGACCAAGAAGACAAGTAAGGGGATAAACAAGGTGAAAAGGAAGATTATTATTTCTTCTGATGAGGATACTGAGGTTGAAAAAACTGACAATAATAAGGGTAAGGAGGAAGATGAAATGCTGGAGGGTGATCATGGGGAGAACCTGAGCACACAGAGAATGCGGAATGAGGGTCAGGAGAACAACATGGGAAATCAAAATGACAATCATGAAGCCATTGGTAATGACAGCATCAAGGGTTTTTGTGAGGTCATTAGCAAAATGGCGAAAGAGATTAGTGACTTGAAGACTGACCTCGATATGATCAAAAAGGCTACTATGGGTGAGAAGCCTCTCTCTGAAAACGTTAAAGAATTAATGGTTGCTATTAACAAGGCTGAAGCAATTGAGGCTATGGTTAGTAAAATTCTGGAAACGGAAAAGAAGGTGAAGGAGCTGGAAGGGATCAGAGATGATAAGGGTCTGAATACTAACCTTAACAATCTGGTCAACAGAGTGGATAGGATGGAACTTACTGTGAAGAGGATTGCTGAGCAAAACTTCCAGATCCTTAAGGCCATTGTTGCCCATGTTGACATCCTGATTAACAAATTTGAATAGATTAAAGGCAAGGAGGAGGATAAGGATCAGATGGAGAAGAAGGGTCGCGAAAAAAGAACAAGGGCCAACACTCGGAAATAGGTTGATATCAAGGAAAAAGAGCTGGGAGAAATGAAAAATTATGCGATCAATATGAAGCAGATGGTGGTTCATGCTGAAGAACTCGTGAGAAACATTTAGTTGTCCTTAACCTGTCTCTATGTTGTCTTTGTGCTTTCCTTTGGCTGTCTAGTTGCCCCCTTTGTCTTGTGTTCCCTTTTTGTTTTGACTGGGAACTGTTCTATGGGTGATCAAGCATTGTTGTTTTATGCTTCTTGAATGCTTTATCTTTCTCCTGCCATGTAATAAGGTTCCGGGTTCCTTTCAAAAACCTGTTTTTAATTAATCAAAACACAAAATTGCCCACTAAGCAGCCAAAACCCTAACCTAACAACGCGGAAAGCAAGAAAAGAGGGGGTCCCCGTTAGCAATGGGGCGATGTGTGAAAACGTCACAACATCTGGCGACTCCACTGAGGAAATGTTCCAGAACATTTCAAGAACAAAGCTCAATCCAACTCTTAGAATCTTCAATTAATCCTTGCATAACATAGCCAAAGGTCAGAAAACACATTTGAAAAGATGGAATCCAAGAATTGTATCAAGTTACTTAGTCATTGATTATCCAAGTGTGTGAAATTGCATTCATTACCTTCACGAGAATATTGTACAGTCAAAGGATCCAATGAGACTAGCTACGTAAGATGTCCATACTTCGCGAGCGGCCAATTATAACCTCACGAATGTTGCTCCACTGTCAGCCAAGCGTTTATAGCCCCGATGGAGTTACTCGCATATTCCCTTTAGCCAATTTAGATATTTCATTTCTTTGCATTTCTTTCTTTTCTTTCTTTTTTCGAACATTTCTTTTGATATTTCCTTTTCTCGTACTTTCAAATTCCGTCAATTCCTTTGGCTCGTAAGTAATGAACTTACTAGGGTTCGAGAATTACAATGGCACTGAAGCAGGATATAAGATTTTTCACTAGTCACAGCTTCACTTGAGAATCTATAATAACTCGGATAAAATTAATGTGTAAAATATAATAATCAAATGATGTCCGCGTCAAAATACAATAAAAGTTTTCCAATCCTATCAAATATGGATTCAACCTATGATACACTATACAAAAATAATATCTAATTCAAAGAACTTCATGAGGTATCACTCAAGAAATGGACTAAACAAAACCTGGTGAAACGCAGAGTGTGTCTTGACAACAACTCCCACATCACAAGCGGATATCCCTCGGAACTAACACCTATGCAAAGCTGGCCTAAAACCTAAAGCAAAACTGGAAGCAAACCTAAACTAAGGCAAACCAAAGCAGACCTATTCTAACTATGATACAAGGGGTAGGCTTCAAAAGAAACCTAAGGTTGGAAGTAATGCTTGAGGATTTGTCCATTGATGGGCAACAGAACCTCCTCACTAGTTAAGGTTCTCAACTTGAATGCATTCTCTCCCAATATCTCAGCAATCTAATAGGGGCCTTTCCATAGTTTGTCAAATCTGTCGTGATCTCCCCTTCTTTCATGGGCTTTATCCCAATATAGTACTAGGTCAGAAATCCTAAAGGCTTTTACCCGTGCTTGTCTGTCAAACCATCTCTTAATTACGCCCTGGTGTTTGCTGAAATTCTCTAATGCTTTATCTCTCTTTTCTTCTAAGTTCATCAACTGTGTCAATCTCGTTTGCACTCTATCTTCGCCCTCCATGTAATCTTGTATGAATCTCAGTGTAGGAATTCTTAGTTGTATGGGGAAGACAAGCTCTTGGCCATATACCAGAAAATATGGGAAGTCCCCAATGAATTCTTCACTCTTGTTCTATCTGCCCAAAGGGCAAATCTCAATTGTGTGTGCTAGTCTTTTGGATTTTTCTCTAACAATTTCTTAATCACACTCAACAAATTCTTATTCTTTGATTCGGCTAACCCATTACCCTGAGGATAATAATTCGATGAAAACTTAAGGGTTATACCATATTCAAAAGCCCAATTCGAAAATTTTAATGATGTAAAGGCAGAACCATTATCACAAACAATAGCATGTGGACAACCAAACCTGGTAATGATGTTCTCTTCTAAATATTTAATCACAGTGTCAGTAGTACATAGCTTCAAAGCTTGAGCTTCTGACCACCGAGTACAGTAATCAATCACAGTTAGAATGTACCTGTGTTGTGCAGAGGAAGGCAGATTGATCATACCAATGAAGTCGATACCCCACATAGAAAAAGGTCTGGACTCGATCACGGGCTGCAACAACATAGCTGGATTCTTCTCTCAAACGGTAGCAACCTGGCATGTGTGACACGTCTTCACATGTTCATGAGTATTTCGGAACAAGGAAGGCCAATAATAGCCTGCTCTCAAAATTTGGTGCGCAATAGCCAAGCTTGCACCATGACCTGTCCCAAATCTATTGTGAAAATGCTCCACAATCTATTTAGCTTCATTCTTTCCAACACATCTCAAATATATTCCTTCATAATTTCTTCGGTATAAAACCGAGCCTTGTAACATAAAATGTTGACATTTCAATCTTAATGCTCTCTTCTGAGCAGGGCTCATATGCGCGAGGCATTTCTGGTTCAATAAATAGCAAACAATATCTTTATACCATTCATTTGGACCGACATCCTCAATTGCATAGACTTGTTGGACTAATCCGAGTCCATCAACTGCTAAAGTTTGCGCTAAGGCTTGACCTTGAACAAGTCTCATTGGTTGGATCTCAATGTCGTACTCCTGGATAGTGGCAACCCACTTTCCTCTCCTTTCTCCTAATTCATTCTGCATAAGGAGTGTCTTAACTGCTGCATCTAGGACAATGGCATGAGTTTTGCCCTCAAAATGTAATGTCTAAATTTCTTTATTGCTTTCACCAAAGCATAAGCTTGTTTTTCTACGTTCGGATATCTCAGCTCCGCATCTTTCAACGGCGCGCTCATAAATGCTATGGGATGTTCATCTTTATCTTCATTCTTCTGTGTAAGGACTGCAACACAACTATGTTCTGAGGCGAATGAATACACATAAAAAAGGTCTCGCATAATCTGGACTGACCAAAACAGGAGCCTCAACGATGGTGGACTTGATTTCTTCAAATGATTTCTTTGCTTATGTTGTCCATTCCATCTTAGCATCTTTCTTCAACATTTCATTCAGTGGTCATATTATCTCAACAAATCCGGGGATAAATTTCCTCACAAAATTGATCTTACCAAAGGACTTCAATTCTTTCTTACTGCTCAGGAGGTTTATCTTGGATATAGCCTCAACTCTTTTTGGATCGAGGCAGATAAAGTGAGGTAGAGAGAGCGAGAGAATACTGATAGGAGCCTACTGATTACTAAAATTTGACTGTCTGAAAATTTAAAGATCTTCTAAAACCTAGAATTTGCATTATAACTCCTACAGATCTGAAACCACTCTCAAACATCTTGTCAATATATACATGAAATATAACTTAAAGTATAAGATAGGAAAATGACATATTGAGATATCACTTATGCTGATAGGAGCCTACTGGTTACTGAAATTTGACTGTGTGAAAATTTAAAAGACCTAAAACCTAGAATTTCCATTATAACTCCTACAGATCTGAAACCACTCTCAAACATTCTGCCAATATATACATGAAATATAACTTAAAGTATAAGAAAGGAAAAAGACATTTTGAAATGTCACTTATGCTGATAGGAGCCTACTAGTTATTGAAATTTGACTGTTTGAAAATTTAAAAGATCTTCTAAACCTAGAATTTGCATTATAACTCCTACAGATCTGAAACCACTCTCAAACATCCTGCCAATATATACATGAAATATAACTTAAAGTATAAGTCCTCACTTATACTTGAATGTTATATTTCATGTATATATTCTAATGAAGAGAATGAGAGTGACTGGAAAAAAAAAAAATTAGATAATTTTTTGATATGTTTGGGTCTTTTTTTTAATGCAAGCGAGTTTTTTCCAAAGACTCCCCGAGTTTTTGTGAAAAACTCACCAAAAACTCGGCGAGCTTTTCCCAAAAACATTGCAATTTTTTGTGCGAATTAAAGTCATAAATACTCGCAAAGCAAAAACACTCGCGAGTTTTCCGAGTACTATGCAAGTATTCCATCTACGTGCCAGAGTATTTGGCATTCCAGCCAAAGGAGTGAATGTAGCAAAGTTGGCTAGCAAGATGAACAAGAAAAGCGCAGACTGCTACAGTTAGTGTGTCAAAGTGACCTCACGGGCGAACAATGGAAGGGGCTTTGGAGCAATACATTCAGCCGAGACATTAAGAAAAGCTACATTGCCACAGCCGAATGGAGATGCATTCTGGACCTAATCAAAAGTAAGCTAATGGGTGCAAGTAGAGCTTTGGACATCGCAGTATAGATGATCCGCTTGATGAATGGCATTACATTGGGCATTGTCTATGACTGGGCGACTGTGCTTTCAGAGAGGATTAAGGAATTTCTAACTCTCGAGCATAAGACCACCTACATGGGCCACCATGCCATCAGGTTATTTCTAGAGGTCATGCGTATGCAAGTACCTTTGGATGGCTGGGGACAGTTCCAACCCCTTAGCAAATTAGAACCCAATAAACCTCCAGTGTTCTATTGGATGCATATGGATACACCTTTCAGGGGAGGACCAACTAAGCAAAAAGAGACGGCTAGAATGGCAAGACTTGCAGGACGTGTGAAGAGATCGGCGCAAAAGAGGAAGTGCAGGTGAAGAAGAACAAGATACGGCCAAAGTGGCATCGACCAAAAGTGACAGTGAGGACAATTCTTTTCGAGTAGCCATGCATTGAGAGGAAAGAGGACCGCCGCAGCTGGAAGGTGAAGCTATGGAATCAGAGGACATATTGGCTGAGAGTGGAGATGATGTTGCCGAAGGGAGTGGGCAGCCACAATGGGGGGATTGTACTAGAGAGAGTCCCTACGGCACCCAAGGGATGTGGGAGCCGCGTTATGTTTGCACCTACGCAGCTCTCCGCAACAACACATTTGATATCACCTCGTGCAACCGTCTTGAGAGTCACTACATCAGAGGGTTTGGAGGAGACCACCCCCATGACCATTGCATGGGGGAGTAAACATGTTCATACTAGCGTCGTACCAACCAATGGATTTATAGTGGCTAGCGTACCCATACCAATGACTGGCATCATACATGCATCTCCTGTACCTATCGCACTCCCTGTATCAGTTGCAGTATTGGCCGCACCAGCAGTTACCATTCTAGTTGCATCTACTGAAACAGTACCAAGGGATTGACCAGCAAAAGATGTGGATGTATCCTTGGACAATTGGCTGGGCAAGTTCGTCGTGGCACCAAACGCACCCCCACCTCCCTCACCACGTACAGTTGAGGGTGGTCATGTTGGAGAGGATTGGCAGCAAGAAGGGGGAGGGGTGGCCACAGAGGTACATCCAGAGGCGAAGCATGGCAGTAAAGGGTCAAAAGGACAACACAATATATAGAACTCACAACAACATGTGGCAAAATGATATATTTGTATTTCCAGCATGTAATGGATACAACAATGATCTCGTTCCCGATACAATATGACATATATATACCACCCGGCGGTTGGCTGAGATACCAATCGTCGACAACTACCAACTAACCCCTACATGAACATTACATTGCCATTTATTTAAAACTAACATAACAAAGTGTTATTTAATGCGGCATACTTGTCGTCTACACTTCGCAAGGGGCGCTACCCCTTGACCCTGCTTGGGGCATTGCCCCCAAACCCACATTTGATTTGGCAAGTACACTTCAAGTTGGGGTTGTCCAATATAAGTCATTGTCTACACTCTTGTCTTTAGTTTTCCCGAATATTACTTGAACTATACTTGTCATCTGGAAGACGACTTTTTCTTTTGGGGGAATGATGTATTCAACATAAAATGCCTATTGTTATGTTCGATAATATTGGTTATCTGCCAATGTATTAATTGTTTTTATTAAGTAGATTGTCACTCTCGGGTAGTTATAAGTGTCAACTTGTTGATGGTTGTGCTCCTCTTGGCAACCGTCGGGTCCTTTATATATGTTGTGTATCGTCAAGGAAGGTAGTAAGATAGAGTCAGATTAATTGTAATCCTTAGCCGACCATCTCTTGTCTTCCTTTGTAATAATTTCATTTGGGAATAAAGATATATTTTACTCTTATGTCTAGTATACATTGTCATATGTATTATTACTTCCCTAATTAATTACCAGATATAGCAGTAAACAAGCAGCAGCAAATTGTCTTGGCAGGGAAGGATGTCAGGTTGGCAAAACTGGAGGAGCACCAGAATGTCATGGCCTAAGAGTTGGAGAAGTCCAAGAAGGATTTAAGGGAGGTAGTGCAAATGGTGAACAGATCACAAGAACGAGAGCTGGTGGCAGAATGCGATCTGAAGCTCTGTATGGGGCTAGTGCAACGTCTTCGCGAGAGGCTTTCCACCTCCAGGACTACATCCATTTCAGCATCCTCTATTGATCCAAGGACGTCCTCTCACCCTGCTCCCCAGTAAATTGTTATTTTACATAGCCCCAATTTTGTTTTTCGTCATCTAGAAGTCGGCAGTTTTGCCATAGTGAATAAAAAATGTTTTGTTAGGTAATAATTGGCGATGTAATGACATTTGTTTTCGAGTAGCTGTTGGTAGTTGTCGACGGTTGGTACTCTTAACTAACTCCCAGATACTATATGTACTTCATGGTTGTCTTGGAAAACATTATTGGTTGTACACATTACATTTTGGAATAAAAGATACATCTTTCTGGACATGTTCTGATGCTCATTACTGTTATGTTATATTGCTATGTGATACATTTTTGTCTACTGTTTACTCTGCATACTCTAAACCAGTTCCCTTCGGAAGTAAACATTGAGCACAGTTGGGAACAAAATGACAGTTTTTGATAAACATTGCTTTCAGTTTTTCATAAATTAAATATAATTCAAAGCTGCATTTTACTTTCAGCTGCTGTCAAATTATAGTTTGTTTAGGGTTTGCTAATATAATTCCACATTTGTTTTCAGTCATTTCTTTAATTCAGAAAATACATGAACACTGCAAATTTCCTAAAAACACAAAAACGGATTACTTACTAGAGCACACACACACATAAAATAAGTGTACTTACATGCATACAAATGTTTCTTCACATACACGCGCACTCGCTCACATGCCCACACACATGTTAAAACCCTAGAAGCAGAAATCATGAGAAAATCACAATTTCTTGCTGCTCAGCCATTTCCTCAGTTTTTCACTCAAAAAATCATGATTTCTTTCAAACCAACCCATGCAGGTGATATTTTTCGATTTTATAACCAATTAAACATTCAAAAATCACATTTGCTACATTTTATTCTAATTTTTTCTCATTTTTTACTGTGCAGCAATTATTTTCCCTGAAAACAGTAACCATATTTTTTTTCTTTTCCTCTGAAAACCTCACCTGGTTTTCCCCTATAAATTCATGAATTTTTGAAAAAAATAAAATTGCTTGCCAATTTATTCCCAAGAACAATCTTTGCTGCTCGGATAAAAACAACAAAAAACCAATTAATAACTAGGAGAATACATCCAAAATAGGTCAATTTAGACCTAGATCTGGCTTATTTCCAATTCAAGTTGCAGCATACAACTCATTAACCCTATAAGCAGTTCAGAACAACACCTTTCAGACAATTCCATCATTGTCTAATCAATATCCATAAATGAGCAAGCATCTAAAGCAAGTTATCATCACATGCATCCATTAATGACTTAATTCTTAAGTTTCTATCAATTGTTGAATAAAAGATGCAAGTCAATCACTTTGAAGATAAACAGTGCCTATAAAAACAGGGGAAAAGTGGCATACATTTACACTTTGTATAACTCCCCAAATAATAACTTAACAATTTCTGCAATCAATATAAATGTACCTCTTTATTTTCTAAAACAGAGTTGCATAGAAACCTTTCAAGAGTCCAATATTGTACACCATCTCTCAACTCCTTGTCAATCCTGAACCATGTTGGGACACAGATGTTTATAACAAAATAAATAAGTCCTACAGCTAGGAGTATAGGTAAAATATTCAATTCCTTGACCTTGTATATAGAAGAATACAATCCATTCAATATGAAAAAGTGAAGTATTTAAACCCTTACCTCTCTGTCATTAACCCTCTTACTTCCAAGACAGAGCGCAATGGCCTAAAAGGGTCAGTCTCTAGGGCAATCAATGGAGAAAATTGTCCTGTTTTAAAAGACTCCTGGAAAATCCCCGATTTTGAACTTTTACATTTTTGGACAAAATCCTTTTGAGCTTAAATTCTAAACCATTACAACCACTTGTTGTATCTTCCATGCATCATGAGAATTTTTAATAGTTACCTGACAAATAAATCTCCCCTTCACAGATGGATGCAAAGTTTCTTCATTCAGCCCATCCAACTTTAAGACAAAGTGAAGAAAGAATTAGCCATTGGAGAAAGCTATTTGAGTAATCATATTCCATACATCTAGATTAAAAATTAAACTAATGAAAACTAAATCTGCAAACACCTGATAGATATAACTTTCAACAAATGTGAGGATTGGAAGATATTTGAACAGTGTTTCAAGTCTATGCACATCCAGATCATGGAACATAAAATATGATCTGCACTGAGTAGAGAATACAAGAACATGTCAGCATGTTTGCCATGATTAGCAGAATCCACATCTTCTAATACTCTTTTTTTTAATTAAAAAAAGCACCTCTCAATATTAAAATAAATAATAATGATGGATGGCAGAACATTTTGAGTCAATTATTTAAAGAAGAAAAGAAAATGCTGTTTGAAACAGAAATTAGAATCTCATGAATAACTCACATCCATAAAGCAATATGTGAACAAATTAAAGTGGCTATAGCCTAGCTGATGTGCACAAATATATATGACACCCAATGGATACTAAATACAACCACAATTATCAGTCTTTAAAACAGTAATCAATGCCTACACAGTGAATACTGTCCTTAAAGATGTTAATTAAACTTTTAAGATAGTAAATAACTATTAATGATGGAGTTTCTAGGCTTTGGTATCAAGAGAATAAGACAAATAAAAACAGAAAGTATCCTCATCGTGATCATTATGGGCATACAGGTACTGGGGACATCCACTTCTACTGCCATCCAGAAAAATAAAGGACGCCAAATCTAATGTTAGCAATGGCAGTCAAGGTTTCCATGAGGGTGTTTTTGCTACTGGTATGCCCCGTACACAATGAGTTTTTTTATGCCCCTCACAGTCTCATGTTTGTGATCATTCAAATTTTCAAATACTCATGAACCTAGGGCATCCAATTTAAAGCATTGTTACTTTGCTTAATTGTGTTTACTTTGAGTCTAGGGTCTGATTTGCCTAGGTACTTTGCTATTGTTACAGTTGTACATTCTAGTCCCATTGGCCTATTTTCCTCACTCATGGACATTATATAATTTCTTTCTTTCTTTCTCAACGCTCAATGCAATAACAGATCATTACTGACAATACAAAACATATTTATGTTTGTTTGAACTTACAGAAATATATATTTTCCTAGTTTTAAAACTAATGTCCTCATAATCCATTAAGAGTTGCCTTACAATTATATCACACTCCAACATGCAAGAGAAACATATAATACCTATTATAGCTATCAGCCCTAATTGTACCCTTCATGTATAACCAGAGCCTAACAAGCTATAACCAAAAAAAGCTTGAGTTTTAAGAAAGGACAATTGAGGAATGTCCATCTGATAATTAATAGTAAACTGAGCAACATACATCCTCCCCTAGGGGTAAACCAAAATGCATTGAGAAGTTCAAAGGGATTTGCCTCCATATTTATCAAAGTGTTGCCCACAGTATTTGCAACAAAAGACAAAAGCCATTTTGATGTGTATTCCAAGAAGCAATTCTCTTAGCCAAAATCAGGAGACAGAAATCAGAAGATAGCCTTATTTTTACATAACTAGAAAAACATACAATATCACCCACCAATAAAAAAATGGTGAGAATACTAGCTTCCTATAAGATCACATAGTAAAGAAAGAAATAAATAATGGAAAATCTCTCCCCAAAGCCCTAATATACCGTAAGAACTTGAAAAGCCAATCAAAAAATATATGGAGGCTGTATGTTGTCAACAAAAGCAGGAAAGGGACTGAAACTATATCTCAAAAAAATTAAGAAAAGGATTATTATAACTTGACGAATGATGAAGGACTCTCCAAAGCAAGAAGTGTGATCATTGTTAAATCCATTCTAAGTGCTCTTCTAACAAAACTCCTAGAATCCCACACCCCAGAAATAGAAACTGAAAAAGTGAGCCACGTGAAGCTACAAAATTGTATCAAAACTATATGCAGCCCTAGAAAAGGAAATAGTATTTAGAAATTTGTTGACAAGAATTCAAAAGAATATCAACATTGATTTTACATGTTTGGAAAATAGTGAACATTGCAAAGTTTATAATAATAGGAAGCACAACAACTATTATTCAACAAATTTAATAAAGGAAATTATTGCATAGGGGGAGCACTTGAATTTTACTCTTTCGTTGGTAAGAACCAACCAGATATTAAACTAAAAGATCAAAACAAGAGAAACAGAAAGTGTTTAACAACAAGAAGATATAGCTTTGTTATTAATAAATGCACCATCAATCGGACATAACGACAGAAAGCATAGTAAATTAAAATCGGATAGAGAGTGAATGAAAAGAGTCTATGCAAACACATGAAATATTAGACCAGAGAATGCTAGCAAAATGTACTTTTGTTTATGCCAGGAGGGATGTGGTCAAGTGGTAGGGGCACTTGGTTCCATGTTGGAGACCAAAGTCCAAATCTCCCCGAGCGGCATTTTGATTTAGCACCTGTGAGTGTCTTGAAGCAATATTCCTAATTCATTGAGTGGTATCCCACTGGAGGTAGAGCAATATCCCCACAAGTGAAGCTAGAAGAGCACGCTAGAGTTGGAGAAGCACAAGAGGAGAAGATATGGAGGAGCATAACAAAGGACTAGAGATGAAGTGCACGGCAAGCTAGAGGATGGAGGTAGAGTGATATCTGTAATGTCCCCAATTTTTCAGGTTCTCTAGCAAGTTGTAATAGCTAACACTCTGGGTTCACGTTAGCTTGTTCAGATGAGTAATTTGATGTTTCCGATGAGCTCAATTGGTTTATTGGAGTTATACGCCACTTTCCGAAGTGATTTCTGACCTCTGGATTGGTCTCCAAGAATCTTGGAGAAGCCGTCTATTTTTAGTAAGTCACCGATCGACCTCGTTGCTATTATTTGTCATCAGGATCACTCTGGTGTGATCGGAACTTGATTCCGATGTTTTCTGACAAGTTTTCGCAAATTTGGTGCATTAATGAGTTATTTTAATTATTTTACAAAGGTTGCTTAAATTTAATAAAAATATTTAATTCCAACCTTAGTGTTATAGCTCGTTGGAACCGGGGCAAAAGGTTTTAATTCTTGGGCGCATAAGACAGTGACCATAAGTGTCAAAATATTATTATATTATTGAAAGAGGTATTTTCAGAGGAAAAAGGGAGTTTAAATTAATAAAGTGACTATTAAATTAAAGTACATTTATTTATAAAGTCGCTTTATTTTAAAAAGGTACATTTTATTCACTTAGTGAGAAGTGGTATTTTAAAAGGAAGTTATTTATCCCACATTCTTGGTGCATTGGGATTGGAGCCCAAACGAGGTCTTAAATAAGGGCATTTAATGCTGGAAAAGACATCTTGGAAATTGTGTATTCTTGGGATTTGTGTTTCTGGATTTAATTCTGGAAATTTTCTGGGCATTTGGGGACGAAATCCCTCAAGTGTGGCATTTCTCTTGCCTGTGAGAGACCAGGTTTGGGAAATCTCTTTAAGATAAATTTGGCATTGAAGGAAAAGTTCAATTTTTTTCAGACTGGGATTGTCTTACATTGCAGAACACGTTGAAGTGGAAAGAATTTATTATTAGCACTGTAATACTTGGCATTGAATGTTCTAGTTGCAGAAAAGACTATGGTTAAGCATGCAGGGCACATCACAGCATAGTCGTGGGTATTGAGCGACATAGCTTCAGCAAATAAGAAAGACAACGTACAGGGGCCGCCAGGGCACAAGCGAATAATTAAGTTCACAAAGTCTGCAAACACTTAATGCAATTCAGAAATTCCCTATTCTGCAAATAGAGCGATTACTCTCTGCTGGGCGAATTAAACCTTCATGCTGGATGAAGACATTAACTAGCTATACATAAAAGAAACATTTGCTGGGCGTGAATTTGACCTTGACTGGGGCATTAAGTTATAAACTGGGCATTGAACTTTATACTGGGAATAAAGATTACTGCTGCCGCACCTCCAAAGGAGATTTTCTGAGTTGTGAGAAGCATGGGGTGCACTTTTCGCTGAGCCGTAATGTGCTGGGAACAAATATTTAGCTGCTGTTGAAGGTTTCGAACTGAAGAAAGCAATTCTGGGTTCACTTGTGAGTTGGCACATGGAGGATGAGTAGGTTGCAGCAGGTCGAGCTTGTGGGACATTGACTTTTGGGCGTGGAGACTTATATTAAGCCAGGTTCTTTATTGATTCAGTCTGAAAATTTTGATTAGCATATTGTAATTTGGAAATTGGTGGTAATATCAAATTATCAATAATTGAAAATTGTATGCAAACAGTAAATTCTGAAAAGAAAATTAGTGATCTAGTTCTTTGTAATTTCCAGTTTGGTGCATAATGAAAGAATAAAATATGTTCATGTATGACAATGTATTGTGACTTGAATGTTGGAAATGCCTATGAAAGAAAACCTATCTACATCAAAATGCAACAGGGACAACTAAACCACAGAAAACTACAGAAAAGAAGAAAAATCCGACCTTCATTGACAGCCTGTCAACTGTTTGACAAAATGCTAAACCAAGTAAACTGAGTTATTTAGTTCAGAAGGTCAGGGGCCTTTACAATATCCCCACAAGTGACATAGGATTTTCAGGTGTGCAAGAGATAGAGCATAGGAAAAGCGAAGGAGAAATTGGAGGATGGAGGAAAAAAGTGATATCCCTACAAGTGATGAAAAAGTTGGAGCACAAAAAATGGAGTGCAAAGAAGCAAAGGAGAAATTGGAGGAAAGAGAAGCTGGGCTGCAAGAGATGCTGGAGAAGGCAAGAGATGATGAGAGTAGTATACCCCACAGAAGAAGTTGCACACTATCCCTGCAACTTGAATTGTAAGAAAGCAAAATTCCCACCAGTTGAATTGTAAGGCAGTGGTATTCCTGCTAGTAGAGCAGTAGTAAAAAGCAGTGTTAGCATTTTCATTTGTCCTTTTTAGGACAATCAAAACTGAAATAGCATGTGGGAAATCCTCTCTTCAAATTTGCAAGGGAAGCTCCCCGATCTAATATATTTCTAAAATCTAAAACAACAAACTAGAGTGTTAGTTATGCACACTATACAAATTATCTTCTGGGGTTTTTCACATATAAACAAAATGCTTGAAAACAATCGAGACCAATCTTTTTGGTCTTGGAGGAAGAAACATAAGACTAAAATTACTTATCTCACCACAAGATTTTCTATTTTGTAATTAAATAAAAATATAAATTGAAAACAAAACACTATTCAATGGTTAAATCAAAGACCAATGAATTAGTATTAACAATAGGATTGATTTAACATAAGAACCATTCCACAAAGAATATGAGTTTAGCTTGATGCAGGAGCATCCAGGTCACCTGCAATCCTGCTATCGATTTTGGCTTTGTTCTAATTATTTTGTGTTTGCCGATTCTTTGTTTTTCTTGAGTCAATTTTGTTGTCTTGTGCTTGGACATAGGCTAGACTTATTAATGGGCACTTCGTTTTGGTTTCCTGCATATCTTGGACGTGACTATTCCTCAAAGCGTTATCTTGTGTGTTGGGGACCACTTGACTGGAGACTGGAGCTCGATTTATGCTGGATAATTTGGATTGTGGCTGACATATGTTTCTTTCCATGCTAGATGACTTAGTGAAGTTGTGGAATCTTAAATACAGCAATTATGATCAGCAATTACTATCATTGTTATTTTTGACTAATGCCTTTTCCTATGTTCGCGATCTAGGTGTTCATGTGGATGAATCTCTGTCAAATGTTTCATCCTCTCGCTACAATCTTGTTTATTCCTCTCAGGCGTTACCTTATCCCAGATTGTGTTACTTCAATAATTTCAACAGTCTTTCTTGGGTAGTAGCTTTATCTTGCTACCAATTGTTTAATTGACAAGGCAACAAATTCCAATAAATATCAGGTGATTGTTTCTTGTAGGGAGGCAAGCATTTGCAGGTGGATTGACCCAAAGAAAGAACAGATATCTGGCAGAGGGATTATGGAAAAAGATAGAAGCTAAGTATTATTCTAGCTGGCCCCATGTAACTGTCAATAGGGAATGTCTTCAAATAATCTCTAAGCTGCTTGTAATGCCTTTTAGGCTAAGCTGCATGCCTGTAATAGGGTAATCTAATTTCTGAGTTACTAATGAGTTTTTGTTGCTAGGTTGTGTGCATTTAAGAACTTGTAATGTGAATTATGAACTTTGAAATTGACTTGTTAATATATATTGTTATTGGTCTTAATGCATTTATAAACTGAAGTTTGAATGGATCTGCTAGAATTGGTGGCCTTTCACTACTCTCCAACCTTATCTGCATCAAGGCTACTCATCAAGAATAGATGGCAAGTGTTAAGAAAAATTGAACACAAATCTTCTTATTACTTCTCAATCTTAACACAATAAAACAACTCTGAAGCTAAATGAAAACTTCTGCAGCATAAGTCTAACACAAATTCTCATAACTTTCTATGTGCTCAAAGCACTTAGTTACAAGTCTCTAAAAGAAGCTTCTGAGGATAATAATAATAATAAAATAATGCTTCAAAGATGCCTGTAAATCAGCCCTAATCCCTATCTTTTTTAACAAACACAATCGACACTTAAAATAGGCAGAAATAGGCTTTCATCTACTTCAAAATTTACTTCCTTTCTTAAATAGGTCACCTATGTCAATGAATGGCCATGATTCAATGCCTTTTGCTTTAAAATATTCAACTTGCCATTGGTATTCTACTTGGGCAATTACTTATTTTTTATCACACTATATTTTTGTGGCAATGCTAAACAAAAAAAATGTGATTTCCTCTCTAGAATTGTATCTGAACTAACCATAGTTTATTTCCATATTTACCATCTAAGTCGCTTTTTCCAAGTTGTAATGCCACTTAAAAACTGCACTATACTTTACTTTGGGTTCTCCTTCGGTCAAGTAGCTGTTTTAGATGAACTTCACCACCATAATTGCATCTTTAACTAGTTTTGCCTCTAAGGATCAGTGCTAATCACTTAAATTTTTTAATTTACTGCGTCATCCCACTTTTACTGTTCCTTCATCAGTTGAGTTGTGTTTTTAGAGTGGTTATGCTAGAGATAAAGTGTGATTTTCTTTTTCTATCTCTTAGCCCTTATTCACTGGTTGTGATTTCAGTTATCAATTGCCACTTGGAGTGCAACTTTCTATTGGCTTTGCCACTTAAAATTAGCCATTGCACTTATGTTTTTTTAATGTTTCTTTTGTGGCATGATTCACTAGACTTGTTTCCCCCCTTGGCATGGTTTCATGTTGGCACTGCCACTTAGAAGTAGCAACATAACTGGATTATACTTTGGAGCATAATTTTGTGCTTCTTCTGTCATCTTAGCTGTTGATTTAGACTAGCCCAACCATTAAAAAACAGTGACTTCTATTTTAACCTGTCTTCATGCTGGTCACACTTTTGATCATCTCCTGCCACCTATTTCACCATTTTTAACTGGCTCGACCTATGAAAAAGTGTGACTTTGTTTCATGTTTCAAGTTTGGCATGTTTTCAATAACAACTTACCACCCACATTGCACTTTTAAGCTAGCACACATAAACCCATGCATCTTCATCCATGTTCGTCATGCTCTTTATCAAGCTTCACCATTGCAATTGCATTTTTCTGCGGCTTTACAACTCACGAATGGCACTCATCACTTATGTGTCTTCCTTTCCATGGGTGCAGCTTTAGGTATTCTTTGCCAATCTTGACATGAAATTCCCTACCTTGAGTCACTAAAAAGTGCAACTTATTGACACTCGATCTTTATTTCTTCCTTTTACGCAATTTGGGCTTGTTTCTTCCCTCCTGTGACTTTACCAATCACTGCCAGTCTTCCTTCAGCTCCAAACCCCCTTCCATCCATCCTTCTTCCTATGCTGGAGCTCCTGAACCATTGAAACCTGCATCTCTTTCAGTTGGAATTCCTCATCCACCAGCAATCTGCAAACAACGTTAGCTTGACAAAAATAAACCAACACTTAATGACTTGGCAATTCAACAAGGAGAACTTAATTGGCATTGATAATATGACAAGAATGACATAATTCCTGACTACAATCTTACTGCATGTTAAGTTTCGTACGGGTACCAATTTTGGCACTAAAAAGTGACATCCCTGCAGGTTGATGGCAAAGTTTGTAGGCCCCATTACCAAACCCCCAATTAAAAAAATATGTACTACTCAGAGAGGAAACATCACCAAGATATGTCATCCTACTCAAACTGAAAAGATTCACAAAACAAAGAAGTTAATTGGTTCACAAAAGGACCTCATAAAAAATGGTAACATCAATGCAATTCAAAAACTACAAATCCTTGTTGATCCAAAATACAAAAGGATAGGATTGGACAATATATGAAGACGAAGACCAAAACTCAAGTTCTCCTTGTTGACAAGAGAAAATGATAGGTTAGGATGGATCAATAAGAAGCAATCTTTGCAAAAAAGCATAGAAAACTATTATTCACCACCATTAGGACTAGAAAAATCTTTCAAAATCACACAAATCAACCCTCATACAATAGAACAAAAGTAAGCATCAAAGATTTCTCAACCACATAATTAATACAAAGGAATAAGATTTCAAAGCTATACTATGGAGAGAATGGCAAGCTAAGATTAATTGCTTGGAAAGTAGCAGTTTGGACTACCAACAAAAGAGTATTTTGGCTGTTGGAAAATACAAAATGCAAAGCAGAAAATTTCCAAAGATGAATCGAAAAAGTCAAAGAACATAATTAAAATACTTTAGAACATCATTCACAACATATATCTCAATCATATTGGGAACTTTTGCTATAATAATAAATTTACAATTGTTACATTAAATGCTTTTGATTGCTCGATATTTGGTTTGTATTACACAATATAAGGACAAAGCAAAAACTGAGTCTGCATCTGGCAAAGCATTCAAACTTACAAAGTCTTCTAGAGTAGACTTTGCGCGCTCCATGGCATTCAGTCCAACCAAAGGTGTATTATCTACCTTAGTGTTTTGAACAAGAGGGATAATCTCATTTGTAGCAATCTTGCTTTCTTTATCTCTATCCTTGTATTGCAGTTCCTCATAGCCTGTATCAAACAATAGCAAATTTCAGTCCTATAGAATCAAATATTTAAATTTTATATATTAAGAAACAAAATATCATCAAGAGAATAAAAACACCAGTGGCATTAGCACGATCCTAATATTATATCAAAAGTTAACTTATAAAATTGGTAATGAAGGATTCTGAAATGGAGAAGAATACCCTCATTTCGTTAACATTGATTCCATTTAAGGATCACCTTTGATGCTAAATGTAATCAATTTTGTGGACAGAAACCCACCTAGCTAATTGTGCGATTACATTCAAGAATTCCTGTTGTGCTGAAAGATTTTGCAGTTTGAAATTGTAATTGAAGACTTCAATTTTAGACAGTCAAGTTGAGCATCAAAAGGGAAAATACTCCAAATATCTTAGGTTTTGTGGTATAGTTTCATTATGTGTTCCATCTGAATCATTCTATTTACTTCTAGTCAATTGTATAAAGGTCATTCAAGATGTTTGGCCGATATTATACAGATTTACCTCAACCGTTATCTCCAATAAGATTTCCTTGATGTTAATCATCATAAAAGGAAATGAGAACTAATTTTGCGTAGGTTTTAAGAGAGCCATGTTTTGGAGGAGTCATGAGTTTGAGGAATTAAAGGCAGCTCATGCAGGTTATTTAACACAATTTCAGAAGTTATCCAAGCCAAGTTGCAAAGATATATCAAGACACAATTTTGGAAGGTCGTGAAAAAAATCAAATAGTAGTCTGGGCGAATTTTTGGTCAAGTCATAATTATGCCGCCATTTTTCTAAAGAAAACCATAGTTTGTAAATAAATTAAAATAAGTTGTTTTGTAATTAAAAAGTTAGTCCCCGACAATTTGTTGTCAGTTGGTAGTTACTGACGGTTCCCATTTTCAACCATCATTGGCTATGCTATATAATTCTCATTGTACATATAGTCGGGGACAGCATGTATTAACTCTTGTATCTATTGCATATCTGATGAATGAATGAATGGAACAACATATCTTTCTAGAACATTGTTGTGGATGATTTTTATATTCTGTTATTTTGTTTACTTCTTGCTAGTCATTCAAGTAGAGTTAACGAGTAAACATTTGGTGTTGTTGCCTCTTCGAACCCTGGCAAAGTATAACTTATAAAGGGAATCATGGCAATGTAATGGACAGCCCAAAGATGAACCTATACAAGCCAACGAAGAAAGGGAAGACCAACTTACACAGGACTTGTGAAGTTGCGGTACATCTCATTAAAGGAACACATTCGGAAGGAAGTGAAAGATGCCAACTATAATTTAACTCAAACTGTCTAGGTTTCTGAATCTGATTTTCCTGATCAGCGAAGGGTATTTTGCTTCTTTTGGTGTATTTTGAAGTTTTATACTTTTTTTTTTTGGTTTTTTGGTTGATATAATGAACAATGCAAATAGGAATCACTAACAATTGCAAATACATCTACTGAATTAAAGTTTGAGAATAACTGATTTATTATCAGCAACTAACAAATGTGAGAGATTAATGAATTATTAAATCTAGATGCCAAATTTGGCCTACCAGTGATCCAACGCCTTGCCTAGAAGCTCCTGAATTGACTTTATTGAATGAATGTACTGCTACAGGTGCTTCCAATGCGCAGGAACAGCTCCAATACACTTTATTCTTCTACACAATAATTAACAAAAACAAATGAATGAATAATAGGCAATCCTGATGCTTATTCTGAAACCTTGCCAGGAGAGCAACAATTTGTCCCAATATTTCCCTCTAATTTGCTGATGTAGCTCCGATTTGGTGAATTCATCCAAATAAACACATGGCTTCCTCTTATAGGCTGCTGACAATGAATTCTGAGCAGTAAGACCAAGCTGAAACCCTCTCAATTATTTTATTGGCTTCCACAGGCAGATTGGAGAGGTACGGCTAGGTGTAGGAAGTACGACTGGCTAGAATATGCACAATACTCATCAAATTGGAACTCCTCCTCACTCAGATCTGAAAATCAGTATCCTTTAATGCTGCTGCTACCTTCATTTACCTGGTCCGAACCCTTTTGAGGACCAAATATAGACTTCTCTTGCAAATTGGGTGATGTTTGATGAAGGGTTTTCGTCCTATCATCAAGTTGTTGGAGGATTACGTCTCCAAACTTGCTCCAGCACTCTGCAATTTCGTTGCAGACCTGAAAAATATGATTTCTCCAAAAATTCAACATAAACAATGAATGCCCAAAATGCACGTACAAGTCCTTTTCTCTCTAAAACCCCAAATCAAACCCCTAAAAGCATCTTTTCAAGATTCCAAAAGAATCTTCTTCTCTTAAAAAGGTACGCCCAGCAAGAGGGTTATTTCATCATGAAATTTTGACCACTTTTTAAGTTATTCACCTCCTAGGGAAAAGTGCAATGTAATTTTAAATATAAAGTTACTTATTTCATCATAAAGTAACTTATTTACTTTTTATTAACTTTTTCTAAATTTAGAAAAAGTAACTTTATAACTTAATATTATAAAGTTTTATTTTAAATGGCCCACCAAATTAAAACTTGTCTAAGTATAGATCCCCTTTGGCTAACCCATCATCTCCCAACACTGAACTTCACCTGTGAAGATGGGTGACAGGTGAATTTAAGCATCTGGATAGCAACTAGAGAAGTGGGGACATTACAAGAAGCTCTCAAAAGAGAGGTCCCTAAAGACACCATGTGGGACAACCTAACCGTCAATGAAGAGGTTAGTCATCTGTTGCACAAATTGTCAAGGCTCATTGCACACCATTTCATCATCTTGCAAGAACTTCAAGTTGAGAGGGATCAAGAACAATGTAGGCAACAAATACTACAACGATACAAAGAGAGGAACCAAACGGAGGAAGAGAAATGTGACACTAGTGGAGGACGTATCCCCAAGAATTAATGCTCATGCGGCCTAACAAAGACATGAAATGAATTCCAAGCGGTCATGAAGTGACAAAAGGATCGATGAGAAGATCCCTACAGCTAACAGAGCAAGAAGAACAACAAAGGAGACTAAGGAGAATCACTGAAGAAATCCAAGTAACTCTGATAAAAAGTCCAAGCCTATCAAAAGAAAAAGCCAAAGCGTCAACCAAAGTTGTAGTCAACTGGAGAGGAAAACTTTCACCAAAGAACATATGATGGGAGAGCGGAAGGAGATAGCCAAACACCTATTGCTCCCTAACGAAGCATATAAAGACCCCACTAACCAAGCAAGAAGTTTGTCTGTACAGTCAACATCAAACGAAGAGGAGGGAGAAGGAGACCCCAAAAACAAATTAAATGAAACATTTGAGAATAACATATGTCGCATCAAAGAGCTATTCATTTCAAAAGAACCAAGAATTGGAGGAACTGAGCCAAAGACACTTGAATAAAAGGAGTGCAAAAACAGTTCTAAAGATAACTAGAGTGCGAGCAACACTAGAGGAGGACGTGTAGAGGACTCGTACGTGGTCAAAAGTGCAAGGCAGGCACTGGAACATAAAGGTCAAAACAATCAAATCAAGTCCAAGGAACAAGGAACACATCAAGTAAGAAAAATGGTGACTCCCTCAACGATTCCAAGCATTGAAAAAAGAAACTCCCAAAGTTTACAGGAGATGGGTCTGAGGATCCTCTCTGACACTATAAAATATGTGAGACTATAAGGATGAGTGGTCAAGAGAACAAAAAGATCATTGGCTAAGTAAGCTCGTGTGAATTGACACCTGATTTGATGGATAACCGGCATGCATTTAATTTCAGGTCATTCCATCACACGACACACGAATTACCACGATTATTTGCCATAATTAGAAACTAAAATTTTGAAATACCCGGAATATTCCCCTTTCCCGCTGCCATTTTCCCTCCATGATACACGCACCACTTCTAAAAGAAGCCTCGGACTATGAATTTCAAACTTTGAACCATGAACCAAGAACCAAAAGGTTCAAAGGTTCAAATTCAACTTTGAGGAATAACACAAAATAGAACATAAAACAATCTCCACGGCATAACAACCAAAGGACAACGAACGAGCAAAGACATAACTGACGCATGATCAACTTTGACCCTTGAACTTGAAAGGTTCAAAGGTTCAAGTTCAATATGAATTTTCAACAAAGCGCTCACCTTTACCATGAAACAAAGCCGTGAAGACAACTATCTTTAAAGTGCGCTTTGAACTTGAACTTTGAACTAAGGGAAGGTTCAATGATTTGAGTTCAAAGGGAGGAAAAATACAACTGAAAAGGGAAAATAAAAATGAAAGGGTGACCTTCGAATTGAAACTCGAAGAAAAGAAGGGAGGACTATCACATAGAAATGAAAATCATGGGGAAGAATCTAACAAACACTATGGAGAAATGAGAAAGTCATGGAAGTTTCATGACTACCTAGGAATTTTGTTTTAAATTGCTGATTCCCATTAGTGATATTCTTATTGTTTTCCTATCGATCTTTATCCTCATGTCCATAAGATGTCCATGGTCTCTATCGGTTGCATACGAATGTGTTATGTATTCTTTGGTGTTGTTGAAAATTTGTACAAATCAATAGATATGATTAAATTGACAATAAGAAAACTTGAACCCCTGACTTTCGCTTCAAGCATTATGACTGTGATAACTTGCTCTAGGTATATGAATCAAAATGTAGGTTCCTTAAGAGATTAATATGTGAGGAGAACTACATGTGACTTTTATCCTATTTGGAAGTGCGTATGTAAGCAATCTTTGGGCAAAAGATGCCCCTATGACCCAAGTTTGTAAAGGAGAAGTTTGAAGACTAGATCTAGAGTTTGGGGTTGTCCCTATGCTTGACCTCGTGTTATACGTTTGCCTCATTAGTATTATTGTATGAATTGCTACAATATGAAGAAAAGTTGATCTACGTAACATTTATTTGCATCATTAGCCTATATGTTAGTATACGGAGTTTCCCAATGGCTGGAAAGAGAAGTTACTATTGGTTTATGAATGATTAGATACAAATTTTGGAATTTGCGCATCTAAATTTCTACAGTCCTCCTAATGGTTTAAAAAGAATGAAAGGGGTACAACTAATTCTCTCTTTATTCGACCTTGTCAGATTGTGAATTTCAGGGTTCCCCATACATAGTATGGATGCATGATAAAGGTCATATTAACATCAATCCTTGTGATAGATGTACTAAAATTGAGTTATTTTTCTTGCGGAACTATAAGCAAATGAATGGCCTTTAAGATTACTTATTTTACAAATTTGTATTAGTTTTAAGTATATGTGATCAATTAGAAGCCAACTCATGTGGGTTGAATTTTATTATTTTGATAATTTAACCCCAAGAACCTATAGAATCATGTGCATAGGTTTATAGATCACTTAGTGGTATTGTTACTAGATTAACCAATCTACGTGTAAATTCTTAAGACACAAATTATTTTTACTTGGCTATAAAACGACTCTACATGTGGGAACTAATTCTGATTTTAGTGTGATCTATCCAATTGCCACCAGTAGCGTGTAGGTGATGGATGCCAGGAACTAACCATCATATCCTAGACTCTAGCCAACTTTCACCAATAACACACAAGTGATGGATGTCAAAAGTTGCCCACAATATGACAGGGCCTAACTAGCTTTCACTAGTAATGTGCAACCAATAGATGTCAAGAGCAACACCATACTAGGTTGGACTGACTTTTGCCAATAGCATGTAGGCAATGGATATCAAAATCCACCAACTCAAAAGGTTCAACAGGTTGTGGAAATATTTTACTGGCCACGTGTTGTGTTGTTATAGTTATGCTATTGCTAGTGATGGCAACAATTAGTATGAGATGCTTGTCTCGTCATCATAGCTGGCTGTGTAACAGGATAAGGATACATGCATGGTGTAGCATTGGATGCACAACAGGTAAAGGGGAAGATGCATGCAATAGGGTCACAATCACTTTCTTTTTGCCAACTAGTTATTCTATGTACAAATGATGTAAGTACAAGCTAATTACTATGTGTATATGTGATGTATGTATGAGCTGATCACTATGTACATGTGATGTTTGTGCATGGACTAGTCATTGTGTAAATGTGATGTGCATATGAGCTGGTTGTTGTGTGGTTTTGTATTCATAGTTTAATGTTGGCAATGCTTAATTAAAGGTTATGAGCCAATAGAGAGGATGGAAACTCATCCCAAATTGTGAGGATGAAACCTTCCTATTATTGATGTATGAACTATGGAGTCTCTAATTCTCAAAAGGGATACATAGGCAAGGCCATTTCGAATGAACTTCCAAGGAATAGACCTAGGTCTAAGGATTTGCCCAATATAGAGAGCTTACCCTATTCAATGCAATAAGGTGAATTTATGACATAGAGATACTACCATTGTTGCTATACCCTAGGCTATGCCATGCCCCTAACAACAAAAACTTGATCCATAAGAACACTATCACTTCATTAGCACACAAATCTCTAGGGAGGGGGCAGGTCCATCCCACTATCTATGATAATACTGCCCAGAAGTAGACGGATAGGAAGAGATTGATTGGAAGTGTGTTTCGTAATGATTGGAAGTGTGTTTCGTAAAGTTACGTAGCTAGCACTTCTAAATTGGAATAAATTATTGATTTGTAGAAATAACTTGCTGCCACAATTTAAAGTGGACAATCCAATATGTTGCTTGGTTAATTAAAATTGTGTTCAAGGTGGAATGAAAATTATAGTAGAAATAATTTTTTTTAAATTAGTAGTAACCAAAGACAGCTATTAGAAATTTGTGTTCCTGGCAATCAAAGAAGGCAAACACCCTTCTAGATAAACAATAGTCATAGACTAAAGATACCACAATTCTAAACCTCATTTCATCCTCATGGCCAATGATTATTCTACCAACAATGATCAATGGAACTAATCCTTGACAATAGCAGCTAAAAGAACTTGAGCTCACAATATTTGGTGGGTAAATTTCAACTACCAACATATGTGCATCCATACCATTCGAGATGAATCACAAAGAACCTACATTCCATCATTGTGTATCGCAAGTGTATTGTCAAAATATTTCATTTAGTCGTTCTACTTTAAAAGTGACTATGATGTCACTCCACTTCACTGTTGTAGTTTGATACTTGAAACCTATTATCAATATGATTACAAGACTATGGTCCACCACATTTCCAGGCCAGATTTTTTTAAGGCCATTTTTAGCGATGGTAGGGGGCGACAAATTGGGCAGCTATATAAAAATAAGGAAAAATAATTTCAAATATAGGAAAATTTCAAATTTGAAACATTCATATGATTATGTTGATAACAATGACAAGGCATTCATCATATTGACACATACATTATAGAATCCTTAATAAACAACAATAGAGTTCACATGAGAGTCGAACAAATTTAATATAAATTAAAATATCAAATGTCAAAGCTTAAAATTTAATTGCTTCCACTATTCATTGTTGATATGCATATGATATAAAATCAAAAAATAGGAATACAACAAAGTACCCAAAGGCTGCAAGTTTGAATTACAAATGTCAAAAATAACAAAGTCACAAAAAATAGTGATAGAAAGTATGAGGCTTCTTGTAATTGGATTTTGCCAACACTAAATCAAAATCAAAGTCTAACTCTAAATCAATACAACTATGAGACACCGCCTCATCTAATGGAACTCCAACTTATCCCTCTTGTGCCTCCTCGTCAATCTACGCAATGTATTCTAGATCAACAACTGACCATAAAATTAGCATCTCTCAATGCTCTAAAGTTTGATGATCCTAGAGTTGCAAAGCACTATGCACAACCACCAACTTATATCTCCTCTAGAGGTCAATCTATTCCTCTTGATAAAGTAAATGAAGTTGTATGTTGACCAATTCCTTTCTACAGCAAAGGAACTAGCAACCTAAGAGAAGGTGAATAGCAAGTGTCCTCAACTCTAACGTATCCATGTTGTGCCCTGTCCACCATCCAATAGGATCAATTTGAGCTAATATAGTTCTATCAATCTTCATTTCTCATTTGCTGAATGTTGTACCATGAAAATTAGTGAAGGCAAGCGATTGTGCACAAAGTGAACTCGACTCCACAACTGAATACATCTTTCAAAGGGCCTTCTAACCCTTCTTTCAACTCTTTGTCATCACAAGGAGGCAACCTACCAACCTTTGGTGCATACTATTTGCAATTTGGAGCAAAGGCTACCATATAAAGCAGGGTGTTTATAATATTCCATCACCACATCACAATGGACTTAATATTTTGCTCTTCTAATCCCAAATCAGGTTAGCTCTTACAAATTACTTGCTTCATTTTTCCAAGTATGCTGCTAAATGTCTCATAAATCTCTCCAAGACTAGGAGAGTATTTATCAACATATCTAATGACATCTACAATAGGTGCGATGAACGAAGAAATGTATCCACAAATAAAATTTTGAAAAACAAGTTAGAAAATTAGAATAAAAAATTTAATAATAAAATCAGCAATTAAATTATACTTTTATTAACAAAATCTGCAAGTTATTAAAAAACAACAATCTCTTACCTCATAGTGGACCACCAATCATCATTATGAATTTTATTTTAATACATTTTCATCCGCAATGTTTGTAGTAGACCATCTACTCCACTTTGAATTAACCATCATCAATTGTAAAGCCTCCTCCACCTCAAGCATCCTTTCTAACAAAATATAATAACTAGCATACCTTGTATCCATAAGTTTGAGGAATTTCATCTTTGAAAAAGTCTTAAAAAGAGCAAGTGAGGTGTGGTGGTTGCAAATAAACATCTCAATATCTGTAACTTTTGCCACCAGCTGCTACACCCAATCTATCTTCCTTATGTCTCTCACTCTATTATCCAATGCATGAACACAACATGGGGTCTAAAAGATGTGCTTGTAAGCACCTTCCACCATTATGCCAACTAATTTGCACACACATGCCAAATGAGCGACCACCTATACAACATTGGAGACCCCAACCTCCTCTATGGTATCTCTCAAGATATGAAATTGGAATTTTGCATCCTTGCACTTCCTAAAACAATCAATAGCTCTAAGAAAATAAGAATTAGTTGAACATGTGACTATGATGTTGATAAGTGGTCGATGTCTAATATCGGTCCACCCACCCATGACAATAGAGCAGTCGTTGTTATGCAACTATCTCATGTCGTGCATCACCAAACTCACCCTGGAATATTCTTTGTCAAGGAGGGTAGTGCTAATTGTTGTGCCTTGCACACGCTCCCCGTCGTCGATAGGGTCCCTCTTCTTGCCTGCCTCTTTGAGGTCCTAAATAGGAGTTTTTGTGAGTATGCAAAGTTAAGCGCAATATAGAATGAGCTGATCCAAGTATGCCTTGGAGATTAATGAAATACTTATGTTCTCAATTTCGCAATGTTGAGGGTTTTGATTCCAGGAAGAGTTGGAGATTTCAGGAGGGAAATTTGAAATAAATGCATTCCAGTCCCTCAAAGAAAAATTTTCCTTTTAAAGAATAAAATGATGAAGGGAGATGCATCAGAGTGTTGAAAACCAAAATTTCACCTAGGGGAGATGACAAAGGAGATAAAATTGCCAGGTTAAAATCATGCTTTTGAATAAGGAATTGCAAACTCGCCTAGTAGCCCGAAATTGCCGACAAAATGGCAAAACTCACCCCATGTTCAAACTTTGCAAATTAAAACTTAAAGAGGAAGTTCACTCATTTCAAGACAAAAGCCCGAATTTCATTCAAGGGGGCGATTTAAGAAAAAGTTTGCTCACCTCAAGGGTAATAGCCGAATTTCATAATAGGCATTTAAAACCAAGGAGTAAAGTTCACACATTTTTAACTAAATGGCCGAGTTTAGTGATAAAGAAAAAAAAAGGAGGTTTATAGGTAAGGATTAGCATATTTGTTTAAAATTGCAAATCAAAAGGCAAATAAAGTTTGCTCCTTTTGATTGAAAAAGCCGAGTTTGATCCAAGTGGTAAGTTAGGCGAATTAATCCCGAGGTTGCAACTAAAAGATGCGTCTAACTTTAAAATGAAATTCGAACATTTCAAGGCTTAAGGGCGAAATAAAGTCCTCTCCTTTCCATCGAAATGCCCGAGTTTCATTCAAAAAGTAGAAAGGGCATTTTAAAACATAGACCTGAAATCGCACATTTTGTGTTAAAAAGCCAAATTTCGTGTCAAGAGGCGTTTATGAGGTAAAACCAAAATTTCACCCAAAACTTCTAAAGTCACCGAGTTTTGGTGTTTTGCAAAAGGGGCGTTCTAAATTAAAAGCCAAAGTCACTCCTTTTCGTCCAAATCCTTGAATAAAATCACACCCTTTGATCAAAACCCCGACTTTGATTCAAAAGACATTGGGCGTTTAAAATCATTTACCAAACTCGGCCTATTTCATCATTTTGCAAGAAGAAGATTGCCCGAATCAAAACCAAAATCGCATAAAACACCTAAAAAGCCCGAGTTTCTCATCAAAGCAAAGGGGGTGCTTTAAATAAAGTCACCCATTCTCAGTAAAAGGCCAAATTTCGTGTCAAGAGGCATTTATGAGGCAAAACCAAAATTTCACCCAAATCTTCTAAAGTCGCCAAGTTTTGGTGTTTGGCAAAAGGGCATTTTAAAATCAAAGCCAAAGTTGCACATCCCATTAAGAAATCCCGAGCTCAGCAAAGAGAAGGCAAACAAGTGATTTTAAGGTTAGAACCAAAGTTCGACATTTCATTTAAAATTGCAAAGGGCAAAACTTGGCATTCAAAGTTCACATTTCTTCGTAAAGATGCGAGTTTGATGCAAAATCAATGTTTTTAGGTCTTGTTGCAAGTTAAATTGCTCCAGCAAAGGCCACGCAGCCTGATTGAAATTCGCTGAAATTCTTCCTTAGGGCTTGGCAGTTTTGGGTGACTTGCAAGATTCAAGAGTGAGAGCGCCCAACCCAAGTTCGCAAATCACCTCAAAAGGACGAAGTGTTGCAAGGAAGGAGTCAAAACTTTTAGTTTTGCTCTCAAAATGCCAGGTTCAACATTTGCAGCTAACAAGCTTTCAGTGCCTGCTAGGTAGGTTCGAATTGCCCTTAAACTGGTTTTAAAATTTCCATTTAAATAATAAGAATGTTGTGAACTAGGGTTTGAATGCAAAATAAAAGCAAAGTAAACTTTAAAACTTTAACACCAAGAAGCTATCATTTACCAAATTCGGCCTCCAGCGGAAAATTTCAAACTTGGGCAAATTTTGAAGATTCTAAGCTCAAACTGAAAACACTAAAACCGTCTTTTCCAAATGCTCACCGAAATATCAAAGCATTTGAATCTCCCTCCAATATCCAACGATGCAAACAAGTTTGGAAACAAATGCATTTAAACTAAGACGTTTGCAATTTTCACCAGCTACATAGGAAGCAGCACTATTTTAAAAGCTCGCTCAAAATCAACAACCAACCAAATTTTCAAGTTTCAGATCCCCCAAAATTCAAACACGCACAATTCCCATTCCCAGCCGCACCTTAGAATTCAAATTGTTCAAACATCATAACGTTGCAATATTTTCAAGTTTTGGTTATCATGCTATTTTGATTGACTTCAATGCTAACGTTGTCTTCCGGCACTGCTAACCCGCATTTTTCACCCTTAAACCTGCCTCGTAGTAATTCATGTCCGGGTGTGCAGGGTAGATGCCTCGTTAGGCGGCATAATCTTCCAAAGCACCTGACGCACTAGGGACATCGCAGGCATCCAAAACAGACATTCCTCGCAAGCTAGATAAGATGAAATACCAATATCAAGTGGTGGTAAAGGAGTCAACAGTCCTGAGCAATTGGGAAAATGTTGGAGACACAAATGTCGGGCATGTGGACCTTCAAAACTTCAAGGACGGGGTATATGCTCCAAACGCATATGGGAGACCGAAACGAATGGTGTAGAGTGGCATAGCACAAGCTGCAGATTTCCCACCGGCAATCCAAAACTATGAGCTTGTGGTTGAGGCCGCAAAGCATTATCAGCCGAAGAGAAGGGTGGTAGTTGCAAACAGAATGGTGATGGTCGATCTCTCCAGAGGTCATTGGGGAAGCATTTGATATCCCATTTCCTGAGAGTGATGTCGCAGTAACTATGGATGAAGCCCAGCTAGCTTATGATATGAACCCCAATAGGTGCAGGGGGATGGTAAATGAGGAATGGTTTAAAGTGAGGAGACCCCTGAGCACTAGGATCACCACGAAGACCTATAGAAGTGACTTTATTGAAGAATACAGGGACATGATCACACTGCTTAGCTGAGTCATGGGGCTCCCCCACTCCAACCTGTTTGAGGAGTGGATGTTTTACTACATAGAACAGGTCTTCAACGGGAATGTTAAATTTGATTGGGCATAGATTATAAGTGATAACATCCATACACAGCTGGTCCAACTCGCGGAGAAGAAGTATTTCACCATGTCCTCCTACCTAGGCTACATTTTCACCAGACATCAAAGGCTGCCAAGATTGATCCGCACGGGCGAGATTGGGAATGGGCCAAATCGGGTGAAGGTGTACGATTGTTACCCTCAGTTGCATTATTATAACATATCACAGAGGGAAAAGAACAACATCGCCTATGCAGTAGGCCAGTATGAGAGAATAAATGATGCATTCCCAATGCGCATGGTCAAAATGATGTAAGGAGGGTTGCATATACGGTTGTCAAAGCAAGCCAATGCATTGATATGGAAGTACGGGGCATGGTTCATTCAATTCCCTCGTTTCTCCTATCTCAGGATCTCAAGCTTTGAGGGAGCCCCTTTCAAACTTCCATGCTATCCGTCAGATAGAATGATCCTCTTAGAGGTTGCCAGACAAGCGCATCTAGTCAGGCACATACTCAGGGAAAAGAGGATAGTAGGAGTCGCGTTCCCAATGG
This sequence comes from Cryptomeria japonica, assembly GCF_030272615.1. Classification (NCBI taxonomy): domain Eukaryota; kingdom Viridiplantae; phylum Streptophyta; class Pinopsida; order Cupressales; family Cupressaceae; genus Cryptomeria; species Cryptomeria japonica. The sequence continues at coordinate 309,562,710 of NC_081414.1, forward strand.
CCATAGGGGACAACGACGTATACTTCAAGACCTTCAATCAGGCCGAGCAATCCTTTGAAGAATTGGCATCATACTGCCTACAAGAACACTGCCCTAGGAAGTACTTTGACAACACGAGATTAGGGAATAAGGCATATGGCAAACACTTCGAGTACAAGACGACCATAGAAGACTATTGGACTAACTACCTAGACGACTTGGAAGTCTGTCAGCGGGAATACTCAAGGCTAACTGTTCAACAAATCAGAACTTTTGAGTACTACCAAGTCCCGGACTAGATAGCTGATTATGGGGATTGCTTGCAAACCTAGAACTATGAGGCAGTCAAGGACCTCCCACCATCTATCAACTGGACCTAGGACCCAATCACAAATTTAGAAGCTATAATGGAAGGTCCCAAGAAGTACATGGATGCCTGGTTATTCCAGCAGATTGAGACTAACCCATGAAGGGATCCAGTTTACATATAATCTAATGGGAGGCTTTGAGTCCCAGTCTTCAAAAGACGAAGAAGCGTCCAATGCCCGAAAAGAAAAGAAAAAAGGCAAAGGCTAGCAAGGGAACGCGAGTATCCAAGAGGATAAAGAGAAATCCCAACCAATCACCCAAAGCTTACGTGCGAGAAAAGATACCAATAAGAAGGCCAGTGGTCGCCACATCATCGAAGGACCCTAACTCAAACAATAAGGTAGTCGAAATTGATCATCTACCTACCCCTCCTCCACAGAATGATCCAGTTTCCCAAGAGACAAATGATCTGCAACTTGCAAGAGACAAATGATCCACAACAGAGTAATGAGCAAGGAGCAGATACGCAAATCATTAATTTGGATAGGCCTAAAAATCAAGTCAAGGAGGGAGAATTTGTGCCGAATGAGGAAGCAAACAAGCAAGAGCACACGCAAGAAAGCAAGTGTGAGGAACAACAAGAAGACGGGCATGAGGAAAAACAAGAAGAAGGTGATGCAGGAGATAATACTACAATTGAAGGAGAGAAAGAAGATGATAAAAATGAGGAGCCCCACGAGACTGAAGAGCGACAAGCATTGGAAACTACTCAGCAGTTGCTCAGTGAGGTGGGCGAAAATTCAACTATAAGCAAAGGTTAAGATACAACACCTAATCTGCCTTCTTCCACATCCGATTAGCCACGGGTATGTAGTGAATCCGCTGAGGCATCTAGAAAACAAGGCAGGGAGTTAGTAGTCACCTCAGGATAGACTATTCTTCATGAGTGGTTACTAGCCCAAGCCCAGCGGAAGGCAACTGTCAAGCCGCCAATCAATCTGGAAGACATATTCTCTCGAATAGGAGAACCTCAGGCCAAAGGAAAGAAGAAGTCAAGAACCTATTCGAGGAATACTAAAGATGAACAGAGAAATAGGACAATTCATATTGCTGCTCCACTTGAAGGCAAACCAACAGAAGAGGTCGCTTTGGTTAATAGCAGCATTACATCTATCTTGTTGGGTAAAGCAACCAAAGAGCAGGAAAAGGAAGAGTTCAAGGACTCTGTGCAAAATATACTTAGACAGCTAGATGAAATTACTGTTGAACGTAATATATATAGAGCACGTGCTGAGCAAGTTAAGGGCTACATAGATCATCTACTGAAGTCATTACAGCATGCCACCAAGACCCATGTTCCTCCATTGGCACTGGCACAGAAAACCACTGCTGAGTTTGAGGGAGTGTGCAACACGGCCAAGGCAATCAAACAATGGATCGAAGGAATCAAGGCAAGGGGAAACCAAGTGATCGAGGATGTGGCCAACATGATAATGGATCTAGAACGGACCCGCCAAAAGTTGTTGGATGTCAAGAAAGATTACAACGAATTCTAGAAGGCTATTGCAAAGGCTCTACTCATCATGAGAGCTTTGTTCTAGACTCATACCCGAATTCCCATGCTACAGAAAATCCTTGATCCCCATGACATTGGCACTTTTAAGAAATGGTACTGGATTTTTAACATGAAGAATGACATGGCAGATACCATCAACAAAGGATGGCACGAGTACAGGGAAACCTCGACTAATATCAGGACTTTATGTGAGGATGCCCTCAAGGCATTACTCAGCGACTAGAAAGATAACATGGAGTGTGACGAAATGAAATTGCATTGGAATGGCCCGTTGAAAAGTGATAAGACCACATACTCCACAGGTGACATTGAATTCACCAACAAGCTAGCAAGTTGCACGCAGACATACTACATTTTGAAACCTATCAAATAGGTTGGTTCGAGCAACTAAGAGGACTGGGTAGTCAAAGTGAGGGTGTCATCTTCAGAATGCTTAATCCTCCTACTCCTCCCCTTAAGCAATTGTGTAGTGTGTGCATACAATTGTTTGCCACATACAGGTAAACGATTTAATGCAGAAAGTAAATGCACAGAACATAATGAGAATATATTTAAGAACCAGTCCCTATATTAATTCAACAGTCCATTTGCATCAAGTGCTTATAACATCACACCCAGAGACGACTATGATGATGCTACTAAGAAGGAAAGGTATGCAATATATAATACCCGAAAGGGTGCGACTAACCGTCGCGTCCAACTACCCTTCGGGAAGACTAATTGACTGTCGTAACCCATAATTACCAACGACAACATAACATAATGATTATTCCCGACAACATCATCCCCCCCAAGAAAAGAAGTCGTCTCCCGACGACTTAATACAAAATAGAGATGATGTTCATACATTAAACAGAATCAAGGTATAGAAGAAGAAGGGGGCGGAGGGGGCGTCCCTGGAGCAACAGGTGGTAGGGTTGATGATGATGATGGTGTCAATCGTGCGCGTAGATCGTACACCTGTTGTGTTCACACCTGCAGGTCTTGCTCAGCAACCTTTTTGTGTTCAATTGCAGACTTAACCATCCGAGCAGCCTCCAGGAGCTTTCTCTCCTTGGCATCCACCGTCTCTCGCGCCTGTACCAAACTAGTGCTCAAGGTCACCTGCTCTACCCTTGCGTCCTCCAAATCTGCAGCTAACCATGCCTTCTCGGCAGCGAACTGGGCCCTCTTGGCTTCCCACGCCGCCTCCCGGCGATCCAAGTCTCTCTGCACGACGTCAACCTGGGTGGCCAACTCCTCCTGAACTCTCTCTTCGGCCACCCTTGCAATCAGATGTCCTGCAAATACAAATTCCCTTCAGCGAAGAGTGTGATACACTTCCTTGAAGGTCTGCTCAATCTGCCTCCCGAGACACTCCACTCTACTCTCCACTATTGGTGTGCTCACTGCCCATGCGGCCAACATCTCTGTCGTCTCTGTTTCTGGCCATCTGCCTCTCTCAAAACAGGCAGCAAATGCCTGCGGACAACCCTCCCGCATAAACCTGAGCAGCCGCTCCAACTCTTGAACGGTGTTGCCGAGGCCCTCTAATTGAAGGGAGGCGATAACCTCCCGCCCTCGGCGGACCTCCTCCTGCAGATAAGTCTATACCAGTTCCTGAAAGTAAGTCTACCCTCGGCCCACCATATCTTGGAGGTACGCCTCCACGTCTACCCGGCCTGGCTGCTTGCTCTCCGTGTGGCTCTCTACCCTGCCTCGCTCGTTGTCCACGTGGACCTCCGCCATCTGCTCCTGTGCCAACTCCCTGCCCTGTACCTCCGCCAAGTGTGTCACATCCCTAGGAGAACCTTTGCTATCTAAGTCCACAACCTCTCCATCTAAGTCCTCCCGAGGGTCACCGCGCATGGGGGTAGCCAGTGAGGGAGAAATGGTAGTAACCGGCCTAGGCAACATGGGTGTCATCTCGAACTCCCTACTCAACCAACTGTCCTCCTCGAAGGGGTGTAGTATCCCCCTGCCTAGTGTTGTTGTTGTCGCTGTCTGATCATGCCCCTGCACTTTCCCTGTGGGTACGGATTCACCCACTTCTTCTGATGGAATTATCTTTGTCCTCCCTTCCTTGGTCCCTGATGGCAGCCCCATTACTATCGGCGGCCTCTGCTCCCCGAAGGCCGGGATGGATGCAATGCCCCCCGTAGACAGACTCAAATGTGCTAAGGCGGTCAGCATGGGTGTGGCGAACAAGACTTGGGGTGGGGGTGTGGATGCTGGTACGGCCTCGACTAAGCTTGCCCCACTATCTCCGTCTGAATCACTCGAGGCTTCTGAGGTTTCTTCCCGCCCGTTGTCGAAGTCGTCAGACTCAAAAACATCCTGCCTTCACCTCTTTTGTCCTGTCGTAGGTGTCAACCCTACATCCATATGTCGCAAATAGAGGATGGGTGGCTCCCCTGGTGCCAGACTACCTACCAATTTGATGTCTACTTCGTCCTCCGGCAACTGGGAACACATGGCCTCCAAGAACAACCCAATGGCATAGTGCGGCATGTAGAAGGTGCGGTGGTGTAGAATCATGAACTCATACATCTTGTCAGCAAGTACTGTAGCCCAATCGTACTGCACCCCATTCATAAGTCCATTCATCAAAATAATCTCAGGTAGGGCGATATCTGATGCACGGCTGGACCCAATAAGTCGTCTCTTCACGACATCCATGATACAGCGCCACGACCCTTCGGCTACAAATGACTTTTTCATTCCCCTATTTTTTGTGGCGTTGGTCACAGAGGCAAGTTCAGCCGATGTAAGGTTGTGGGAAACCATCTTCACCCGGTGCTCCTTCGTGTCCTTATTCATTTTCTTAGCTTTTAACTCCACTTTCTTCCCATTGCAGCCTGGTATGCCAAATACCCTTGCAAAGTCGGCTGCTGTGAAGGAAACCCTTAGCCTATGGTTGTCGTAGTCGAACGTACTAGTTCTAGAGGTGGCATCAAACACGTCGACCATCATTCGCAGTGGTACCTCAAATTTATTTATGGGGAAAACAGGCATCTGGATAGCCCAATGAACTCCTACTCGCTGTAAATTCTTTTTCACTTCGTGATCAACAGCATTCTCTTGCCACCACTTGCGGCACTCGGCTCCATTCACACCCTCGAACACAATAGTGTCAGCGGTGACCTTTCTCGTGGCTGTGGTTGTGGCTATCTTTGGCCTATGTTTCTGTTTGCTAGAGCTGGTGCTTGTATCGGTGCCTCCTGCAACTCGAACTCCAGATGGTAAAACCCTCACGGTCTTGTCCATGTTTGTCTGCAACTTTGCTCGCCAATGGCCTTTGTCGGCTGAATGCATTCCCTGTAGTTTGCCTCTCTTTAATGTGCTAGCTGAGATATGGCTAACCATGGAACCATTACACCACTTCCCCTTCCCTGCGGCAATGGTTGCGTACCCATGTGGTTGCAACGGCCCCTTTCTGCCACGACGAATATGCCAAGAATCCCTTCTTCCACAGGACCGTCGCCTTTCTCTTCAGGTAGAAGGCCTACGGCTGTGTGTGCGTGGCTTAGCACGGGTTGTGTGTGTGCGTGGCGGCTTTGTGCGACTATGTGCGGCTGCGTGTGCGTGTTTGTGCGGGCTGCGTCTTATTTATGCCGTCGTGGTCTGTTGAGGCGGTGGTTTGTGCGGTGGTTCCACCGCACGGGGTTCCTACCATTCGGTGGTTCCACGATGGGTGGTCCCACCGTACGGTGGTTCCACAGTGGCTTTTTTTTCTTTTTTTAATTTTTTATATTTTTTTCCATATTATATTTTTTTTGTTTCATCAATTTTCTATTTATTTATTTTTCAATTATTTTTTTCCCTGAGGACTTGATGGTGCAGCTGTCGCTCATGGTACGGTTTCAATTTGGAGCCGTTCACAACCTCGGGCACCTGTTTTCCGTCCAACGTTGTCAGCCAGATGGCCCTGTTGGCCCCGACTTTGCGAATTCAGAAGGGTCCTAGCCATCTCACCTTAAACTTCCCTGGTTTGATCTCGTTTTTCCCGTTGTATTTCAAAACCAGCTGTCCCAAGGTGAATCTTACCCATTTTTAATGTTTGTCATGCCATACTTTTCTTCTAGCTTGTGCGGCCTCTGTGGCCCACTGCGCCACCATTCGACGCTCGTCCAACTTGTTCAAGTTGTAAGCCTCTCCCGTAGGCTTTCCATGTCTCCGAATCTATTTTCAATTGCTATTCACAGACTCGGCACCATGAATTCGACAGGCACCACTGCTTCCTGACCATACATCAGTTGAAATGGAGTTTGACCGGTGGTCACCTTGTAAGTCGTTTTGTAGGCCCATAATACGGAGGGTAACTTCTCCTCCCAGTCTTCCTTTTCTACCCCGCAGGACTTGTAGATTACCGACACCAATATTTTATTAGTGGCCTCAGCTTGCCCATTCACGCGTGGGTAGTACAGGCTCGATAATGAGTGGAAAATCTTAAACTTGGTGGTCAACAGCTGTATGACATGATTCACAAAGTGCCCCCCTTGATAACTTGTCAACTGAATAGGTATGCCATATCTCGTAATAATTTGTTCATAGATAAATTTAGTCGTACTTACTGCAGAGTTATCCGGGAGGGCCCTCGCCTCCACCCACTTAGTCAAGTATTCTGTCGTGACCACAATGTAACAACACCGTCATGTACGGCTAGCCTTAAGAGGCCCTACACAGTCGAGTCCCCATCATTCGAAGAGTTCTTGCACGTTCGAAGGGTTGAGGGGCATGAAGTCCCGCTTCAAAGGTTTGCCCACCCGTTGGCAAGTGTCGCACCCCACGACCCACTCCCTGGCGTCGTTGTGTACAGTTGGCCACCACAGCCCTGCTAGCAACACCTTGCGGGCCGTAGTGTCCGGGCCCATATGTCCGCCTACAAGTCCTTCGTGTGCCTCCCTCAATACACTACGGACTTCCTCCTCCATGACACAATGCCTTAGTATCTGATCTGGTCCCATTTTGTAGAGTAAGCCATTGATCAGTGAAAAGGTCCTGCTCCTTAATACTAGCTTCCTCTGTTCCCCTAGGGGCATGTCCTGCAGGAATCGGGACGTAGACAGGTACTCTCCAATCTTCTTGTACCACGAAGGGAGTACGGCTATTTGGAACAAGTGCGCATCCAAGAAATCATCATTTGCTCCCTCCGGAGGTTCCCCCGACTTGATCCGAGACAGCTGATCGGCTATGACATGGCTTCGCCCTAGTCTTACCACAATTGTAAACGTGAACTCCTGTAGTAGCAATAGCCAACGGCTTATCCTCCCCTTGGATAATAGGCTTGTTTACCAAGTACATTAGTCCCTGGTGGTCTACGTAAAATGTGAATGGTGTAGCGAGTAGGTAATGTCGGAATTTCTGTACGGCATAGACCATGCCGAGGGCTTCGCGTTCCGTGGTACTGTAGTTCTTCTTAGCCTTGGAGAGCAACCTGCTCGCAAAATAAATCGGATGGTCCAACCCGTGTCCTCCTACCTGGGCTAGTGTAGCCCCAATGGCATAATTTGAAGCATCCACGTGAACGTGGAATTCCTTAACCCAGTTCGGGTATGCCAGTATGGGTGCTCCCATCAATCTCATTTTCAGCTCTTCAAATGCGTCGCTCTGTGGCTTTGTCCAGATGTATGGCTCCCCTTTCCGTGTCAAACTATCCAATGGGTGGGACACCTCAGCGAAGTTCTTGATGAACCTCCTGTAATACCCTACATGACCAAGGAAAGACTTTACCCCAGTGACGTCTGTAGGAGCTTCCATTTCTACTATGACCCGAATCTTGTCAGGGTCCGTTTTCAATCCTTCTTTGCACACAATGTGTCCAAGCAATCTTCCCTGTGGTACAATCTACATTTCTTCAGATTATGGGCCAACCGTGCCCTCGACATCTCTCCAGGCACTCCTCGAGGGCCTTTAGGTGGATGTCATGTCCGTTGTAAATAGACCAATCGTCCAGGAAAGCTTTGAAGTTGCCTACGGACATCTTGTCGAAGATGTGCAAGATGATGCGCTGAAAGGTCGTCGATGCATTACATAGGCCGAAGGGCATTCGGTTGTATGCATACACACTGTCCTCCACCACAAAGGTCGTTTTCAACTTATCCTCCTCAGCGATGGATATCTGGTTGTACCCAGAGAACCCATCCATGAAGGAATAGATTTCATGTCTAGCCACTTCCTCAAGGATGTTGTCGGTGAAGGGTATGGGAAACGGGTCTTTAATAGTGACACCGTTCAGACACGGGAAGTCGACACAGATCCGGATCTGATTGGCCTCTTTCTTGAGGGAAATCACAATGGGAGACACACATTCGCTTGTCTGCACTTTGAAGATTATGCCCGCTCCCAACATCCGCTCAATTTCGTCATTCACCCGTGCAACATAATTTTTGTTCATACGGTAAGGCCGCTTTGTTACTGGTTGGGCTCCCAGTACCAATGTTATGTGGTGTACACAGCTCTGGGGGCACACCCTTCGGGTCCTTGTATGTCCATGCAAAACATCCTTGTATTCGAGGAAAATTTTGAAGGCTACGGCCTTCCGCACTGGATTCCAGTCATCTCCGACAAGGATGATCTTGGGGTCACTCGTCCCCCCAAGATTTGTCTCCTTCACAAATTGGCTTCCTGATATTTAATAGGTTCGCCCTTCGGGAACTAGTGTGCAGGAGTATCATTCACAAAGGCCTCCCTTTCCTTGTACTCTTCGTATTCAAGAGGAAATATATCTAGTTCTTCCTCGATACTCAATACATTGCACGAGGGTGTAAACAATTCATAATCTCCCATTTGCCAGTGGAAGAGGCCATTCAAGGAGTCCCCGTCATCCCCCAAGCATGCTGCCAATTCTAACACCCCTCTGTCACTGGGCTCCATGCGGCGTCCATCTCTATCCTCACCCAATTGGTCTCCCTCAGATTCCGAGTCGGAGGAGGATGCTAACTCCTCGCTCACTATCTGCGTACGAAGATCAATCACGTACTTCCTCCCCACATTTTCCAAGGAAAGCGTATTCTGCTTCCAGTTATTATTCGCCTTTGCTGCAATGAGCCACCCACGTCCGAGAATGGCGTCGTACCCTTTCTGCTTCAGTGGAATCACTACAAAATCTAGCACGAATGGCTGTGTGCCAATCATCACCTACTGGCCCATGAGGGTACCAAGGGGTTTAATCCCGTGTTGATCTGCCCCTAGTAGGTTGAACATGGGAGGCCACAAAGTAGGCTTTCCCAGTTTTTTCCATGTCTCTTCTGGGAGCACATTTACTCCTGACCCTCTGTCCACAATGGTGTCCGTCAAGGTAGTCCCCAGGATGCCCATTTCTACCACCGCCGGTTGGCGTCCGCTGTTGACTACTAACAACATAGGGTTGACCGTGGGGCTTACGACCTCCCTCGTCTTCACTTATGTGGGTAATATAGCCATTTTCAACTGCGGCATGGTTTCAAGGAGGTCTTGAATCTTCACGGGTACCTCTATTTGCAATAATTGTCGTAGGATTCTCTCTTCTCCCCTCGTCCGTGACGGGCTTGTGGCCTCATGGCTGTTTTGTCCTTGTGCCGCCATTTCCTTTGTGATCTCAACCCTTGCTTCCCGCACTCTCTCGGTCTTCGTGCAAGGATCTGGGTATGCAGCCTTTTTGGCCTGTGCCCTTGTGATTGCCAACACTTCTGCCTTTGTATGTTCGATGTTCAAAAGGTTTACTCCTGGCTTCAAGCAATTTGCATCCTCATGGTCGCCTGGCCCACACCATCGACAGAGGTGCTGAGGGGTGGCTTCCTTCGTGCAAACCCGGGCGAAGTGCCCCCACTGATTGTAGGCCCTACATTGGATCATTGGTCAGCCCTTGGCATCATATTGGACACGGCTTTGGGTATTGTTATTGTTGTTGTTATTCCTTCCACCGCCGCGTCTGTTGTCTCGGTAACCCCCAGATGATGCCGATGTGTTGGTTTGCTGGGTCGTACCCGCTGGTGCGGATGTTGTGGCCTGCTCAGTGAACAGCACTTGCGTATTTCGAGTCTTCATATTGTATGGGCACTCCTTGATGGAGTGTCCCATTACTTGGCAAATTTCGCAAAAGGCCTTCTTCGGGCATGTACCCTTCGCATGTCCTTCCTCCTTGCAGTCCGTGCACCACACGTCTCCTTCGGTCTGGCTAGTAGAGCCTTTCATTGCTTTAAATTCCCTCATCATACACTCCATGTCCCTCTGCAGGGCCGTCACTTTCTTTTTCGACTCCTCGTTACCACTCTCATCAGAAGAAGAGTCATTTTCCTTGGAGAACTTCCCCTTTTTCTTGGACGTTTTGTATTCACTTTCTAAGTCCATAGCCCTATTGTATGCATCATCGTATGACGAAGGAGGGACTATCTTCATTTTCTTCTTCAAACTAGGTTTTAGGCCTTCTACGAACCACCTCTTCTTGAGTCCGTCGGTCGGCTGACTCTCCATTTTCCCAATTAGCTCCTTTAGGTGCCTTCCGTAGGCACGAACTAATTCCTTTTGTCCTTGTTTCGTACTGTATATCTCTACCACTATTCCATTATCATCCCGGAGTAGGCAGAACTCCTTCTCGAAGGCTTTCCGCAGCGTGTCCCATGTGGCCACTCCAGTTTTATCAATATCCGAGTACCAGTCGATGGCAACTCCTCGTAATGTCACTGGGAATTGCGTCGTCCATTCGTCTTGGTTTGTGACACCATTGGCCGCCCATATGGTTTCGCAGGTTTTGTAGTGCCTTACAAGATCCTCCTTCCCGTCGCCGGTGAATTTTGGCAGCTTCTACCTATTGGCCATTGATGGGGGTCGTGTCCCCAGAGGTGGTTGTGTCTGTCGTGCACCCGCGCCACTCCCTCCCGCGTCGGTGGTGTTTCCTGTTTGAGTGAATGGGGGTACGGTGTTTTGTACCCGCGTGCTTGGTGTGATGGGTCCCAAGAGGGGGTCATGTCTGTCGTGTGCTTGTGCCTCCTCCGCACCTACGGTCGTACGGTTGCCCTCTCCCCCGTTCTCACCCTCATTCTTTGCTCGCTCCCTTCGGTGGTCCTCCGTGCGTGGCATAGGGGATAAGTTCCTGAACTAATCTCGGGTCTCTTCGACCAGATTTCTTCGTAGCCTTGTTTCTTCCAAAAATTCTTCGTAGTTTCTCACCCTATGATGTTCTGGCGACATGCAGAAATCTCCTTCGGCTTCTGCTCCTGCACTCTCCGTGACACCTCCTTAGTTCCCTTCGGCAGGTCATCCTTCGGCAAGTTGCCTCAGCGTCCGTCTACGTTCTACTTCTTGTTCCAGAATCAAGGCCCTCTGTGCGGCCTCCCACTCCTCACTTTGTGCCTTCTTATTTCTATCCTTATTTAATAAGTTGGGCATTAATTCCCGTACATCTTCATAAATTGCAACAACACATAAAAATAGAACACTTCTTTATTAATTCATCCTGTCGGATACAATTTGTGTCAATAGTACGACACCATTATTATAATATGGAATGTTCTTTATTCCCCCTAGAGGTTTAGGGTTCAATTTCCCCTTGGCCTCTTGCCATCACTCTCTGCTTCCCAGCGACGACTATTTTCTTCGTACTGTTGGAGGACCTGTTGGCGTCGCTCCTCATGGGCAATCTCCTCCAGGCGAGTTCGTTGTGCCAGTGATGCCTGTGCAAGCAACCGGGGGAGGTGGTTCATCAACTGATTCGCTGCGGGGCTAACTTCTAGTGCGGTCCACACGGCACTTATTGGGACATCAGCCTTCGTGGCCTCTCTTCGAACGTAGGTCTCAATGGCCACCTGAAGCAGAATTGAGAATTCCCTCGTTGCAGTGTCTTCTCCGTCGTAGAGCTCCGTTTGCGCGTCGTCGGCCTCTGGGTTAATCTCACCAACGGGTAGGCCGATCATGTCTGTACGCCATCCGCTCCTTCCTTTCCTGGGTATGTCTAGGCAACGGCGCCAGATGTTTGCCACATATGGGTAAACGATTAAATGCAGAAAGTAAATGCACAGAACATAATGAGAATATATTTAAGAACCAGTCCCTGTATTAATTCAACAGTCCATGTACATCAAGTGCTTATAACATCACACCCAGATACGACTATGATGATGCTACTAAGAAGGAAAGGTATGCAATATATAATACCCGAAGGGGTGCGACCAACCGTCGCGTCCAACTGCCCTTCGGGAAGACTATCTGACTGCTGTAACCCATAATTACCGACGACAACATAACATAATGATTATTCCTGACAACAACAATTTCAGGAGTACGTTCAGGCAGAGCAGGCAGTAGACTGGGATATCTAGACAGAATATTTGGATGGAGAAAATAACTTTTGGGGGAAAGAATCTACTTTGGAATCATAAAAAGTGTATTCCCAAAGTTAGTTATTTCTCCCCAACCACTAAAGTGCTTTTTCACTTTTTGGGTTCCGTAAATTGCACTTTTTAGGGGACAGCTTTATGGTTGATAGTTATTAGTTAGTTAGTAGTTGGTAAGTAAGTTCCCTATTTACTAGGTATGGGCAGCCATGCCTTTCAAGATGAACCTGGGTCACTTGTATGATTAAATCTGGGCCATTCATCCAGTTTTGGAAACCTATTTAAAGGGATTGGTTTTCCCTTTTTATTGGACGAAGTTCTTGAATTGTTACAGAAACTCTGTCGAAATACGTATAGAATTAATGGAGTTTAAAGCTGTTGTTATTTCATGTGAGTGCATGGTCTCCTTCACCATTTAAATTTATGTCATGTATTTTGTTTTCAAGTAATATATTCAGGTTTATATTTGATAGGAATATTTAGTTCATACCATTAAGGAATGGCTGATTGTCATTCCCCCTGCATGGTTAGTCTGAACTTGTTTATAATCTTAGTTTGGTTGTTAAATACTAGATGGGCAAATTTCTGGATTCAACATTTGCGTTTAATAATTTGAAAATCTAGTTTCCTTTGAAGATTGCATCAGATATTAAGTAGTTGTGTAAAAATTACTAGCAAAGTTAAATCTGGTTATCATAAGATTTTAGTCTATTTACCTGAATGTGTTATTTTAGACAGAATAATTAGTTTCTCTCTTGCCTTATCTCCCTTTTTTTCCTTTTTTTTTAAATCTGAAAGTTGAAACTGCAAAAACAGCATCATGCTTTATCTGATGAAGTTAAGACCTGTAGAGTCATAGAGACCTTGTGCAAGCCAAAAGCTTATTCTATCCAAAACGTAAGTCCCCTTGTGTCTATTAGCAAGCTGCAAGACACATTAACCATCGAGCTATCCCGTAGTCAAGAGCTGACAAAGTGAACCTTGAGGTTGTCTCGCAGTGATCATTTAAAACAGCACTGGAACTTCCTTATGCAAGAGAGAATGGGATTGCTCACGAATTCTATTTTGTGTTGACCGGAAGGAGTTGGCGAAATGACTTTAACCATATCAACACTAATTTATGTTCTCCTAGGGGGTGAATGAAGGACCAACAAAAGCTAAATCTTTGAACATTTGTTTTAAGGAGAACAACCTACATGGCATGGGATGTAATGAGCACAGAGAAATATGGCAATGGTAAACTCTACCACATCCCATGCCTACATATTGAACAAACCTGCTGTCATGCCCCTGCCCTGAAAGAAGAATGAAAAGGGAATCAATACTCAGAAAATTGTCTTATTAATAAGACTTCACAATTTTCTGTAGGAACTAATGTTTTAGGCAATAGATGTCTTCATAAAGCAGCAACGGGTAGACAATGATCATAAAAGGGCAAGGATGTGTTGATCAAGTGATGAGCTAATTTAAAGTCTTAATGCTGGTTGACTCATTGCTCATAGTTTGGCCGATTCATATACTTAAGACAAAGATATATATTTGAAGGACTTGCAGGTAGTTTGCAGATGGCCAGTAAGCTAAGGAACTCGATAACAATAGCAAACTAGGAAACCAAGGCATATGCGATTCATACAATTGCCCAGCTAAGGGGTCGGTGTCTAATAAGAGCAAAGCAGTGTTACAGACTAAGAAAAGGCAGATAAACACATCAGCAATGATATTGGAGATAATGATGAAATAGCGCCTCCTTAAATAGCAATAAAAGAAGACATTAAAGAAGAAGATGAGTTTGGTTAAAGAGACATCTAATTACACAGTTAGAGCGACTTTTGTTAACATTATAATGGGCAACGATTAGACAACAACAGCAACTTCAAAAACACTATAACACTCGTAAAACATAATGGTTTATAAACAATGGCATTGATTCCAAGATGAGAGCATTATATGGGAGGAAATAAAGAGATAGCAATTATGGTACAATAAAAGCAGTGACGTCTATTATATATTCTTTACAGCAGTGATTCATTACAATGAAATATGCAGCAGTGAGAAGTATGTTATGTTGAGTGATCATTGTGATCGCTTTAGTATTGACTTACTATTCTTTTGTCATTGCCTGAGAAAACAAAGATTAACTAATGTAGCGATTAGTTAGGAGGGGAAGGGGCGATCACCAAGATTTAAATAATCATTAGCCAAATGATGCAAGCTGCTAAATATAATGAAGAGTTGCAACTTTCACATTCATATCTCTTCATGCCATATTAAAGGGATATCAACCATCATTTCAAAAGGGATGGATTGAACATTTTTTTTTATTCAGTCCAGAATTGTATCGCTCTTACAGAGCAAATAGCAGCCAAGTGGGGATGGCTTTCTACCACTCATAGCAAAGCCAAGGACGCAAAATATTAGCAACTTAAATCAGAGACAGGGCCAAGTATCGCAACTACAAAAGATATCACATCAGACAAGCGATCAGAGAATTCTTCAAGATCTTTACAGACCGATCGGCAGCCAACATATCACATTCACATAAAGGAAGATATCAGAAACAGCAACCCATATATATAAAACTTTCAGATCAATATAAATTCTATATTTGATCAATATATTATAACAATAATATCCATTTTATATCAGAATTATTGTTTAGCAATATATTCCTTACAGAACCGTCATCATTAATCATCAAAATAGAAAGAAGTCTCCTGCAATTTAAGAATTTACACAAAACCCTAGGAATTCACAAAAGGGGACAATACACCTGCAAGTATCCCCACCTTCTCACTAGCAATAATCTTCCTATTTCTTCTCGTGGACCATCACCACTACCACTAACAACCATAGAAAGCATATGCATAGCTGATTGTGTGGATTGTGTTGGCATTGGCACACTCGTAGACCTTGATTGCACCTCCATATGCAATCTATGAACCTCTACCTTCTCATCCTCCTTTATCTCTTTAAAAACCTTCACCCTTTGTCCTGTATAGCCCAATGGGTGACAATAAACTCTTGCATAGGTCCCTCTAAAATCTGTTCTACAAATGTTACACAACCACACGCTAGTCCCCCAGAAAAGTTGGTTTAACCTTTGTCAAGGGCTGTCACAAATTGAAGAAGAGATTTTTTTGAATTGAAGGGGCCTTTTGCATAAGGCTTTAAAACTTTGAAAGGGAAATCAAATGGACTTTGTGATTGTCCCCTTTCACCCATCCCACACCTTGATCAACCCCTAAGTGAACTTAAAACTCTCACATTTTGATTTTCATTTTTTTTTTCCATCTCATCATGCCCACTACTCTCATTGATGTTGCTCATGTTGTTTTGTTTTGTGAAACAATATGCAAGTGGAAAATGAATAAATAAAAATAAAAACACACATTTCTTCCTTTAAACTTTGGAAAGAATTGAAAAAAAAATGTAAGATCCACCTACTTCTTTCACTTCTCTTGCTACCTTACTCCTCACTACTCACCAATTTTAGTTTTTCCAACTGAACCTTCAAACCCTACTCAAAACGATTTTTTGGGGCTCCAACTTGGCTGCAATTATTTTTGGCATTTAGAAAAGAAATAAAATAAGACATGGAGGCCTCCTTTTGTTATTTTAGGGTTAAGAGGCATGAGGGGACCACAAACAACAATAACAAATCATTTATATGAAACGTGCAGGCTTTTTTTAATAAAACTCATATACAACCATAGGGGATGGTCAATCGTTCCAAGGACATCCAGTCGTCCCCTACCTATCTCCACATCCCCGGGACATTTCCTACAAAAAGTATTAAATCAAAACAGCTAGGAGGCATCCTTAAACCGCCCCCACAATGTCAGGACATCCCTGGTATATGTACCCCTTCAAAAATCCAGGGGCCACATCCCCAAGGAACATAGTTACAAGATTATATTTAATGGCATCCTAAATACCAACTCAACACATGAGAATGGTAAAGTGTATAAATTGACTTCTACTAGTCCTTTTGTATTGATGGCTTCCAAAAGACTGAATCACTGCACAAGAATGGTAAAGTGTATAGATTGACTTCTATTAGTACTTTACTCACCAACAGGTCAGCACTTAACCAATTCAAGTTTTATAATGTTATCATTTGGAAAAGTTAAGGCAAATAATGTGGCACAATCGCACCCCAAGTAATCAAATATCATATTGAAACTCCTTACTAAAATGCCTTATCTCCCCAAATTGGTAACAACAATTAGAGCTTGAGATCAACATCCCAAAATTTGGCATAGGCATGCTACTCAAGCAAGGAAGACATATAGCGGTTTATCATGCAGCAGCCTTGTTACAAGCCAAACTCAATTATGGATTCCAACATTCGGCGCCTTATTAGATTCTAGAAATTCTTCCACCTTTAGATATGTCCCACCTCCCAAAGGACCAAGACGAATTTTCTTCCTTAGCGAAAAAGATGACCAAAATTCATACCCAGATTCAAAGCATCGTTTAGCATGCTCAAGTTAAATTGAAAGCACTCCTTATCCATCACTAAGCAATTGTTTTTTTATGCTCACACAAATATTTAATGGTGTCAACAAGGGCCATTCATGTTGGTAAAAGCTGAAGAAATAAGATTTAGAGAAATTGGCAAGTCTATCTCAGGGAGGCATGGCTGCCTTATATTATTGAAAAATGTTTAATAGTACATGACAATTACACAGGGCATAATGATGGCAGTTACAATAGCCTTAATAAAGACAGATACATACATATGGCTACAACTAACAAGTGTAGTAGCAGTTACGCTACTATATTATTAATATTATCCTAATATTCTAATAATAACAAATAATTTAAAATAGTTGTCACGCCTCATTTAGACATTCAACTCTTTCATATCACTATACAGTATTTTTTTTTTAATTTCATAAGGGAGAAATAGATTTTAGACAACTTAGATCACCATTAGAACTTTGTTACATTGCAATGGATGCATCCAAGACTAACCTAGAATGGTTACATTTGGAGGAAGAGACCTTAAATGATGATCTATGCTAAACGTGCAAGCAACCTTGTAAAAATTCTTGTGGAAGTTCCAATGATCTAAAATGTCAGATAGTAATACATTAACCCATAGCATGATCATTTAGGCCAGATATTTTACTTCAAACAGTACTAACACATAGCTAATACTAATATACTATCCTACAACATATGAAAGATTGTCCATTGGTGCCTATGAAGAATCTAGCTGGTAGCACTAGACAAAGGGAATTCAATAAGGATTCAAAACCCTAAAGAATGATCTGTTCCATGAGAGGGCAAATTGTCATAAAAGTTAACTTCATTCTTCAAAATGGTAAGCAAGCTTGTGGAAGTATCAAATATCTAGAAAAACCTACTAGCATCTAGATAATCATGTCAGCCAATTACTTGTATATAGCCAATTTTTCTGCTCCTTTAATGATGCACTTAAAATAGTAACCAATCAATCAATGGAAACCTCATAGCTACTTTAAGAAAATTACAAATATACTATCAAAATTGACTGATTTGGGTATGTTCAATTGTAGAGAAGTGGCTGGTCGCTATGAATTTAATCAATTGCATAGCATCAATGTTATTATATAAGAGCTTGACATTGCCACTCAGTTAACAAGACATGGGTGAAAAGTATACTACTTAAGTGACCATATTAATAGATGATTTATCTGATATAGTTCAATAGCATGATCTCTTACAAAATTGCTCCTGGAGTAAGATATGTACAATTTTGTATTTCCCAACCTCTCGTTGAAGTGAACTTATTTGTGGTGGAAGTGAATAATTGAACCAATTTTCTCTATAAGTATTTAACAAGCATATCATGCAAACTATTGAATGCCAATACAAACAGAGCAATAATCACACCATGTTAAAGAGGCAATATTAACATTCTATTTGGGATAAAGATGCTAAGACATTACCTTGTTTGGTTTTCCAGCACAATGCCTCTTCTAGAAGAATCAATGACATCTGGCAAAAATAAGTGCATATTATAGTTAATTCCACTTGCTTGTCTCAATATCATAATTGGATAAAAAGTTACAATCTCTTGTTAATAATTAACATGTTCAAAAGTTTAAAAGCTCAAAAGAAATTCACGTATTTGGCTTGTCCTAGGAATATCTCAACATTTCAAAAAAGTGTAAGGCTGCGGAAACAAAGTATGACAAAAGAAACTAAATTACAAAGAAAAATATCAAACCTTTGGTAATTGCTCAGCTAACAGGCTGCACCTGCCCCTCATTTCATGTGCACTACTACATGATTGGACCTTTATCCAAAAAAATTCAAATGATTAATAATTTAATATGTACCATTCATGCAAAATGTGGATAACAAAATGTTTTAAAATCATCTAGACATGCATTCATACGAATGGAAAAGAGATGTGAAATAAGTCTACATCAAGATGAAGAAGCATTTATCACATTTCTAAAGAAACCTATCAAAGATATGTCAACTTGGATACTCATACATGCAAGCATTCACTGGCAATATGAAGAAGAATCATTCTTTTGAGATCAATATTGCACTTCAATTATTCAATGGCCTGATTAAACATATGGATTACAAAAACTCCCACCTAGCACTTCAAGGTCCATCCCCACTCCACATTTAAACCAGCCATCTCCTCTCACCCTAAACAATCACGACCACAAGCAGCTCAGCCCTAGGCTGATTGGAGCAAAGATCTGCCCCTTCAAAGAAACGGGATGGTCTCCTCACAAAGTGCTCCCCATTAAAACCAAATTGCAATTTCAAATAACTTGTATCCAACAATCCATTTAGCAACACGTCCATAAGAAGATTATCAAGGCTTCTTTCCCCATCAAAAAAGCAAAATGGATGTTAACTTAGAATGGAAACCGTGACAAAGGTGAAATTTTCCATGGATGAAATGCAAAGTCTCTGACTACTCAAGGAAAAGCCCTTATCTATAAATTCATAGGAGGCTTTCCAAGGCCTTTGAAAATATGGATGTAATAAGACTAGAAATCTTCATTATCTATAGATATTCTTGTGATGCAAAAGAAAGCTGCATGACATCATATTACTGCGTCTTCATAACATCATTGTTATCATGCTGGGGTGATCTAAAGTGTATTACCTGATTGCCTTCCCAAAATGAATCGTCTCTTTTTATATCTTTGTATTTCTAATAGAGAGATGCACCTCTTTTGAAGGATGATGTCCTTTCAAATCGATGTGACCTTCTTTCCTTAATCGCACCCTTTGTTGTTCATTTATAATGAACATAAACAATTCTTGTTTTAGACTAATCACTACAAATCGCATCTCTTAAAGCATATTAATAACTGCAATCTAATAATTGCTGCATAACTTGTGCATTATCTTTTTGTTCGCTGTAGTCAATCATCAAAGTCTTCTTAAAAATCTTACTCCAATCGCTGATCAATTGCTGTCTTGGTAAAGTCGTTGCTCCATTACTTAATCGCTACTTCAACTTGTTCTTTTTAATACAAGGCGCTGCCAGCATATTAGAAGTTCCTGTGAGCATGGATATGCAAATTGTTGCTCATCTTTATCTCACATTGTTCTTCTATAATTCAAATCGATGCTTTTCTTTTTAATATATTTGTTGCATTCCATAACATGGATTTCTGTTATTCTTATCTCAACCACTCCCATCTTTCACATAAACAAATTAATATTCTTTTGACTTAGACGATTAATCTGAAGTTGGCCAAGGAGATTCATTGACCAGCTTGATAGAAATTTTCCTTAAGTTTATTTCCTTCTTTTCATTATTGCTCTATTAATGTAGAGTCGGCTATGTTAATTTGACTGTCATCTTTAAATATTCTTTTAGACTATGAAGTCACTGTCAATGATACAAATCACTGCTCTTTGAATCATATGTCTTATCAAAATATCTCTATATTAGTCTTCTTATTTCACCAACTCTCTTCATTGATAATGCATAACAACTATTCTTACGTTGCTTTGACATCAATGACAAACAATTCCAACAATCCTTAAAGATAATACAAGGAGCTTTCTCAATATTAATGATACATGACAGAGTCCTGTTTGGGGATATCACAATCCATGACTCTTCTAAAAACTCATATTTTTCAACAACTTTCTACACGCTTAACCTTCTCTTCCCAACTTATTTCACAAAACTAAACTTTGCTCTGAACAAAAGAACGAGATGAGAGAAGAGGCATGCAAGTCATGAAGTGTCATATTATACAGCCTCAAGAAACATCTTATTGCAAGCACCTTATAACAACATTATTAATGACCTACAACTAACCACCTAATTTATTAAATACAGGTGTAAACATACACTTTATTATATCATTATATTAATATTAATCATGTATTCACAACAAAAGCAATTTGGATTTAGTGCACAACATTTTTGTTGTTGAAGCGATAGACCAATTACTATATTAAAGCACACAAAATCAATGATTATTGATAGCTTCGTATAAAAATTGGGTAGAATAGTTATGGATATCTCTCTACTTTGTTGGTTGACCGACTTCTCCTTGCTTACATAGAGCTCAAATTATAGCTGAAAAATTTAGTGGATCAACAACCTATTGAGATTGGGAGTGGAATGGCTACCACTAACCACCAAGTGGATAGCTCTAAGGCATCGAAATGAAATCGATTGTTATCCATCAGGCATAGGCTTGAAACTCTACACTCACAATACATAAAATTCTTGAAGTGCAATGTGGGTCATGATATTGTAATTGGAGAAAATGGCAACCATAGGTTAGTAATCTCATTCCCTTACCTATTTTTCAAGCAACTTCCTATAGAAATACACCTGATTTGGTTTTGATCATCAAAGTGAAGCAAGATAGGAGAGTTGTGGTTATCCCCTGTGATTCAACCAGGAGGCCACAAGGGTCTTGCAAACATCATGGAGCTCCTCATGCCCTACGAAAACCATAGAAGAATTGTAGACCATAGGTTTGGATACAGGATTGGCAGCTAAGACGGTTCATATTCTAGCCATCCAATGGGATCTCATAAAGTGAAACAAGAGAAAAATCAATTTCCTGGCTAAGGCAGGTGGTGTAAAGCTCTCATGCTTCAAATGTTCTCTCTTGTGCATGGTAGTTACAGTCAGGTGGTGGGAACCAAGGGCATGGTCGAGTAATACTGGCTGCAAGATGTTTGGGGGGAATGGGAGTCAATGTTGCATTGGATGGCAATTTCAATGCTGCTGGGGGTGGTCCATCTGCTACAGCAGGAGAAGCAGGTCCTTCCTTCACCGCCAAGGACTAGATCCCTGACTTGATTTTTGGTTTGGTCATGCTTCTTGCCTACAACGATTTCAATTTTAGGCAGGATGGCCTTCGATTGATAATCTAGTTTTGATTGGTATTGATCAAGAGTTCTTATGTAATATTCTAGGGTGGCCAAATTTGTGGAGTATATGCAATTTTTTGAGTGTGATGACAATTATTTTCAAGGGCAACTCTCAGTTGCCATTTCTCGTCAGCCGTGTGTCTAGGTTGCGACCAGAGGAACCGTTTTAGGTGATCTTTCATGTTTTCAGGTGAGGGTCCCTAACAAAACCCCTCATTTACCTATCAAGAAATATATATTAAAATAGACGATTGTTAATTTGGTAAGACTTGCCATGGTTTTTTGCCAAGTCTAGGTCCTAACACAAAATACGCCTGTGCAGATAGAACAGAGTTCGAATCACAAAACTACGTTCCTAATCCCTGGAACACATATCAAGATAGAAAGACATTCCAGGTACATGAAATGCAAGAAGAGACACGTCCAGGGAGTCAAAAAAACTCGCCCTAAGTGTCGTGCTTCTGATAAATCTCCTGCAGTCGCCGTCTCTTGCTGGCATCACCTAAGAATGACTTTAAAAACTGAATTCTATAGTTAAAAAGGTTTATTGTTCAGGTCATCACTAAGTAAAATACCAAGTTGACATGTGAAACTCACTACAGAGGAGTTTTTTTGTTTTGTTTTGTTTTTCAGTTGTGCACCACTGGATTTCTACCTGGTGTCCAATATAGACCTTGTCAATTCACCTACATATATCTATCTTGTTTTATTGTAGAGTGCTGTCTCCAAGAGTTCTTGAGTACATTATCTGTTTTACTGTAAATGGCAAGTAAAAATTTGGGTTTTAGAGAAAATACTCAGGTTCGATTCACACTCACAGGAAACAACCATACAAAAACAAAAAAAAAGACTTGTTGTCTAAAAGCTCTCAGCAAGTACCATCTTCTTAAAAATGCAAAAATAAAATCAACTGTGAATCAAATTCAAGAATTAAATGACAAGGGAAAAAAAGCAAATGCTACCATGAAAACCATGAATTGTGCGAGGAACCGATCCGAGGCTGCATCTGGCCCAGATAGTGAGTGCTTACGCATTAATCCCAATATTGCCTGATCCCTTTCCAGTCGTTGGAGAGCTTCCATGTTTCAAATTTCTGATATACTGCAGAATGGTTAGGCTTTAAAAGGTTAGACCACCTTCTGGAGAAGTATCATGGATCTCTACTCGACGTGTTGGCCAAAAGAGTTGGAGCACTAGTAAATGAAAATGTTGTGTCCCACAAAATATCACTCTTGTAAATCAATCTTTGAAAGGAATGGAGGAGCGAGTATTAATGAGGCCTACGAGACCATCATTCATATATTTAAGGAAATTTTCGGAGGTCTACGACATCATCATTCATCTAATTAAGGAAATTTTTGGTTTTATGAAGTCTTGTTTTTTCAAATAATTTATTTAGATCGCACATCTTCAAATTGTTTTTATATTGTATAGAAAGAAAGAAAAGTTAATGATGTCTATGAGACTAAGTAGTCTATAAGACTAAGTAGTCTATAAGACCAAAACAAACAACCTTAATTTGTCTCCATATTCATTTCCAAGTGGGATCTCCTACTATTAATTTTGACTAGGAGGTTAGCCATCTTGTTACACCGAAAGCGTCTCTTTATATGAGATGGACGAGTTGAACTTGCAAATCAAGGGTTCATAACGTTGGAGAGGCATGCAAGACGATCCAAGCATTTTTTACTGTTCGATTTCGTAATTTTTTCCTCCATTTCGGGCTTGAGTTGAAGCCTATTTTTGTATAGTAATCCAGATAATTATTGCTTGCAACTTGCCTATTTCTATACTATTGATAGCAGATTATATGATTTTCTCGTTTCCACCTGCCATTTACCCATTCACAAGCAATGGGGAACATCCTGATTTTGGATTCCAAAATATAAATAAATAGAGTGGGCACTTTGTTCTTTGTCCGGCGGACACTTTCTTTCTCTTCCAATGGTTGTCATTAACACATCTGTAGCTCAGAAAAACATAAAGAAAAGCACTATAATGATTAAAGGAGAAAATTGTGCCACAATTTGTATTAATTGCCCACCATCCATGATAATCGCAACCATCTAAAAAAATGGCACACGCACCTTAACTATGAAGTCATTGACTACAACTGTTGTTTAACTCATGAGACTCCCTTACCTTATAATTATTGCTGAAATATAAACTAGTATATCTATATTTAAAAATATAAATAAATTATGTCGAGAGATATCTTATAATCGAAGGGAATTTGAGGATTGCAACAATATTAGTATTATACAAGAGTTTCAAAAATATGGATAATAATAGAGTTGATTTTATTGATTGTTCCCTTTCATATATTATGGCACTCTTCCACTGTCATTTAAATGTAATGGTTTCATATAGTTGGAGACAAGTGGCAAGAGTTATATTTTATTTGGAGTAATAAAATAACACCTCCACAAAAACCAAAAGATGGCATATTTCATGCATTTACCCGTCATTTGCATGTCAAATTGTTTCAAAATTGAATTTTTGTTTACGGACATGTTGATGTCATTGTAGATGTCTCTCGGCATAATCGGCATAATGAGAGAATGGTCGTAGAGAAATGATTAGTCATATAAATTGGTCATCTAAGAGATGACAAGATATGCATGCTTGAAAAGCATTCATAAACATTCTCATGCCACTTAGGAATAGTTTAGACTATGTTTAATAGTTAGCATTTAAAGCCTTTCTTTAAATTGGTCTAGACGATACAATTTTTTTGATTTGGAACATCATTCTATGGAAGTGGTTGGACATCCCACTATTCCTATATTGGAACACTCATATCTTCATCCTCAAATTCCATTTGTTTAATTGATGATATTATCTCAATTCTACTAAGAAACTATCTTCTATAGGGAATAATGAATGAAAGCATATGTATCGAACTATGTGTGAAATATATTAGATTCCAAATGCAAAATGTCAAAGTCACTATGTCACAAAATGTAAAATGTCAAAGTCACCATGTCACATAGGGCTAAGAATTTTGAAAAGGAAAATACCAATGGCTACCAAAGAGGAAAAGACTACTCAACTTAGTTGTTGTTTTCTATGTTTTTACCACCACGTAGATAGTCGTCATTTTTTTCCATTTGTAGCATGATGTAGAGGAAAATGTAAGGGATGCAACCATGGTAAAGGATGAAACCCATAATAAGATAGAAAAATTCAATATAATTTTATGATATTTGAAATTTAATATTCCTATTTTATGACATTTAAAATACTTCACCTCTTTAAAAATGGAAAATCTTGAATTTGTATCCCCCATCAAGTAGCTTCTAAGCTTTGCTCTTTGGCATACATTTGCTCATAATGTCAAAAAATTGTGTGTTACTAATTATTAGTACAAGACTTTGGGTATATGAGAATGTTATTAAAGTAGTTGTTGACAAAGTTATCAAAATAAACATATTTTAAGTCACATTTATCAAATGTGTATGAATATGTATATGCACTTTTGATCCCAAATAGCATAAACAACTATTGAAATAGAGCTAGCCTTGTCATGCAAACATATTTTTATTTTAGTCAAGAAGGTCATCAATACATGGCACACAAAAGATATTGTTAAACATAATGGTGATTTTGTTAAGAGCCCTAAGACAACACAAAGACAAATTATAAATAAAATTAAACAATATATAGAATTTTATTATAATGTTGTCATGGTAAAGACTCCAATCCTTCCAATTAGGTTATCTTCCATCACAACAAAATGAACAAATTATAAATAAATGAAAAAGTAATAGTAATTTGTTAAAAATAAGCACGTCTACGAATATGTCAAGGTTAAAAATTTGGTGGGCACCTATTGATGTGTGATCATATGAATGAAAGAAGAATGAGATGACATCTCAAGGAACACGATTATTGCAATGTACACTGCTACATATTGGTAATGAGAAAGCAAGGCAACACAAACTAAATGCTTATGACAAGTCATCAAGTTAAACTAGTTGCTCTAGATCAGAGCCCAACTAATACAACTATGTATTTTCAGTTGTACATTTAATCATTTGAATCCAACATTTAAATTACACGAGATTTTTTTCACTTAGGTTATGCATCCCTCGCATAACTAAGATAATTTACTTTATTAAAAAAAAATATGTAATTTTATTTTATAGAATGAATATAATATTTGAGAATTGACGAATTCTTCTCTCACACTAAATGGACAACACATGACACCCCTTCAAAAGAACAACTCGGATCTACTTTAATGAACATTGCTTTCTTGAGATTTTATTTGGTACTAGTAATTTCTAATCAACAAAAATTACACATATCCTAAATAGATGGAATTAGTCCTAATAATTGGAAGGTCTACAATGATCGAATAACATGACAATGCTAGGTCACAATCCACTAGTACACTACATAGAACATAGAATCTATGAAAGACATGAGGTCATGTCATGAAGCACACCAAAGAAATTAGGGTAGGTTTCATAGTAAATCATGTTTGACAATTTGTAACATACACATAAAATATATAGTAGCACCTATCCCAAATGTAATTATCACCCTATGAGTTTGATATATGTAACATATTATTCATACATGTGACATGACCATACACATTGAACACATGTTGAAGCATAATAATGGCTCTCAAACATTGGTCAAACATGATTTAAACTATACTATCTAAAAAGGATAAAGCATAATAAATTATGTCTTCAAAAGGTTTTTTTTAGAAGAATTCATTTGTTTGATAGTCAAAAAAATTTAAATTAGGTTTATATGTTTAAACAAAGTAATTCTTTTTTTTCTTCCAACAACAAAGGTTGCTCAACACATAGTTTACCTTGACTCTACACTACTTTGCATCCAAATTTATGATGTACAATAATGAGTATAACTACAAGCATATTCTACATTTCAATGTAAACCCCACATAGAGCAATTTTTTTTCCTTATGTTAGTTATTTCATTCTATAATAGCCCCTAACTTGACAATGCATAAAATAAAACTCCATAGACCATCTTATAGAGTAGAAATACATTCAATTGCCAGTGGGATTCTCTCCATCCATTGACATCATCACTTGCTAGGGAACTTGAATCATCAAAACATCAACAATTTGAGAATATTTTGTTTATAACAAATAGAGGTGTGAAATGGTCAAGGAAAAGTAAAATCTTTATCAGGTGTCAATGATTTTAGTGTCCAAGACTTTATCCTTTTCTTATAGTGTTTTTAAAATGAATTTAAATATTTATCTAATATATTATTACTTACATTTTAAAGAACAAGGAAAGGCATATTGAGAAGAACAATATTATCATATTTTAACTTGAAATCAACATTATAGTTTGTAGGAAAGAAGGATTAAACATCTAATTATATTCTTTTGTATTATTAATGATGAATCTTTTTCAATAAATAAATTTATATGATTATTTTTAATCAATTTATTATATCTAAGGTATTCAGGATCTACGATTGATAATAAATAAATTTATATGAATATTTTTAATCAATTTATTATATACAAGGTATTCAAGATCTATGATTGATAGCCATTTTTAGTCATGCAAGACAGTCAATTGAAGCTATCTTGATCCTTTGTCTAAAAAGTGCATTTAGTTGTAATTGGTCAGTGTGTTAGTGTGATTGTAATAATAATGTTCCATGAAACATTTTTACCCACCAAGAATAATAACAATTGCATTTTCCTACAACCAACAATCTGATGCAACTATTATCACCTAGATACATTTCTCCTTCATCATAAGAATGGTAAGAAGATAGTTTCTCCTTCAAAAGAGCCATATGATATGAGAAACATGAGTTAAGTAAATAAATACTTCTATCTTCTTCTCCTCTCTCTCTATTTATCTCTCCCTCTCCCCTCGCCCTCTCCATATACATCTCCATATTTTCCTCTGTGTCTCTCTCACTATCTCTATCTTCTTACCTCTCCATGTATTTCTCTCCCTATCACTCCATATGTTTATATATATCTAACTATCCTCTACCCTCTCTCTATTATTGTCCTTCTCTAGATTTCTCTTCCTCTCCATCTCTCTCTCTCTCTCTCTCTCTCTCTCTCTCTCTCTCTCTCTCTCTCTCTCTCTCTCTCTCTCTCTCTCTCTCTCTCTCTCTCTCTCTCTCTCTCTCTCTCTCTCTCTCTCTCTCTCTCTCTCTCTCTCTCTCTCTCTCTCTCTCTCTCTCACACACACACACACTCTCTCTCTCACACACACACACACACACACACACACACACACTCTAAATTCATGTTTCACTCTCCCTATCATTACCTCTCTATCTCTTCCTACTCTATCTCTCCTTCTCTCTCTATATCCCTATCTCCACTCTATAAATAACTTAAACTATATCATTATATTTGTATCTCTCCATTTTCCCCTTTTTCATTTCTTTTTATCTCTATTTATCCCTCTCCTTCACCTCTCCTATCACTCCCTCACCCACTCTATCTTTCCAAAGTTATATATCTCTCTCTCTACCTCTCTATATTTGTATCAATCCTTTCTATATTTCTCTCCCTCCCCCCTCTCTCTATATATCCATCTCCATCTCCCTCTCACTCATACGTACACATACTCCCTATATCTCCTCTCCATCTCTCTCTCTCTGTCTCTCTCTCTCTCTCTCTCTCTCTCTCTCTCTCTCTCTCTCTCTCTCTCTCTCTCTCTCTCTCTCTCTCTCTCTCTCTCTCTCTCTCTCTCTCTCTCTCTCTCTCTCTCTCTCTCTCTCTCTCTCTCTCACTATCTCCCTCTCTCTACCTCTTCATACATCACTTTGTATCTTTATCTTTCTATCTCCTTCTCTCTTTATATATTTATCTCCCCCATCTATATTTATCCATCTCTCTCCTTTCTCTCTCTTTGTCTATCCCTCTCCTCTCCATATCCCTTTTCTCCATCTCCATCTCCATCTCTATCTTTATCTCTATCCCCTATCTCTCTCACTCTTCCCCCTCTCCATCTCTCTCTCTATCTTCCCCCTCTATCTATCCTTTTTTATAAGCCTATTTCGCTATCTCTCTCTTCTTATTGTAGACATAACATGATCTTGTCAGTGGAGGTTGATTATCTTCCTACTTCAATGGTTATCCTCGATCTAGACCTTTGTTTCACAAAAAGCATCTTTTTCTAAATTACCCATCCATTGACCTCATGTATTGCACAATTGTATGCAAAAATACATCAATTTATGTCAGAATTGATCTTCCAAACTTCTTCGACATGCCCATTGCACACCAAGGTGCAATTGCTAGCTAATACTATCTTCTTAAAATAACTGGTGCATATTGTCAACCTTCAAACTATTTTCATACTAAGTATATATATCCTCATAAGTCATGTAATCCATGATGAAGTTTCATTCAATTTCTATTAAACTAACATTGTAATATTTAGCTTATAATGGCCATTTAAGTAGTTTAGTTAGTTTTGAATAACTTTGTATTTTGTAAGCCAATTAGTTAGTATTTAGTATCTTTTTGTTATATCTTTAGTTCTCCATTATTTTCATTATGGAAAGATCTTTTGTATTTTCTTATATAAGGAGTATTCCTCTCCTTTGTTAATATTGAACAATCACTTATCATTTCATGGTATCAGAACCTAGCTTCTTTTTTTGGTGAGTTTTTTAATAGAAAATACGTGGTTCATTTACCTAGAAATTTCGAGGAAACTTCAAAAAGTTTTTTTTCAATAAAATCGTGGGTTTTTGATAAATTTTCTTAATTTAAATTTGTGGTTTTTTCCTAATAATTTCTTGAGAAACATTTAAAAGATTTTTTGAATGGTTTTTTTTAAATGCGAGATAAAATTATGGGATTTTTCAAGGGTTTCTTCTACTGAGAATTTTCTGATCAAACTAGAAATCACAATGAGAGGGTTTTTCTCTTACTATAAAAATTGTGGATTGATTTCTTTCTCAAAAAACACATGTTTTTGAGGTTGTGTCAAGTCGTGAAGGGTGTATGAGATCATGCAACCACTAAATTTTTTTCCAGATCGTAATGGTTTGTTTGAAATTGAGTTGTTTCATGATTCGTGTCTTTGAAATTATGGGTTTGTTCATCACAAATCATTTGGCTTCCTCTATGAATCTTGGGTTGTTTTATACAACAATTGCAAGTTTTCCAATGTTTTTTATAGCGTGGGTATTCTAAGAGTTTCCCTGCACATGTTTGGTTCTCTTTTTTTCTTCCTATTTGAATGTGTTCCTTGCCCATGTAATTAGTTTTTACTTACAACATCTAGGAGTCTTCTTTTTTCTTCTATGAATTCTCTAATTGTTTTTTGAAAGATTTTTAGTAAAAAAAAATCATGGGTTTTTATATTTGACCTTTTTCCGCTTGCATTTTCTTTGTGTTAATTTCCAAAGCACCTAGGGTTTTGGTGTGGTGAGATTTTAGATATATTTTTTTGACATTTTATGTTCAAAATTGTGGGATTTATTCATCTGTGACTAGGGTTTTAAAGCTGCATCGAGGGTTTGATGATTTTTCCACAAAATTGTTGTGTTGTTTTGGAGTAAATTTTTTACAATTATTAGACAAAATCTTGGCTTTCCAATTTTTTGTTAAATTGCGGTTTCTTACTACTCATTTTTGTAAAAAAAAATATTTTTTACTTGACCTAGGTTTGCTTCAACAAGTGTTTTCACATGATTTTTCAAAAACAAATCATGGGTTTTGGTTTTTTTATCAGTTTTCATCGCCCCCTTATTGCAAAATATGCACGTTCTTTCTTCCCAAGTTTTCCTAGGTATCTTCCACCTACCATTCTCACACCTAAGATGATCTGATCTCATCCTCAATTGTGCAACTAACAACCTTGCTTTCTCTTTAATATTTGCACCTAAATAAGTTTTTGAATACCATGATCCTTTGGTGGGCTAAACTCTTTGATGTAGTATGCTTTTTTTCTCCCAATTTGTTTTGTCTACATGGCAATTCTAAATTTTTCAATCACATAACTTTTTATTTCACTATTGGTGCAAGGAAACTCTTGCAGATTGATGTCCCACTTGTTCCTCTAGTTGTTGTTGTTATTCAATATATGAATGTCCTCAGATATTGCACACCCAATGATGAAGTGGCATTCCATCAACCACCCCTTTATTGCAAAAAAGACAAGTTCTTTCATATCAGTCTTCCTTGGGACTATCGATCTACCATCTCATGTCTAAGATGGTGAGAACCAGTTCTCAACTGTGCAACTAGAAGTCTAGCCTTTCCCTCAATTATAGCCCTTAGGTAGTCTTTTTCATCATGCTCTCCTAGGGGGTTGAACTCTTTGATACCATGTGCTTTTATTTTGACCAACTTGTTTTGCCCACATGGAAATCCTAATTTTTTCTAACAAAAACTCTTTTTATCTCCTCATTAGTGTTGGCGTAATCTTGCAAATCAATGTTCCACTTGCTCATCCATTTTTGTTGTACTCCATCCAAGTTTTCTTCCTTCAATTTAATTCCTCCTCAATAATAGTTTTAGGCCAACATTGCTTGTCCATGTCTTTAAATTTTTTTAAATAACTTACTAAAGTAAATATTGTTGATGCTTCAATTGGGAAATATCAATTTTCACTAAGAGAATCTCATACGGAACTATTGACTTGACCTTGAGACTATAAATGATTAGATGCTTTTCTTTCTAATTGCCTCCAATTATGGTTTGACATGCTACTCCCCCAAATCTCACAACCATAGAGGACAATTGGCATAACCAACAAACTAAAGAGGGTTTTCTTGCTTGTTCAATCCCATAACTCCACTTTCCTACACCTTTTTTGTAAAAGGTAAGAAGCTTTCCACCCTCCTTGAATCCTTTTTTACCTAAAGTCTCCCAACTAATCTTATTGTGGAAATATTTTCTCAAGTACTTGTATTCTTCCACTATCTCCAACAAGCAACCTTCATGATGAATAATGATGAACAACAAATACCCTAACTGGTACTGAGAGGGGGGGGGGGGGGGGGTGAATCGGTATATACAAAAACTTCTCAACAACTTATCAAGTTAAAACAATGATAACCGATTTTCTTCATCACTGAACTTAACCATGGCAATACCGGTTAAACACAGTAAGACTTCAAACAACTAAACCAGTAAAACTAAATACTTCAAATATCATTCAACACTTGATAACTACTTCACCCATATACATATGCATGTGTTGTATCAATAATACCATAACCATTAGCTCTGCATGCATAATCACCTAAACAAAGAATACTCAATCATCACATGAAAAATGCACAACTCATGACACACAGATTTTTCACGTGGAAACCCAAATGGGAAAAACCACGGTGGGGATGAATACCCACAAGTGTGTTTTGAAATCTTTTGAAGCTCGCTCTGTTAGGAGCCTAGTCTGGTTAAAGACTTTACAATAAGGTTATGCTAGGAACCGATCCTATTAAAGATCCCTTGGTAAAGGGATGGCTATATACCTTGTTAAAGGTTGAAACCCTGTTAAAGGTTACCTTACTAGAGGATTTGAAGAACTCAATGAACTTGAGTCACCTGGTTAGAGATTTTACAATAAGCCTATTAAAGCTACCCAGTCAAGGGGTTTTCCTACTGTTTAAATGATTAGAAGACAACAGGTAAAGCTTTGATCTGATAATAGCACTATATGCTAAGGTAGATCCTTTTCAGTTCCTCTACTCTGCAATCACACTCTGCAATTTTCCAATCACTGGTCTGGCAAGTATCTCATCACTCGGATACAAACACAACATTTGCCAACAATTACAATATCAAAACTCATCGACCTTATAGACAACAATTAGGTCAGTATCATAAACCCTAAACCCTAATCAATTTAGGTTTACAATTACAATCGGTCCAATCATGACCGTCCAAATACATTACATAGAATAAAACAATCTCAAATAGATCATAAGTCATTATGCATCGTCCATTCTTCACCGCACATAGAAATCAGTAACCCATCACGCTTTCTTCTCATACCGCTAAGAAGAATGTTCATTCCTGAGGTAAACATTTAATGCAATTGATCTTCACATGCAAGATCCTCAAGAAAATCCTTCACGTGCACAAAACTGACGTGGTACCTTGATCTAATCCTCATCTCTTAGCTAACTCATCACAAAGTGTCACCGGTTGTATCGCACAAGTTAGATTGCCAAACCGGAAACCCTAGAGCTGAGACTACCAACCGGTAGTCACACTTAGTGAAACCCTGA
This sequence comes from Cryptomeria japonica, assembly GCF_030272615.1. NCBI lineage: Eukaryota > Viridiplantae > Streptophyta > Pinopsida > Cupressales > Cupressaceae > Cryptomeria > Cryptomeria japonica. Next base: position 309,595,459 of record NC_081414.1, read on the forward strand.
CACTGGTTCACTACATCTCTTCATACCGGTTCTCCAACTTGAACATCAATAACAACTTCTTCCAATCTTCATACCGGTTCACCTGTACTTATTGACATCAATGACAACATACATTATCATCATAATCATCATACTGGTTCATCATATGCCAACACTTCAAATATATAGTTTATTTGTTGTTTATTTCTTTTCAAAGAAAAAATCACGACTTCAATCTTGCTAGTGTTTACTTGCATTCCAACCTCTTGATAGAAGAGTTCAAGTGTCAACTATTTGCCTCTATAGTACTATATAAGATATGTTTTATCATTGTTTGATATTCATATTTATTAATATTTATTTGTGTAATATTAAATACACATTATTAATTGAAATGTAAATATAAATATATTAAAATTGATACATATGAATATTTAAATTTTTAGTTAAATTTATTGGTTTTAGTCTTCATCTGCTCTTTTTTTCCACATTGGCAATTCACAACCTTTTGTTGTAAATTTTTGTGCAAATTTTGTCTAATTGTTGATTCATGAGCAAAATGGTTGATTTTCAAAACCTTTATGGCCTTGGCAAGAATTTCTGACAATCCCATCAACCTTCGACAAGGTCTCGAAAACCTTGTTGGAGCCTGACTATTCTTTGGCAACCTCTTTTATTTGAAAGATAAAGTTTATGTCAAAAATTTAGTAAATATTAATTGAAAGATCTTAAGAACAATGATATTAATTGAGATCTTTTTTGAATATTTAGTAGATACATCTGTAAATATTTGAACTAAATAATTTACAATTTTTTATTCAAAATTGAACATTAAGCAAAAAGATGATTATTTCTTAAACAATTGGTTTTGATTAACCTACAAAAGGATTCTTGAGTTGGTAGGATTACATGTTATTTATGTGTTGGGCTTTGTTGTTGTTTTGGCCCATAACTTTACATTACTATTCAAGCCTTTTCCCTAAAATAAATACAGTGTGCGGTTATCTAATTATGAGTCTACATCACATTAGTGGGTCCTGCTTGTGTTTATGTGTCAATTAGTGATTATATATCACACTAGTTGTTTGTAGCATATTTTGTGACAAAGTGTTGAGGAATTAGTTTGTAGTGAAACCCTATGGTGACAAGTGGCATATTTTTCTTGTAGTGTGCTAGTCTCTCACATCACAAGTTCTAAAATATCTTCCTCAATCATAGTCACGCTCATTGATCCCTAACAAGGTTTTGGTGAGAGCATCGATTTGTGACTTCGATTGTAAAGTAAAATGAAATATGTTACTATGGGGTTCTCTGAGGAGAATGATAAGTTGTTTTGGGGCTCTCTAAGGAGAATGATTAGCTCTGTTGGAATGATTAGTTGCATTGGGGATCTCTGACGAGAATGATTAGTTGTCTTGGGGCTCTCTGGAGATTTTGTTAGATTTTTTGAGGTTGGAGACTACACGCTCGAGGTCGTGTGCTATGAGAAAAAATGTGAGAGACTATTGGGGCAGTGCCTATTATGAAGCCCAAGTTTGTTGGAGATAATTGTGTCAGTCAGGAAAGATTTGGGTTGATCATAGGTAATACAAAAAGTGACAAAAATGTGGGCCCCAGGCTGCATTCCAATAGATCTTTCTATCGCCTTCTTTGGTATCTGTTTATTTTACTTTACATTGTATCATTTTTTATAATAGATCAAAATTGGTAAACTCAGAAAAACCCATAAGAAACTTCATCATGGAAGATCATAAAAAATGTGTAACTAAAAACCTAGACCCGTCATGTCAGGGACCCACTATTGTTGGGTCTCAATTATCAATAAAAATAGAGGCTCAATGGCCTACTATTAAAAACCTCTTCTCAGGTGCAAGTATGGGTTCAGAAACCGTAGGGATGGTAAAATGGAGTCCAAACTGTTTTGAACCAACAAAAGGGGTTACAAAACCATATCTAGGCTCAAAATATGGTGACTTTGTTAGATCTTGGAAATCATTTTTACCAGACCTCCACTAGTCTAATGGGGTCAACATAAGTGATAAACTAGTTTTTGTAAATAAAAAACAATATTTGGGAATTTTAAGGCATAGACAAATCCATAAGAGGAGACAACTGCAGAAACAGAGGCTCATTATGATTCTACCAAAATCAACTAAACAAAACCTCACTCTAGCTATTAAGATGTGTGATTTAGCAAATGATCAAATATGCCATGGATGGGTCAAAGACAAAAAAAGAGAGGTTTTCTCTTTCAAGGAGACATATGAGACAGAATAAGCCAAGACTAAAACTTTTTCTCTAAACAAAGAGGCAAAGGAGGATGGTTTCAAGGCAATAAAGAATTATACAGCTCCATGACCTCTCCTTTGTTGTGGTTGTTAGAACTGTATGTTATGGAGGCAAAGAGGCAACAAGAAGACAATAAAATAAGAGAAATTACAGAAGTCGGATGGAACCTTGAAAGGGAGAACAAGATGTTAAAATAGCAGATAATGAATTTGCAAAATAGTGTAGAGAGGGGGTAGCAAGAGTTAAATAATGTAAAACAAATAATAGAACGAGCAAAAACAATAGAGAAAGATAATTCATAGTCAATAAAAATTGATATCATGTCACAGTTGAAGGAGTTTCAATCGATAGTGGAAAACAAACTAAAGGAGCAGATAAATGAAGCCAAATCTTGGGTTGAAGTCGTCAATGAACCAACAAGAGAACAAAAGGAAAGCATAGAAAAACAAATTCAAAGATAAAGAAGAGAATAAAAAGATAAACAAGGCAAGGAGATAAATATCATTATCAAAGGTTTGAAGGACTTTGGAGAGAAGGAAAGAATGAATATTCTAGCAAGAGATTTTTTCAAGGATGAGCTAAAGTGGACAAGTTGTATTCAACAAGTGGATATGATTGGAAAGAAAATAGGAGAAGGAAGGGATAGGCATGTAAGAGTTTCTTTAAGAAACTTGGAGGATAAATCTATTATCCTAAAAAATAGGGGGTGCTTAGAGGTACTTATATTTACTTGGATGAAGATTTGACTTTTGCACAACAAGAAGAGCGAAGGAAAGAGTGGGAGAAAGTGAAATCAACTAGAGATGAAAGAAAATGGCCATGGTTGAAAAATGGGAAAGCTCAAATCAAAAATCAATGGACACACAAGAAATAGGGATTTGGGGCCCCACAGGAGTATATAAACATGGTAAGTTGGAATTGTATAGGCTACCCATGGAGAAGAGGACCGGATTTGGGGCCCATAATAGAGGGGAAAGATATTTATTTTTTTATGGAAACACATGAGCGTGATGGATGCAGGGTTCCAAACATCGAAGGATACATTAAAATCTCTATTTGGAATGAAGAGACAAAAATAGGTAAAAGACATGGAAGGATAACAATCCTAATAAAAGAAATGTGGCAAGATATTATAAAATTAGAGAAAGAGCACCCCAATAAATAGTTTATATGGCTTAAAATAATAGACTTTGAGGATACAATTTGGGTGGTGGGTTGCTATTTTGCCCCAAAAAGCTCAAAATTCTACAAGAAGAGAAATTTGGATAATGAAGACCCTTATGCTACATTAAAAAAGACATTTCAACTTATAGCATCGCAGGTGAAATTATCTTGATTGGAGACTTCAACACTAGGACAACAAATAATCAATCTATTCAGCTCAACACTGATGTGGGAGAAGACAACAACCCCTCGTGGTTAGGGGAAAATAAGGATCATCTTTGGAAACAAAATTCTCAGGATGAGAATGGGAGTGTTTCACAGTTTGGAGTAGAGTTGTTAGGCCTTTGCAGCTTATATATAATGGTTATATGTAATAGCATGAAGAATTGCCCAAGATCTAATAGTATTATTTGCAAGACTTACAATAGGTAGAGTGTAGTAGACTATGTAAAATACTCTCAGAGCTTTATTTCTAGTTTGATGAACTTCAATATTTAGAGTTGTCCCATAGAGTTGAACTTTGATCATATGCCTCTTTTTATTAAGTTTGACATAAAAGACAAGGGTCTGCATGTAGAGCAGAATCAACAATCTCACAAGAAGATTGTTAAACAAGGTAAAATCCTTATAAATAAAGAAAACCATGAGATATTCAAGGTTTCTCTAGAAAAGCACCTATAGTCAGCAAAAAACAGTGTAGAGGGCAAGGGTAACAAGAGAGAAAAAATAATATGTTTGCAGTAGCATGCTGATCCCTTTAATTCATAAGGCTTTGTAGGTGTGTAAGCAATCTGAACCTTTGAAGAAATTTTCAAATACCTTTCTAGCTAATCCTTGGTATGATGAAGAGTGCAAGGTTTCTAAAAAATATCTTAAAGAGAAGGACTCAAACAGGGAAAACAAGAGAATATACAAATAATTGATTTTTTTTTTTTAAAGATATATAATTTCAAGGAGGAAGGAATTAATTGCTTTGGGGAAACACAATCCCAAACGATTTTGGAGGGAGCTACAACTTAAGAGAAAACAAATAGAAAATAATATCACAGATGCCCAATGGTTAGAATATACAAAACTCCTATATGAATGAACAAATGAGAAAAGCAACCCACCCACAATTAACACTTTAGCTAAGCTTTTCTTAGTAATAGACATTGAAAAAGGTATAAAGAATTTGGAAACTAGTAAAGCACAAGATGTTGATGGTTTATAGGCAAAAAATTTTAAGTGGGGAGTGGATCTCCTAGCTCCAAATATCAAGAAGATCTTTAATGGAGCTACTCAAAACATCTTTTCGATTAAATGGACAACTAGTGTCATTATTCCTCTTCACAAAAGTGGAGACATTAATAACCCCTCAAACTATCACACTATTATGGTCAACCCTCTCTTTAAGAAGCTTTTTGGGAGCATTATAGAGCATAGAATTAGCAAATGAGTAGAAAAAGAGGGAAAAAGGGCAAGAAGCCAAACTAGTTTTTGGCCTAAACACTCCACCATTAACCAATACATCACTTTAAGGTACTTCATTGAAAAATTTTGGGACAGTTAAGGGGGAGAGGCCTTTTGCTACTTTGTTGATTTCAAAAAAGCTTTTGACACTGTCTCTAGGGATAAGATTTGGCATAGAATGGAAGAACTCGAGGTACTAGAGGAGTTTAGAGTTGCTATCCACAAACTTTATGAGTAGGTTAAAGCCAAAATCAAAACTAAAGATTTTATGTTTGAATTCTTTGGCAGTGACATCAAGGTCAAATAGGAGTGTCCTCTATCTCCCACTTTGTTCGGTTTATATATTGATAAAATTGAAGAGTGGTTAAACAATACCAATGGAGAAGGTATCCAATTGGTGAAATATGTGGTAAAGTTGCTCCTAGGACCTATATGTTGATGACCTTATTCTTATTACAAAATCAACACAAGGTTTGAGAGATTATTTGAAGGCTCTTGAGCTCTATTGTCAGGAGGTTGGCATGCAAGTGAATACTAGCAAAACAAAAGTCATGATTTTTTCCTTGAAAAGGAAGAAGTAGCAGGTTAATTTTATTTTCAAGAGCACCCCCTTGGAGGTAGTAGTGGAATACAATTACCTAGGAATTTATTTTCATAATAGGTTGAATTAGGAGACATGTAGATCAAAGAGGATCCAAGGGGGATGGAGAGCCTTATACCTTCTTCAAAATAGATGTAGGAAAGTTGAGTTGTGGGATTGGAAGACTAAGAAAACTCTTTTTGATTTGTTAGTAGTGCTAGTTATCCTTTATGAATGTGAAGTTTGGGGGAATGACATGTCAAACTACAAATGGCAACAAATAGAAAGGATTCAAAAGTATCTAATCACTAACAGTCTCAAAGTCAAATCAATGATACATTATGAGATTCATTTAGTAGAAGTTGGTATGTTCCCAATTGAGGCCTCAACGGTAATTTGGTTGCTATGCTACTTAAAAAAGTTTGAAAATATGGATAAGCATTTCTAGCCCAAAATGATTGTTGAAGAGGAGCTAAGACGTAGGAAAAATACATGAATGAAATAAAACAACAAGTGGATGAACAAGAGGAAATAAATCTGCATGAATTTCCTAGCACTAAAGAAGAGATTAAAAAGTGGGTATTAGAAAAATTTAGGAATGCCACGTGGACAAAATAATTAGGCAGAAAAAAAGCATACTATATTAAAGAATTTAACCATACTGGGGAACATGATGAAAAAGTGTACTTGAGATCTATGATCAACAAAAAGGCCAAAATTTTATTTGCTCAGTTGAGGACTAGATCTCATCATTTGAGATGTGAAACTGGCAGGTGGAAGGTTCCCAAAGAAGAGTGGGAAGAGATGATGTACATTTTCTATAGCAAGAGGGAGGTGGAAATAGAATGGCATTTCATCAAGGAGTGTGCAACATATGAGGATATTCACAATCAGTTTAAGGAGGAGTTAAAGGTGGACAGTTTGAATGAACTTTTTGAAGAGACAAAGCTTCACAAAACAATGAGTTTCTTACTCAAGATTCATAACATAAGAAACAACATGGAAAAGAACTTGGAAATGGGCTAATTTTGGTTCTTGGTCCCTTAGACCACTGGGTCTCATGGAAGTCATTAAATTCCTTCCTTCATTCATTCATAAGGTGCTTGATGCAAGTAAAAGGTTTCAAAACCCATTTCAAGGCTCGATAAGATTGCCAAAAAAAAGAAGATTATCACAACCTCGTGGATATTCGATAAGGTATAGATAACCATGACTATGACCATGTGTTTCAACTCACAAGTTGTTTCAAAACAAAATCAAAGGCCAATTAGCTTTTGAATACCTTTGAAACTTTTGACAAGTAGGTTTTTTAACAAGATTTAAAAAGAAGCCAAGTATTATTTATATAAAGGAATTTTGCATCCACCAACATTCACATACTCCTAAACGTTGAGAACATTGAATTCCAACCAATATAAAGCAAAAGTGAAATGTTAAGAAAATATTGCAAGGGGCAATTCTTGAGAGTTAATAAAAGTATGAAGGTGAAATTATAGGGTGGATCCGATGCGCAATGCAAAAAGGATCTAATGTCCCATATAATGTAGAGGAGCTTTTTAAAGGTAAAGGTACATTGTTATTTTTCTCTCATGAATTGTAGTGGGAAAATTTTGGTCATTTAGACTAGTTTCATGAAAAAAATTGCATTGCAAAACTATATGTTGAGAATTAATATTCCTTTGGATTTGTTTAGGTGTTTATTTTAGAATTTGGTTTGCCTTCTTCATGATCTTATCTTATATAAAATGAAATACAAATACCTCAAATACAAGGATTTGTCCAATTTAGAGATAATGATGCTTAAAATTGGGGATACAAAACTAGAGCATATCAATCTCAACTAATTATGAAGAAGAATGAATGTTGAGAGTATGTCCCCAATTATGTAAAAGCTACTAGATAGTGGTTTGTTGCAAATAGCTATATTTCTCATGGTGGAATTATTGAACACATCATAAATACCAAGAGGGGGTTGAATCGGTATTTACTTACACTTAAACAATTCCATTTGAAAATTAACCATCAGAAAGGAAGAACTGAAAATAAAGAATGCACCGCAACATTCCACACAAGAACAATATTTTTACGTGGAAAACCTAATAAGGAAAAAAACACGGTGAGAGTAATCTCACATATGAGTAAATATTATAATTACTTGTTGCAAAGATTCACTATCTCGGGGCAAGATACATGATAGTTTGAATTACAATGAACTTGAATTTCTGTAAAGATGCATCTATCATATGTGGATGTTGTAGTCTAATTTTCTCACTCTAACTCCCTTTAACTAACTAACCCCATCACAAACTAATTTTAATTCTATATATATCCTTTGCAACATCCTAAAACTTCAACTAGGTTAGCTTGATCTTTAGATGAAACGTGTGATACTATATAGGTCAACACCAAACACATGCAAAATGAAATAGAATGAGTTGCAAATCATATCAAAGTATGATCGAGCCCAAAAACATTACAACACGTCCTCCAAAGAAAATAGAATCGATCAGGATCAAAAGCAAGAGAAGGAAAAAGATATTGTCAACCTAATAGCAATAACTTCACAAAAACTATCAATCGTACACCTTTGTGCCCTTGAGGAGAGACCAAGAACACCATGTAGACCAATATACGAGCATCATAGTCTATGCACAGTATCCCTACAACCTTATTTTGAAGTATCTAACCATTATGTGATGCCACAGAGAGAAACATATTCAACTGATGAAAACAAAGCATCCCTAATTGATTGTAACTCATTGACTATTTGGATATTGTACCGTGGTACATCATATCATCTAAAACTTGCATAGATGAAATATTATATCTCTCTAATCGTATCCCCAAGTCTGAATAAGCATGTCTATCCATCTAAAGGAATATGAAGCAATTAGGTGAACATTTGAGGCACTCAGCTCTATTATAGTGCAATTCAGTGAACGCTCATTTCTAACTCTTACTTCAGAAATGTTTATAACATGAAAATCTGAAAATAACCTCCTCGGTTATTGAAAAAAATTAACTCCAAAATTGCAAGACTATATCTTGCAAATCAAAGGAATGCAAACCAAAACACAAAGACTTTGTCTTTAGGAAATACATTGTTTATGCCTTGGAACAATACACAAGTATGAATAGGGATTCAATTGTCATTCATTTGACTCTTTGAAACACATAGTTCCCAATCTATTTGATTTCATTCCTAATTCAAAGTATGAACAATGTGTTACAAACTTAACTATGTGCATACCATGCTCTTAGACTATCTTATTATCATCTTATGTCATGATTGCATTTGCTTGGTCTTTTAGGCTGTCTTTGTTGGATATTGGTTGATATGTTGTCATTGATGTAAACATATGTGGAGATTTTTTATGAGGATATTGTTGGTAAATTTTGTTAACATATTCTTCTATGTATTCCAGTATTGCAGTTTGATGGAATGAGTTGGTTTAGCCCGTGTGTTGCAGATGAGTTGATGCGGATTAAAGGGTTTCTGGTACATTGTCTGTAGATGGTTCATTCCCATTTGTAGAGGTCTGCATGATGTTTTGATCGATTTTGGTGATCTGTTATTGAGGATGTTATGTAATTGTTCATGTTATTCAATATTCTGGTTTGTGCTCCATACTACTTTGGAATTGCTATAGCTTTAATAGTGGATGTGTGGGATGTGTTCTAGATGTTGATGTGTGCCCTCAGTTCGTTTGGTTCATGATTTGGAAATCCACAAGCAAATCTTTCAGGTTGACAGTTAGTTGTGATGGTGTTCTTGAGCTCCAGTAGAAAGATGATGATGATTCTTGTGATTTGAGTTGTTGCGGTTATTGTGGTGCAATTCACATTGCTTGTGAATGTCTCTAGATCATGTTTTATGTGTATTGGTGGTTTGCATTGATTATTGCTTGCGTTATTGGATATTTTCTTTGTTCAATGGTGTTCTTCATGTTATGTGACACTCTTGGTGGTTATAGCGTGTTGTGAAAGATCGAGGCACAATTGTTAGAGGTGTTGCGTATTTGCGGTATTGATTTGGGTCCAAATTATGTCTTAGCCAATATTGTTTTGGTCCACATCTATTGTTGTAGCATGTGAGGATATTATTTTGAAATCTGTATTAAGGGTTTAATCGACCTCTATTTCATAGGTTGAGGGTTTGTATAAATAAATATAATAATCATGTAAGATGTATGTATGTGTTGTATTTGCCAGTGTGTGGTCGAGTTGGAAGTGTGAAGAAGAGAATTATTGTAGAGCAGACTGTGTGCTTAACCAAAATTGTACTCAGGCATATGGAGATGTTATTTTCATAGTTCATGTAATATGGATTGTTGTCTGAATGCTTTTGTAAGTTAGTGAGACTCCCAATAAGGCAGTGAGCCTTCCCTTAAGGTTCTAGCCTTTCCGGGTTTATTATTTTGAGCAGTGAGCTCTAGGTAGTGTGCCTCATTGCAAGTGCATTTCCCATTGTAATATTTCCATTTACTCCTAATAGGGTATTATCTCATTGTGGGTAGGTTCCCACTGTGGTTTTTCCCTTAACCGAGTTTTTCATGTCCAAATCTTGGTGTTATGTGTGTTATTGATGTGGTGTTGTTTCATGCTTTAACTGTAAATTATCAGATATATTTTGTGGTTTAAGTTGCAGTAAGTTTTGTGCAAACTGATTCACCCCCCCTCTTAGTTTGTTGTATTATTTCCAACAGTCTTATGGTCATCAAGAATATTAATTCCATGTTTTCATTTATGTGAAACCATCTCTCTCAATCATGTTGGTCCTACATTATTCCTCAACCTCTTCAACTATATCAACACCTTATATCAAATGCTTCTTCTCCTTCTCCTCTTCCTCATCCTTCTACAACCATTGGTTTAATCTTCTCCCTTTTTGTTGGCATATGATGAAGCGGTGACAATGCATGTTGTCATTGATGTCAATAGGTGAGCTGGTATGAAGATAGGAAGTGGTTATGGTCAACCGGGATGGAGTGGATCAGTGTTGGGGTTCACTAAGTGTGACTACCGGTTGGTAGTCCCTGTTCAACTCTAGGGTTTCCAGTTTGGCCTATGCGGTGAAATCGATGACATTCTGTGATGGGTTAGTTAAGAGATAAGGATGAGATCATGGTGCCATGTCAGCTATTGGCTTGTGAGCATGAAGATCAAATGCATTTGAATGTCTATCTCAAGAATGCACGATGTTCTGAGCGGTGTATGAAGTGCGCGTGATGGGTTACTGACTTCTAGATGCGGTGAATAATGGACGATGCAGAATGACTTAAGATCTATTTTAGATCGCTTCATTCTATGCAATGGATCTAACAGTCAGGATTGGACCACTTGTAATTGTAAACCTAAAATGTTCAGGGTTTAGGGTTTATGCTACCGACCTAATTGTTGTCTATAAGGTCAATGATGTTTGTTATTGTAGGTTGTTTGAAAAGGATGTGTTTGTGTCCACATGTTGAGATACTTGCCAAACTAGAGTGTGGAATTTGCAGAGTGTGATTATAGAGGAGAGGAGTTGAAAAGGATCTGCCTTAGCAAGTAGTGTTGTTATAAGATCAAAGCTTTACTTGTTGACTTCTAACAATTTCAACAGAAGGAAAATCCCTTGATCGGGTAGCTTTAATAGGCTTGTTGCAAATCCTCTAACTAGGTGACTCAAGTTCATTGAGCTCTTTAAATCCTCTAGCGAGGTAAACTTTAACAGGGTTTATAGCCATTCCTTAACCAGGTGATCTCTAACAGGATCGGTTCCTATCAGAACCTTATTGTAAAGTCTTTCACCAGACTAGGCTCCTAACATAGTGGACTTTGAAAGAGTTCAAAACAAGATTGTGGGTATTCATCCCCACCGTGGTTTTTCCCATTTGGGTTTCCACATGAAAAAATTTGTGTGTTATGGGTTGTGAGTTTTTATGTGATGATTGAGTAGATGTTGATTAAGTTAGTTATGCATGCAGTGCTAAATGATTGTGGTATTGTTGATAAAACTCATGCTTGATTATATCAAGAAGTAGTCATCAAGATTTGAGATCTGTCAAATGTTGTCTGAAGTATCTGTGTTTAATTGGTATACCCATGGTTAAGTTCAGTGGTGAAGACAATCGATTAGCATTGTTTTAATATGATAAAGTATTGAGAAAGTTTTTGTCTGTACTGATTCACCCCCCCTCTCAGTACCAATTAGGTTAATATTTGTTCATCATTATTCATCAATTGGTATCAGAGTGAATCCAGGTCCTCAGTGATATAAGCTTAACCGCTTGAGGCAAAATATTATGCTTTAATGTTGAAGAGGGAAGGTCCTAAGTTCAATAGGGATAACGTCAAAATATGGAAGGATAGAATGAAGATTTATATCAAGAGTTTGGGTGCTAAACATTGGATCTATGTTGAGAATGCCTATGTAATCCCCACTAGCACTCTAACCGATGATCAGAAAAGAGAGATTCAAGAAAATGGGCAAGTCATGGAAGCCCTTATTAGTAGTCTGTCTGATATTGAGTTCATTGATATACAAGATAAGGACACTCCTAAGGATGTATGGGACACACTGGAAACCATTTATGGCGGTGATGAGCATGTCAAGCAGGCTAAGGAGGAAAGCCTTGGAGGAAATTTTGAAGACATGAGGATGGTTGAAGGTGAGACCATTCAACAATATGGCATAAGGATCAAGACTGTGGTTGGAGATATCAAGAGCACTGGTGGAACAATTGATGATGCCACCATTGTAGTAAAGTTATGAGATCATTGTTACCGGTCTATGCAATCAGGATTGCCACTATTCAGGAGTTAAGGTCTATTGACAAGACAAAGGTATCTCTAGACTCTATCATTGCAAAGTTGACTGCATATGAATTGAATGGCTATGATGGTAGTGTTCAGAAGATAGAGTCAACCTTTAGAGCGTCTATTTCCTCCACACCAACCAGAAAAGGAAAAGAAGTCGGCACAAGTTATGAATCCAGGCCAAACAGAGACATGGATGATGAAGATATTCTGATGGAGTTTGAAGCTCTTCTTGCCAAGAGACTTCCAAAAGGCACCAGAAATGACAGAGGTAAGCTTCCTCTAAAATGCTTTTCCTACAATAAGATCGGACATATAGCTGTTAACTATCTTAACAATGACAATAAGGATAAATCGGAAAGGTTTAGAAAGTATAAAGGCGGAGGTAGGAGAAATTGTCTTGTTGCAGTAGATGAAGGTGTTACCGATGAAGAATCTGAGGATGAAGAGAATGAGGACATAGTGTTTGTAGTTGTAAAGGAAGAGGTGTCTAATCAGAAAGCCCTTGTCTCTCACATTGACAACTCTAATGAGTGGATCATTGATAGCGGGTGTTCTCACCACATGAATGGTGACCAGAGAAATTTTTTGTCTCTGGAAGAATATGATGGAGGTGTTGTCAGGTTTGGCAACGATGCACCTTGCATGGTGAAAGGAAAAGGATCCATCTCACTTAATGGAAAAAGCAATGCAAATGATGTCTACTGGATGGAAGGCCTTAAGCACAACCTTTTGAGTGTTGCTCAGCTAAATGACAAAGGACTCATTCTGGAGTTCAAAGGTGGAGTCTGCAGAATAATTGGAAAGAGTGGTGAACTTATTGCCACCGGTAAGTAGACCAGAGGAAACCTGTTTTAGCTGAATGCCAAGATTAGTCAGTGCCCGATGGAAAATTTTGATGACAGTTGGATATAGCATAGGAGACTTTGTCATGTGAATTTTGATAATATTGTAAAGGCAAGTAAGATCAAGGCAGTAAGAGGATTGCCTTTGCTAAACAAACTGAAGAATGCTTTATGCAGAGAATGTCAACTTGGGAAGATGTCTTCCTCAACATTCAAAGGTAAGTCTTTTTCAACAGAGAACCTACTTAATCTAGTGCACACCGATTTGTGTGGTCCAATGAAAACTAGAAGCATTCAGGGAGATTGGTACTTCATGATTCTTATTGATGACTTCTCAAGAATGATGTGGGTCATATTCTTGAAAGACAAGTCCGAGGCGTCTGGAAAGTTCAAAGCCTTCAGAGCATTGGTGGAAAAGGAGAGCGATAGAAGAATAAAATGCCCAAGAATTAATCAGGGAGGTGAATTCACTTCTGATGAATTCAACAAGTACTATGAAGAGAATGACATCAAGAGGCAGTTGTCTGCCCCAAGGACACCACAATAGAATGGCATAGCAGAAAGGAATAACAAGACTATAGTTGAAGCGACCATAACTATGCTGATCCAAGGAAAGGTTGCTCACACTTTTTGGAGAGAAGCGGTGAGCACTGCAGTCTATACCATGAACCGGGTACTCATCAAGAAAGGTAAAGACAAAACCCCCTATGAGTACTGGAATGGGAGAACTCCTAATGTGAGTTATTTCAAAGTGTTTAGCAGTAAGTGCTATATCAGGAGAGGTGAGCATCTGAGTAAGTTTGATGCTAAATGTGATGAAGGAATATTTCTACGATATTCCACTAAAAGAAAAGCTCTCAAATGCTACAACAATAGGACTCATAAAATTGTTGAGAGTACCAATGTCAGGGTTGATGAATCCCCTAAGGAGCCCGAGGAAACCTGGAGCAAGCAAGCGGAAGATGAACCAGGTGTAGCCTTCTGGGAACCAGTTAAGAAGGAAACAAGTTGCAAACACCAGAAAGACCTAAGTGTTCCTATACTGGTAGAAGCTGCAACAGGTGAAGAAGAAGATGAAGTGGAAGAAGAAGAGAAAAAGCAAGTAGAACTAGGTAGGGTCATTCCTAGGTATGTGAAACTACACCATGATCTAAAGCAGATAATAGGAGATAAAGATGCATGGATACTCACAAGGAGAAAGGTGAAAGAAAACTCTTGCATGATTTCTGATTTTGAGCCTAAGACCACTAGAGAGGCACTTACCGATGAAGACTGGATAAAGGAAATGGAAGAGGAGCTGGACCAGATAGAAAAGAATGTAACATGGTCCTTGGTACCCAAACCAGAACACAAGAATGTAATAGGTACCAAATGGGTCTTCAGGAATAAGATGAATGAACAAGGCACTGTGGTAAGGAGCAAGGCAAGACTTGTATGCAAGGGATATGCTCAGGAAGAGGGAGAAGACTATGGAGAAACCTTTGCCCCAATGGCTAGAAGGTGTTCGAATGCTACTTGCATTTGCAGCAATCAAGGGATTTAAGGTATACCAGATGGATATGAAGTCTGCATTCCTGAATGGAATCCTAGAAGAAGTGTATATTGAGCAACCAGATGGATTTGCTTTGTCAGAAGATAGTAACATGGTGTGTAGATTACACAAGGCCATGTATGGATTGAAACAAGCACCAAGGGCATGGTATGAATGGTTACACTCTCATCTTGTGAAGATTGAATTTTAGAGAATGAGTGAGGACAACAACATCTACCTGAAATCTAAAGGCGATCAAATTCCGATTTGTGAAGTATTTGTAGATGACAATCTGCAGAGGAGATGATGAAATGAGCCATGCATTTGCAGATGAAATGAAGAAAGAGTTTGAGACTCTCTGATTGGAGAGATAAAGTTCTTCATTGGTATACAGATTCAGTAGATGAAGGAGGGTATCTTCATTACCCAGTCCAAGTATATCAAAGAGGTATTGAAGACCTTTTGCATGGAGGAGAGCAAACCGGTTGGAACACTGATGGTGACCGGTTGCAAACTGACAAAGGAGGATGATACAGTGTTGGTGGATGATAAGGAGTACTAGTCGATGATCGGTAAGCTGCACTATGTGGTGCACAGTAGACCGGATATTGCTCATGCAGTGGGCATAGTAGCCCGTTTTCAGAAGAGTCCAAGAGAATCCCACTTGGTAGCGGTAAAGAGGACTCTTAGATACCTGAAAGGGACAGTTGATTATAGATTATGGTATCTGATGCTCTGCAAAATGGGGTTAATGTTTAGACTAAAACCTGTGGTCGTATAACACATAAGAAACACACGAAACAAAGAAGAGTTAGTGTTAATCAACCAAAAACTAGTCTAAGTAGGCATACCAAGAGAGACACTAAAAACAAAGTAAAGCATTTAACTATGAATATAAATGCAAGAAGACATCTCCAAATGTCTTCTACCATGCTTATAGCTCCTCCTCCCTTGTTCCTCTCCTCTCCAAGTTCCAAATTAGTGTAGCTCTCAGCAGCTTTTTGCACTATGGATGCCTTATGGAGATTCAAGATGAAATATGATTGTTCTCAAAATGATATGCAAATGTGAACAAAAACTAATATTAGATGCTATGAAATGAGAATTATTTATTTTAGACCAAAATAACAATGTACGTGATTTATGCTAAATGCTCTTCTCTAAAATTCACTATAATGTAAATGCATACAAGTTTCAGAATTATGACTATGATTGCTAAATGCTTGAGAATGCTTGAGGATTTGAAAATAAGGAATGTGAGCTCTATTTATAGGTAAAATGGAGCAATGGATGGTTGAGATTGAGTAATCTCAACAAGGGTCAGGATTGAATGATATTCAATCCATGTGAGGACTTTCAATCCAATCCCAGGATGACAAGTGTCAACATGAGATGGGTTGAGAGGAGAGGGAAGAAGCATTAAATGCTTGACATGACCTGAGAGTTAACTTGGGAGTTAAGGTTAAGGTTGGGTTGAGTGAATAAATTCATTATCCAAAGAATAATTCTTTTATTCAATGGATAAACTCTTGTGCAAGAGTTAGTGAGGATAACCATGGTCAAAGCAATAAATGCTTGAGGACACATGGGTTATATGAGGGTTGAGTTAGGTGTCAAAGTCCTAACCATGGGTGCAAGTGGATTTAACCATAAATGGTTATGTAAGAGCCATTAGTGGTTTGGAAGACTTTAGAGGTTAAATTGTTGAACACACAAAGCATTTAATGCTTTTCAAAGACTTTGAGGTCTTTGAGAAGTGACTCCAAGTTGCTTAGGAATGTGACAATATTTAGGGGATGGATTAGGCTAATTAGGAAGGGTTTAGAGGAATCTAGAATGGGATTAGGATTGCAAGTGGGTTTGGTGGGTGAGGGAAAATAGGATTTTTATTTAAAATAAAATTCATTTATTTCAACAAATAGGTGCAAGTTGCATTTTTAGGAGAATGCAAGTGGGGTGGATTTTAATGATTTAAATAAATGTTTTATTTAATATATTTAAAAGAGGAAAGGGGATTAAATTGAATAAATAAGATTTATTCATTTAATTGATTGTGATTTTGGCTTAATGAATTAATTAAAATAAATCGAATAATTTATTTAATTAATAGGAGAATGTTTTGAAGGAGAATTAATTAAATGTTAATTTAATTAACTGATGGCTAGTGGATTTTTAATCAAATAAATAGAAAATATTCATTTAATTAAAATGGATAGATTTATGTCTACAGTATCCATACAATGGCGACTTTGGTCTCAAAGTGTTTACCGATGCAGATTGGGCAGGTAATGTGGATGACCGGAAGAGCACAACCCATGGAGCGTTCTTCCTTGGTGGAAGACTAGTCTCATGGACGAGCAAGAAGTAGAGCTTTATTTCCTAGTCTACAGCTGAAGCAAAGTATGTGGCAGCTTTTATGAATTGCACTTAGGCAATCTGGATGAAGCATGTACTGAATGACTTGAAAGTGCCTATATCTGAACCAGTGAGTATTTTCTGTGATAATACTAGTGCAATCAATATTTCCAAAAATTTGGTATTGCATGCTAGGACAAAGCACATTGAAATCAAGTATCATTTCTTGAGAGAAAAGGTTCAGAATAAAGAGGTTGTATTAGAACATGTTTCCGGTAAGGAGCAACTTGCAAACATATTCACTAAGCCCTTACCGAAGACTACATTTACCTATTTGAGAGGTGAATTAGGGGTTCTACCCCTTCATCAAGTAAACTAAAGTTGTGTGCTCCACATCAGTCAGGTACTACCTTGTCAGATCTTACAGGATTGATGTGTTGAAGGATGCTACTCCACAGGGGGAGCAGCATAGTGGAGACTGGAAGCTTGTGCCTTCACTTTGGCATTGTTGTCAAAGGGAGAAAATATATCTAATGAAGAAGATATATTGTTTGGGGAGAAGATATTGAGCATGTACACAGTGACCAATCTAGATGGTGGTGGTAGTGATCATTTGAAACTGAACCGGATGTTACTAAGCAAAGATACACTGAGTATTGCCATCAATGCCAAAGGGGGAGATTGTTGGCATATGATGAAGCAGTGACAATGTATGTTGTCATTGATGTCAATAGTTGAATCGGTATGAACTCATATGAATATTGGAAGCGGTTATGGTCAACTGGGATGGAGTGGATCGGTGTCGAGGTTCACTAAGTGTGACTACTGGTTGGTAGTCCCTGTTTAGCTCTAGGGTTTCCGGTTTGGCCTATGTAGTGCAACCAATGACATTCTGTGATGAGTTAGTTAAGAGATAAGGATGAGATCGTGGTGTCACGTCAGCTATGTGCTTGTGAGCATGAAGATCGAATGCATTTGAATGTCTACCTTGAGAATGCACGATGTTCTGAGCGATGTATGAAGTGTGCGTGATGGGTTACTAACTTCTAGATGCGATGAAGAATGGATGATGCAGAATGACTTAAGATCTATTTTAGATTGCTTCATTCTATGCAATGGAGCTAACGATCAGGATTGGACCGCTTGTAATTGTAAACCTAAAATGTTGAGGGTTTAGGGTTTATGCTACCAACCTAATTGTTGTCTATAAGGTCGATGATGTTTGTTATTGTAGGTTGTTGACAAATGACGTGTTTGTGTCTACATGTTGAGATACCTGCCAAACCAGAGTGTGGAATTTGTAGAGTGTGATTGCAGAGGAGAGGAGCTGAAAAGGATCTGCCTAAGCAAGTAGTGTTGTTATCAGATCAAAGATTTACCTGTTGACTTCTAACCATTTCAACAGAAGGAAAATCCCTTGACCAGGTAGCTTTAATAGGCTTGTTGAAAATCCTCTAACCAGGTGAATCAAGCTCATTGAGTTCTTTAAATCCTCTAGCGAGGTAACCTTTAACAGGGTTTATAGCCAATCCTTAACCGGGTGATCTCTAACAGGATCAGTTCCTAACATAACCTTATTGTAAAGTCTTTAACCGGACTAGGCTCCTAACATAGCGAACTTCGAAAGAGTTCAAAACAAGCTTGTGGGTATTCATCCCCACCGTGGTTTTTCCCATTTGGGTTTCCACGTGAAAAAAATTGTGTTATGGGTTGTGAGTTTTCATGTGATGATTGAGTAGATGTCGATTAAGTTAGTTATGCATGCAGTGCTAAATGATTATGGTATTGTTGATACAGCTCATGCTTGATTGTATCAGGAAGTAGTCATCAAGATTTGAGATTTGTCAAATGTTGTCTGAAGTATCTATGTTTAAATGGTATACCCATGGTTAAGTTCAGTGGTGAAGAAAACTAGTCAGCATTGTTTTAATATGATAAAGTGTTGAGAAAGTTTTTGTCTGTACTTATTCACCCCCCCCTCTCAATACCAGTTAGGGTATTATTTGTTCATCATTATTCATCACTTTTAGCCTACTACTTAGGCCTTTTCTTATTTTTTTTTAGTCTTAGTCTATGTCGATACTTTAATAGCTGCCCTTCTTCTACTGGGAGGTATTTTTGAAGGTCTAGAAGACTGAGTTATAGTGGTGGCATAGGTGGACCTACTTGTCCTTATAGGTCCTTGTGGTGTTTGTAGAGTGGTAAAAGTGGCTTACGGTACTATCACAAGGCCCTCAAATGTGAATTTTGATAGAATGCTCAATTCTTTTTGCAACTTTTTCCTATTTTTCTCAACATTTTCCTCTACACACTTCTTGTTTGGCTTCTGAATAATCTTATCATAAGTTCCAAACCTCTTAGAAATGGTATCCTTGGATTTATTGAGCAAGATATCAACATATGCAATCCAATCTGGTCTAGAAACCTCATAAGGAAACTTAGGAATCCACACTATCCTAGGTTCGACTGCCTCCATATAACAATTATCTATATCCACCATGACAGTAATAACACTCTTATAGTTCTCCACCACTTTGGAAGGTATACTATACCTTGTTTTTATATCATTTGGAAGGTATTAAAGAATCTCTATTGCATAGTGCTACATTGTTCATTATCAAGAAACCTCTGCATGTGACTCTTAATATGAGTGGTAACTAGAATGTGTCTTTTCGAGACCACACCCTTGAAACCAGGTAATTTCTTCAAGAAATAGAACTTAAGACAAATGATTAAAGTACCATATCAAAAGTTGTGGCATGTCTCCTTCATTTTTAGTAGATTATCCATCAACTATTGCCACATGAACTCGAAAAGGTCATAGTCCTTTCCTTCCTTCACCATTTGATGAGCAGTATAGATGGAAATGGTGGTAGAAAACCCTTCTCTATTTGTATAATAAATCTTGTAAGTAATGTCCATTGTTGCATACCAAACTCCTAGGTTAGTGATGTCATCCATAGTTAGGGTTCTCTTGTCAAATCTTGCTCCAATAAGCCTTATAACCTCATCATTTTTCATGGCCTTTAGTGCAAGTACAAGTATGGTAGAGCACAACCTAGTCATATCTCTAATTTCTTCCTTTGTGATTCTATAGGGTTTTTTGTTTTGTTTTGTTTTTTTAGTAAAAGGTCAAAGCCGATATATAATTTATTAAAAATCGTGATTCTATAGGGTTGATCAAGGTATATAAAATATTCATGAATCTGGCTCAAAATTATTCTAACCTATTCATCTTAATAGAAGAAGTTAGGAAATTCATTCCACATGTCTAATCATTTTTCCTCTACATTTGCATACTTCGACTTAAGCAGAAAATTGTCATCCAACAACTGATTCCTTGTAAACTCTTGCAACTTCATATGGTTGAACTAATTTACATGTGAGTGAATATAGATCCGAATATCTTCAGTATGTAGCACATTGATTAGTATTTAGGAGAATGCATCATCCTTGTCAACCTTAGTAGATTTATATGAAAGTTTCTTGAACTTGTGCATTGGATTATCAATATTACCAATAACCCTTGGTGCTGGTATGATAATTTTTTTTAAAACGATGGTATTTACAAGAGAAATTGAAAAGACCTATGAATACACTGTTAGGGTTTACACACCTCTTTAAAAAACTTCTTCTCTTCCTTAGCTCTTGCACATACTTGATATATTTCAAATCAGATCTGATTTGATCAAGCAGGGCTTACATATTTTAAACATTTGCCCTAGTTTCCCTACATAAAATGTAAGCATGTCAGTGCTCTTTTTAAATTGTATATCTTCGTTCACCTAAGGTTTGATCTCTTTTAATTCTTTACCTAGGGAAAAAACCTCTTTAAAAATAGTGCTTTCAACAAATTTCCTATAAATCTTGGAATCCAAACAGTCAACATCTTCTTGCCCTCTTCAAATTTAAATTTTAGGTTGACAATTTCATCTTTTTCCTACTTGAGTTTGTCTTCACATTCTTTGCTTCCTTCAATTTGATCTTTCAGTTTGACAATTATCTTCTCCATCTTATTGAATTTGATTTTGTATTCTTGGCACTCCGACCTTGCAATATTCATGTCTTCAGGAGCATACTGGATTTCTCCTCAAGATCTACTTATTTAGATTAATGTCCCATGTGCCCTCTAATTCCATTGACTCTAGATTTGGTTTTATAGAAACCATATTATTAAACACTACTTCAGTTCCCATGTGTTCAAGTGTCAGATCTACTTCGATTGTTAAACTATTATCAAGGAACCTTGCTCTAATGCCAATTGTTGAACACAACAAAAATACTAGGTGAGGTGTGAATCAATATTTACTCAAACTTAAACAATTCCATTTGAAATTAACCATAAAAAAGGAAGAACCAAAATCAATAAAATAAGTCCACTAGCATATAAAGAGAAATTGAGAGATTGGGGAACTATAATCAATAAAACAAATTTACTGGCATATAGCCCAATTTCATTTAGGTAAGTCTTTTTACATGTCGTATTTATCTTTAGCTATTGTTGGTATGAGAGCCTGACCAAGGGTAGTTGCAGATGGTAATTATGATGAGGTTCCTCAAATATATAATCATTACCCATAGTTGCAAATGGAGAACATTTATAGAAGCTTCATGTGGATGAATGATGTGTTCACAATGCATGTGGTTTAGGCACTATATGATGATATCCAGGCATGAGAATGTCTATATAAGCTAACCAATTAATTAATAGATATGTGAGATATATCATTCAATTTTAAAGATTCGCCTATATCCAAATTGCATACTTTGATAGATTCTCATTGAAATTACCTTTATGTAAGTGACATATTTGTTCCAATTGAGGTTTGTAGACAAATAGTTTAGGTTTTTAAAAGGTGAAAGGAAATAAAGAAGGAAGGGTTTCCTTTATCAATTGGTCCAGCTCACTATTCATACAATTTATTTTTTGATATACCAAATATTGAAAAAGACATAGTCAAATATATCATGAGATTATTTGAGATGAGACAAATCTTTTTTCTGGCAAAATTTATATCAGAAACAATCTACAATTGGGATCTAGTTTCTATCATCTTTTGGCATTAGAATATAATTGGTTTGATTGTAATAATGAATTGAGATGAGAAAAAGGAAGCAGGTGAGGTAATGATTACAATAATTCAAGAAAAAACAATAAATTATGATGCGTGTAGGGAGTGATGGTGTGAAGAACCATAGCAACACAAAAGTTTTTGGCATGGGTGTGAAGGTTTTGAACAATGATGTGATAGATCATGACACAAAAAAGGTCAAAAAGAGTGTGGGGGAAAAGAAGGGTGTGGATTATGTTGAAGATGACAAAGGGAGGAAGTAGTCTTCTCTTCACTCCTACCCAGGTAGGTCTCCATTTGTGCTATAGGGCCTATCATCCACTCCTAGTCCCACTCTTCACTAATACATTTGGCCTAAAATTTCGACAGAGGTTTCCGAAGGAGAAGGTATATTGTGACCAAAATTGATTTTTTTTTTAAAAATGCCCGAATTATCGTCGAAATTCCAATGATAATTTCACATTTGGTTTCGATGGAGAAGGAATTACTAATGAAATTTGATTTTTTTGAAAAAAAATGCCCGCATTCATCGAAATCCCGATGAACACGGGCATTGCTTAAAAAAAACAAAAAACCACCGCAATTCATTTTAACCCAAAGCAATCCAGCGCAAGCTTGGCGTCGACCTCTGGCAACACTGGGTGCGATCTCCTAAAAGGTTAGGCTCTACTTCATACAAATTTTCATTTTAAATTAAATCTTCGTATGCCTTAAGATTTCTATCTTGAATATACAAACCCTGGTGCCCAATTTAGTCAATCTAGCTACATCCACCTACCATGGCTTCCTCTGATACACCCACCTTAATAGATGCCTCTGCCAAACCACAACTTATATTTTCCAAATTTCCTAACAAATCCCTACATAACAAATCCCTACAAATAGACCTAGGTGAATCTTTGTCGAAGGTCTCAGGAGATGTGATCTACACAAAAATATCGAGGGATATATACATGCACCATTGGAGAAAATCAACCACAATAGTTTTGAGCCACTCCGAGGAGAGCTCTTAAAGAGAAATAATTAGTATAAGCCAAAATATGCAAGGGTTGTAGAGAAGAAGATTGATGTCTTAAAGTATTTCTTGGACTTCACCCAAGGATATGAGTGAGTCCGCTTGTTTCTAAGCCACGTGCATGATAAATTCCTATACCTAGACAAACCATAGAAGTTCACAAAGAAATATAGTCAAGAGATCATTGGGTTGACTGCAAGAATTGTTGTTGGCTCTACTCAAACAACAACAAGCAACCCACAAAGGGAGTTTCAACTATTTTTTTTACAATAACATATTAGTACACAAAAACACTCTCCATAATGATAACCATAAAATTACAACACATTTTCACACATAACTATGCAAGTGTATACTATCTATAATTCATAAGATGGCATACTTTAGTACTTATAAAATATTCTTATCGGTTAGAAAGTATCATGGTTTTAGATTTGTAGTAACTAGAGTATAAAATTCTATTAAGCCAAATAAAAGAGTCATTAAAATAGGCTCATAAAATTGATCATGTGTTTCTCTATATGATTGTCATTGAAATGTGGTGTTATATTGCAGAGTCAATATGTCAAACAATGGTGTGCTTGGGATGGACACACTAACTAAATTTGGTTGGCTAGATGTACTAAAATATATGAGATCTTGTTCCTTGTGGATAGGGAGAGTAAAACTAGAGGTAACTTGTCACCCTTGGTAAGTAGAGACTGAAGATAATAATTAGGATTTGAATCAAGGACCATTTTAATTACTTGCATCCCTTTAGTATATTGTACAAATTCATATATGTCTTCCAATATAGCAACTTGACGAAGATCTTTTATCAACACCTTTGAAGATGAAAACAAAATATTTTGAGATTCCTCTAGAGATAGTAAATGTGAAGGCATTCCACACTTAAATTCCTCTTGACTTACCTCCAAGTTTTTCTTATGTTTTAATTGTGTGGTCATCAAGTATAAATTTCAAGTTTGCAAGTTTGAAGTTTGTTTCCAAGTGTCGTTTCAAGTCTAGTTTATCCAAAAGTTTCCTATTTTATAGGTGTGAAGTCATGATTGTATGTCTGATTTGGAATTTTTCTAAAAATGAATGATATTGAACAAAAGCACAACTAGATTGCACAAAAGTGTAGAAAAATAGTGCAAAAGCATCATTCAAGGTTACAAATGCGTAAAAGAATTGGACAAAGGAGTAATTATAGGTTACATATGTGCTCCTTCCCTTGAGACATTGAGCTTAAAATGCAATTAACAACCCTCTTAGATGTTCTATCAAATGTTAAAATTAAATTATCCATTGGAGAAGGAATTCACTTGACCCTATTCTCTCTTTTGGACCACTAGTGTCTTATTCACCAAGCTCAAGAGATTCAATCAATTGCTGAGAATATCCATATTGCTATGGAGAGGGTCCCTACTTATCATAGGACTGACCAAGGCATTTGTCTCAGCCAGAGATCTATTGATCATTCTATAGACATTATCTATTGGTTTCATGTTAATTTGGATTTTCTTTTAATTCTTTCTACAAAACGATCCACAATCATTAGTAGAACTATTCTAGAGATAGCTTAAAGTGGAAGTGGTGTTGCAATGTAGAAAACATCTCAAGTCATCTTAATGCTAGTTATAGACAAGAGTTATGGCCTTGACAAATGGGGGTGCCAAATAAATAATTTTCCAACAAACATTTTCAATTTTCCATTAGGTTTGTCCTTATTTGAATGCTCATTTCAACTTCCAAGGACACTAGTTAGTACTAGGTGTGATGATTCTTTGGTTCCACCAAGATCCCTAATAAACTACTTTTAGTAAGTTTTCCTTTTTTTTGAAAGCTATATAGTGGTTGAATTTGAATCATGTAACAAGAATAGAAGGCATTAATCTCTACTACAAAGTTTACCCATTTTGTAAACACACTCGATTAAAATAAAGATCATTTTGTTCAGCTATATTGTAATTATCAATTTTGTGTTTTATTTTGTTCAATTTTTACTTTTGGTACAATAAATTTCTCAACTATTGTATTGTTCCCCAAATTACTAGCCTAATTTAGATAAGTGATATCACAACCTAGTTGCTCTTGCATGTACCATCAAATGTTTTCAGATATTGGATATTTGAATTAAAGATGAGATTCAATGATATTGAAGAACTAGCTACTAACTCCTCGAATTCCTTCAAGTTGTTGATCTAGGTGGCTTGAGGAAAATAAAGATCAAGGATGATGAACCAATTTGTGCTGATGCTTCGAAGTAACCAAAATAAGTAGTGGGCCCCATTGGAAAGGTCATTTGTCAATTAGACTCCCTTTAGAGCCTAGGTAAGTTGTGACATCCCTAAGTTTGACAGGGAAATTGATGTAGATGTTGTTGATGATTATATTTCTAAATTGGAGATGTATTTCTTTGTAATTTCTTAGATTAGAGAAAATTATTTCTGCCCTACTTAAATTAGAATTCCAATTCAACAATGTTGGATTGCTATCTTGCTAGCCAAGGAGGAGTTGAAGGAACTCCACTTGATTTAGTGATGAAGGTGGATTTCAGTTTGGGTGGTTTCATGGAGGTCATCAAGGAAGATTTTTTCAAAAGATACAAATGAAGAAAAGTAAATTTTGTGGCAACTATGAGAGAAAAATTGTATTTGACTACATCAATAATTAACACACACTGTGTTCAAAACTTGGCATCAAGAACTCTAAGAATCATTGGTTCTTTACAAATTGTAATGTCTAGCATCTGTCATCAGTACATCTAGATGAAAATGACATCTTTAAACCTCAAAATATTGATTGAAGATAAACTCAACCCCAAAGGTAAGAAAGGCCCTTTTGTGGGTGTCAAGGCAAAGGGAGACAACAACAATGGGTTTGTAGTCGAGCCATAGAGTAAGGATGTCTTGTCACAACAACAATCATAAAAGAAGATTGATAAGAAGACCCAAAAGGACACATACAAGTAGTGCAGGACTAAAAAGAGCCCATGCATAATTCTGACTTGCTATAGGAAGAAGGTTGGCTTAGCATAGTCACAAGAGTTGGACACATATTTTTACATCATTACTTGTAGATCCATTTGAGTAGAGATAAGCAAAGCAAATCATTGATATAGGTTCACATGCCATTGCAAAGGTCCCGCCACTAGAGGAAAATGAACACTTATTCCACCTGCAAAATTGGGTAGATGGGAAGGCCCCATGTTTCATCATTAATAGTGAAAATTAGAAGATTATGATCTTTGTTGAGACAACCGAGAGGTTGAAGTTGCAAACAATACCTCATTTGCATCCATATGTCATTAGATGGGTGAGTCAAGGAAGAGACATTTATGGAAGTTGATAGTGTTATCTATCCTATTTTATCAAATTCTTCAAAGGTGAGTTGATCTATGATGTGGTACTCTTGGATATCTGTAATGAGGTAACTATACATATACAAGCACCATGATGTTACTTCTAGTGTTGATATCGGCCATGGTGCGAGTGAAAAAGTTGTGAATATGCCTCATCCTTTGTAAAACAAATTATTAGTTAACATTTTCTTTAGCATTTTTTAATTTTCCTTATCATTTTATTTGCCACTGCATTCTATGGCATTGTATTTGATTTATTCTCTATGCTCACATGACCTTAATAGTCCTATTGAATATTATCTTCAATGATACCAATGAGGGACTGCTCTCAATTGATTGTTCCAAATGGCTTTAGCACCTCATTACTATTCTAGATACGTTGTAGCAAACTATGTTTTCTCTTATGTTGAAATAACCTCAATCACTATCTTATGTTTGTCTACAAATGGTGTTCATTAGTTATTTCTTGTGTTTGATGGTTCATTTCATTTCCATCCAATGTGATTGTTGATCTCTAGCTCTATAAATGATCCTTATAATGATTCTCTTCAATCACAAACATCATTGTGTTGTTGATGACCATTTATGATTGCTACCTATTGAATCTAGCTCTTGCTGATAAGTTTCTTTCTTGTATATAATAGTGATTCTTGATTGCTACCTATTTAATATAATGCTTGATGTTGTCCTATATGTTATCAATCATTGCTAGTAAAAGCCACTGACCTGCCTTTGCTTGTACACCAATCACCAAGCTTGGTGTTGTTAAAAGAAACCATACTTTCATAGTAGGAACCACTGACAAGATTGTTTTACTAGAAAATTCCTTGGTACTAGAGCCACAAAATAGTCTTTTGATGGTCGATCACTAATATTTTAATGGTTGATTACTAGTCTTTTGATGGTCGATAACAAAATCTTATTTCTTCGATCTTGTCACTTTATTTGAAGCCTTGAAGATTTGCATTTGATGTTGCTCTAATACTATTTCATTTTGAGTTGTTTATGCCCTTAAATTCTTGTAACCTCTACTCTAATACTGGCAAATAATTTCAAATCTACCTCTAATCAAACATGTCTAGACCTAGTACTATGAACCTTTATCTTCCTATGGCTTACTATGTTCGATGTTTCTCACTGTGTATATGTGTATCCTTGTACTCAAAATGGAGAATGGATTATGCTATCACTATTGCTATCATCAAGTCTTCTCTTTGGGAACTCTTTATGTGAAGTGTTCCTATCAATATGTCCTAATCATGCCTTGTGAAGGGGGTTAGTTTTTGTGTGGGATGTCTCTTCACTGGTGAAAGGCTCATGATTATATTTGTCATTGTGAAGGTTTGAGAATATTTCTTCTTCCATTATCAAAATCTTCTCACCACACAATTTTATCTTTTCTTGCTAATGATTTCTTTAATACAATAGTACTCTTATTCATTATTTGGAATTGTGAAAGACAATGATCAAATTATATGAGCCTTATTATCTCCCTTGAAGACTGCTCTAGCTTTGAAGGCCAAACAAATTCTTAGCTGCTCCAAGATTTATTATATTTGTCCTTAACTACCGTGGCTTGGTATGCGTATTGTGTTTTCAAGGTATCATGATGTAGTTCCCAGATGGGTTGGTCGCAAACTTGATGCCTTAGTGATGAAAAGATAGGTGTAATACTCAACTCTTCATGACAGGGCAATATTCAATAATAACAAGATAGGACAATTTTGGTGACTCCAATCCTTGATTCAACCAAAGACAACATTAGGAGGTCTGAAATTTTGATAAAGGATGACCCCAAGTGTCTTTCATCACATAAGTAGGTAGGCATAAGGGTGAGATTAGGCCTCTACCTCTCCTTGAGTGACTTGAACCAATGAATTTCATAAATACTCAACTCCAATGGTTTGGTGGAACATCGCCTAATTGAACTCAATACATGACTATGATAGGTCTTGATGAATACTAATATGGACAGTGTTTGCAAGGATAAGAGTTTTTACAACAAAGGGATAAGAGTGTAATGAAACAATGACCTCATACCACCTTACTCTTGGGAATTTTTAATCTACTAATTTGGTATTAAACCACATTGACACACAAGGTTAAAACCTACCTTGAACAAGTTTACCCACAAGAGTACAATATGCTATCCTTAGGACTGTGAGAGCATTCCTTGAGAGTACAATTTGGAAAAGAAAACCATAAATATCTTGTAATATTCAATGTAGGATAACACCATTATGAACACAACAAATCTGGTTAGAAACCTGACTTACTAGACTTACAAAAGCTTGAACTTTGAAACAAGTGAATCTTGTGTTAAGACGATAAGAGAGATAAGAAGCCAATATTAGTAGTGAAGGGAGGAAATAAAAGGGCAACGATATCATGTGAATAGGGGGGAGGATTGTAGGGGACCTCAACAATGATTTTGGGAGAAGGCTTGGGGTTCATTATTATTTTGGCGGTAAGATGAGAAGAATATGTTACAGATCAGTGGAGTTGATCCTTCAACATGGGAAGAAAGGAAGTAAATAAGAATGCAAGGACGTGAGGGGAGAGAGAAGAGATCCAAAGTAAGATAAAGAGCGATCTCAGTTCGAATGAGATAAGTATGGTCATCCTTGATGATGTTATAATTGCTCCATGAACTTAGTTCTTTTCCATGTCTTTGATACTGGTCATTACCCATCTTAAACTATAATTCTTAGAACTAATAAGAGTCTATAACTTAGATCTATGCCTTTTCTGAATCCTCATGCTTCATTCTATATTATGGTTATTGGAAAATCTATTTTCTTGAAATTTCTAAAGCCTTTTCAACAAATTCATTTTATGCATGACCGACGATCACATTAGCTTGAGGAATATTGTCAAACAATTCACACTTGCTCTCCTTGTTATCATATTTTGCATGCATACCAGTGTCTGGATCCCTTTATCAGTGTTAATGATATTAAGATTGTTTCTCATAATAGCTTAGAGGGAAATTAGATGAAATCTAGTTATTTAGGAAACCATTTCATTTGCAATTACTGTTCGGATTTGTACCTTTTCCTCCATCCCCTAGTTGACTTTATTGGCCTTGGCACATTGCTTATGACTGTTAGTTATAAATAGCTTATAATGGTGAAGTAGATGTATGACCACCAAGGGAATCCTTTTGCAACGTTTATTATAGAGTTCATTGTTTATCAGATGATACTGTCTTATCTACTTTCATTTCTTTTAATACATATCGATTGACTAAAGCAATCATTTTATAAATACACATATAGAGAGTTTTAAGATCAATATTAGAAAGAATAATGGAGTAGGATGCTTTATTCTCATAAAATTGAGGCGATTCAAAGTATATTATATAATTGCTATTTTTATATATGAAATTATAGTCATAAAGAAAAAGTATAGATACATATAGTATGTTGAATATAGCAGTATACTTTATTTATAGATAAATTAACGTAATATTGGGTGCATAGTGTCGATAATGCTTATATTATCCAAATCTCCATAAACTATACTTATTTTAATGCTTCATGACATCCCTTGGTGCAAATGACATGCAATTATGATCATTAGATTTAAGAAAAATTAAGTAAATTTGTGCATTACATAACTAAAGAATCAAAGATTTGAATATTGGTTGACTCATACTAGATATGAGATCCTTAAAGGATCTATAATTGTTATGAATATGAAAACTCTTGAGTAGGTAATGATTCTTGAGGTTAATTATAAATTGAATAAACATTAGGTTAGATATAATATGGTATGTTAGTCATCAAAAGGGGAGTTAAATGATTGTTACTATGTGGTTTGTTAATATGATGTTATTATAAAATCCTCTTGCATAGTTGTTAGATTGTGTTGCCTATGGGATTGTATAGTATTCTTATTGGTACACATTGGTGTATAAGCTTGCATTTATATGATAGTACCTATGTTTTTCAATGGTTATTGATTGAGCTCTCTAGAGCTTATCTAGGGATGGGATCTATTTCAGTAATCGTTGAACCTAATAAGAAGAGTATCTTGGATTATAGGTGGGAAGTCCTATACTTTTTATTGAATCTAGTTTGTTTTTTAGCATCTGTAAATATCATAATAATACCTCCTATACATTAATAAATTGGTGATATTTATGTTTAATATTAACTTTATGAAATAAATGATGCCTTAAAATTCATATTTGCAGTAGAATATTCACTAACTCAGTCTTTATTACCAACTCATAGTAACTTTGATGTTGTGTATATCTTTTAGGACTGTTTATGATTGATCTTTGTTCATAGTCTTGGGAAGTTAGCAATTAAATATGCAAGATTGTTCCTAGTTTGCTTATATAAGAAACTATTTGATCAATTATCATTCATCTCTTGAAATAATGGGTCTATAGTTATGTCATGGTGCATTTGTATGCATGAAAATTATCTTATATGCTCTTTTGCTCGAGTAGGAGGTGATGACAAAAATATCAATGGGAGGCAATTTGGCACGTGTGTGAGAGGTTGCAGAGAGGGCATTGGCAGAATTGTTGAGTCGAGGAAGATTGGTAGAATTGTTGAATTGAGATGGATTGGCAAAATTCCTGATTTGGGATAGTTAGGTAAAATAATTTATTTGAGATAGTCAAGTTGGTATTGGTATTGGTAATGGTAATGGGGAATAACTTTGGGGGGGGACTTGAGGAGTTGATGAAGTTGGTATTGGTAATGGGGAATAACTTTGTTCAAGAAGGGGTCACAGACACAAAGAAAGTAAAATTTCATGAAGAGGATGTTGTGTGGTGGTGTAGCAAAAGGATAGAGGGATATCTAAGAGGGGAGATCATGTAGAGGTAAGGAATGAATGCAAAAGTGGGAGTAGATGGTCGCAAAACTATTGGAGGAGGTGTTTCACTAAAGAGCGTGACCAAAGTGGTTGTGAAGGCTTGAAGCCAACAAGTTTAAGAGTGCATAGGAGTATACTTTTTGAGGCAATGCATGTAGGGAACTATCAAGCAAGTATCCTAGTCCAAGTCCTTTGGAGCAACAAAGAATAAAAGGACCCCATGGAGGTTGGAGTGGAAGCATAGGAGCTTGAAGGAAAGGCTCTAGAGGACTTTCATCCTAGTCCAAGTCCTTTGGAGCAACAAAGAATAAAAGGACCCCATGGAGGTTGGAGTGGAAGCATAGGATCTTGAAGGAAAGGCTCTAGAGGACTTTCATCTTGCCTCTACCATAAAGGCGTAGACTCTCTAACTTCATTAAAAGAATGAATACTCTTTATTCTTCAAACAAATCTATAATTCATTAGTAGAGAGGTTGCGATCTCTAAAAATCGAGGTAAGTGGGGATAGCAATCTGATATTTTCTTTAGGGCCTAGTTCCTACTCTCTAAAAGTTGCAACATGATCTATCAACTCCTATACTTTAGGAAGATTGAGGTAAGTGGGGATAGCAATCTATGCTCTCTAAAAATATCCACACATCTAATCAAACTGGCTCTATATAATTTCATGTGTCATCTCAACAATCTCTACTCTCATCATGACTTGGTCTCACTCTCCCTTGAATGTAATAACTTTCACCGTGAGATGATATTTGTATGTAGTCATTGCCTACACATTTGATACTCTTTGATCTTTTTTAGAAATGAGTGTAGATAGATTTATAGTCCTTTGACTTTATCACACCCTAGACTCCGCATATGTCACTCAAATATGTGAGATGGGTTCAAAAATCTCTAGGTATCGACCAACAATTTGTTGTGACGTATATTCAAGTTGCACTGCTCTCTTCAACTATATAATGGTGACCATCTTAGTGATGAGTCAATTGATAAACCTGAGTCACTCTCATGTCCTAATTATAAAATGTAAATAAATATTTGTATCAGTATATTATCATGTATCAGAAGAACAATGCATGAAAGAAATTATATTCAAAACATACCATGTATGTAAACAAAAACATCATAAATGGTATATCACATAGTTCCTTGATCTAAGAGTTTGGAACTTGAGTAAAAGGTGGCCTCAAAAGAGCTACAATGGTAGTCATGGATGATAGAGTAGAGGATCTCACAATGGTCATACCACTTGACCCCCCCTCTCTCCATCTAGGTTAACATGTTTGCCAATATAGATAGTGCTATTAATCTAGGTTATAATCTAGGCTTCTCCTCTACTAGATTCCCCTTCTTGTTGATTCTCTACTCCTCATTGAACCCCTATGCACTAGAATCTCATCTAGGATAATCCATGAAAAAATGGGTGTCAATCTAGTAGTTTTCTTTTTTTTTTAATAAATAATTTGAACATTATTGGAATTATGACGGTAAAGACTGACATGTCCGACGAGCGTGTTATATTCTCGATGACATTGGCTTGTCGGATGGGTGGCAGATACCATTGTAATTCTGATGGTAAGGACCGACACGTCTGATGGGCGTGCTATATGCCCAATAATATTGGCTCATTGGATGGGTGGCAGAATACTGTAGGAATTTTGATGGCAAAGAGTAACACGTTTGACGGGCGATGCCCGACGACATTGTCTTGTCAAAATGGCGATCACGTTCACTGTCGGACATGTCTTGGTTTCCATCGGAATTTCAATGGCCTAGAGTAATGTCGGAACATCCGACAACAAGTTTTTGATGATGATTTTGGTTGGTTGTCCAACGAAATGTAGTAAAAAAATCCAACGAATTACCGTCAGAATTCAACCCCAAATGTACTAGTGCTTTCTTTTGATCCACTAAGGAGGGCTCTTGATGTTGTGCAAATGGTTGGGCTAATCTCTCCTAACTCTGATCCTCAAACCCTATTAGCATGTAAGAACAAAGCCAACCCTTGTCATGGATGTAAAGAGTTTTTTTTGGAAAAGATGCGATGAGCAAAGCCATTATCTATCCCTCCCAATTCATCGCTAGTTCCACCTTCTTCGACTAAGGAGTCTACCCCTTCTCCTAGAAGAACTTTCTTCTTGGTTGTAGATTCGGAGGTTGTTCATTGGATGAGCCCATGGATTTTGACATTTTAGATGAGTGTGCTAATGTTATTTATGTTGAAATTGAGTGTCATTCTCAAATTCTCATATTTATGCAGAAACACTTGTCTTATGATTAGATTCTTGATTAAGTCTAAGTCTACTTGGAGTAACTTGACTACCCATGTAATTGAAACTATGGATTTTGGCTTCTTTTTTATTTGTTTCAAATATATTATAGATAGTAAATTTGTGGTGTATAATGGTCCTTGGTTCTATGGGAAATCAAGTATCTTCCTCACTCCATGGACCCCTTTTTGATCTAGCCCCTCCAAAATTGCAATCATTTGTATTTGGATCAAGTGATATAATATTTCTTTGGTTATGGGGGATACAAATCTTATCAACAACTTGATCAACCAAGTGGGTATCTTTGTCAGGCTAGACATGGAAGAGGTGGTTTCTTCATGTAGATACATCAGGGCTTGTGCCATGTTAGACATTTCTAAACCTCTTTTAATGCCCACCAAAATACCCTAGAGAAATAACCTAAAAACTACTAACAATTTTTTTATTTTTTTAAAAACATCCATTACATTATTCCAACATCAACATATATCGAAACAACATTATTCGATTGCAAGAGCACATGAACATTGAATAAAAACATCATAAATTCATTCTATGCAAGCGGATTAAACCTTCTAACATTATCATATTTCAAATATACTCTTGCAACACAATTATTCCCTAGGGTATCTTAATGTCACTACCTAGCAAAATTTTATCATAACATCCATTTATCAAGAAGATCAAATTCCCACTACTCAAGTAAAAATTTGATTCAATTATTCTATTCTTTCTAAGAGTGTGTGGGGGAAACTATGTCATCTCCGACAACTTGCCATTGGGATAGAGACACGCTCAGACCTATGGAGCGAGGTGGAGTTGATGTTTGGTACCTGCAAACCTGCATCAAAAGACAACACTATATATACAATGCATATACCTTATAATAAACAAACAAGTGATAGAGAATCATGACGACATATCTCGCTCGCAATGAGTGATATGGCATCGTCTCTACTCACGAAGATATTCATGCACTATAATATCAAAACAACGCATAGAATCATCACCATGAAGTATGGTTAGTATCATAATCGATCTCATAATCCATATAAACAATAACCATGTGTAAATCCATTAGTCATAAATCCATCCATCTAGGAGATACCAAATCAACATCCATAAGAATCAAATATCATTTAATATGTCTTGCATCATCAATCATAAAAGTATCCAATCATAAAGAGTCATAGAAAATGCCATGAATCCACATAAGGTTCTAGTATCATAGATACCATCTCTAAATAATAGAAGAATCATAAACAACCATCCAAATAATCATCATAAGTCTAAATAAGTCTATCAGTATGCAAATCAAAATGAAAGTCTAGGAGGGACACTACATCTTCCCCCCCATTACCTAGGCTTACTCCTGGAAGCCTGAGGACAAATAGGGGTATAACTCTCTCATTCGCGCAACATCCTCCCAAGTCACTGAAGAATCATTGTTCGGGTTCCATAGGACCCTTACCTGCTCTATGTCGCGACCCCTGAGGGTTAATCCCCGACACTAAAGAATGCATATGGGCTCCAGAGAAAGTTGTCCATCCTCTACCTGCAAGGAATTTCAATCTAAAACATGTGTCACATCAAGATAATAAGGTCTAAAAACTGATACATGAAACACATCATGGATGCGGGACAAGTTGGGTGGCAAGGCTAGGCGATAAGCTACAGGGCCAATCCGCTCCAAAATCTCAAAAGGTTCGACAAAGCAATGCGCCAACTTAAAGCCTTTCCCATAACGGATAGGGCTCTTTCATGGACGCACTCTCAAAAACACCTTGTCACCTACTAAAAACTAACGAGCATCCACATATTTCTTTTGTCTATGCTATGTTGCTACCATATGCTCTCTAATATGCTGCACCTGCTACTCCAAATCCTGCAACATCTCTGATCCAAGGAGCACTCTATCCTCTAATCTATCCCAACTCAAGGGTGTATGACACAGGCAACCATATAATGCCTGGAAGGGAGACATACCAATCAAACTGTGATACCCATTATTATAGGCAAAATCAACCAAATGAATGTACTCCTCCCATCTATACTATTGATCCATGACATACATCCTCGACATGTCCTCCAACACTGGTTAACCCTCTACGTCTGACCATCTGTCTTTGGATGATACATTGAACTAAAGTTTAGCTATGCTCCCAAATCATGTTGAAGGGCTCTCCAGAATGCTGAAGTGAACACCAGATCTCGATCTGATATGATCAGTCGAGGAATACCATGTAGTCTCACTATCTGCTCCATGAAGATATGTGTCATTGTCTCTACTGTCTAGGAAGATCTGACTAGCAAGAAATGAGCTACCTTGGTCAACCTATCAACAGTGACCATAATAACATCATGATTTCATGAAGGCATAGGCAAACTAACGATGAAGTCTATAGATATGATGTCCCATTTCCACTCTGGAATCAGGTTTGACTGCAACAAACCTACTGGATGTCGGTGCTTTGCATTCACCCACTGATACTCTAAGAAACATGATACGTAATTCGCTATGTCTCTCCTCATGCTTACACAATGATATAGTTGTCACAAATCTGCGTGCATCTTCTTCACACCTAGATGTGTCGAGTAAGGTGCACGATGAGCCTCTGATAGAATCAATGCTTGAAGACCATCCAATGGTGGAACATAGACATGTCCCAAATGATGAAGAAGGCTATCGAACTCTAGCAAATATCCTGCATACCTGCCATCCATAGGCCTCCCTGAAGCAATATCCTCTCTAACCTCCTGATACCAAGCATCTGCTAGAAGTGCACTAAGAATATGACTCCTCAAATCAACACTAAGAACCACTGCTGATACCTCATGTCTCCTGTCGTTTAATGCATCTACTACCACATTCTCCTTACCATGTATGTACCTCACCTCGAAGTCATACTCACACAATAAATTCATCCAACGTCGCCGCCTAAGATTTAGATTCGGTTGCGTGAAGATATACTATAAACTGTGATGATCACTGTGCAATTCAAATCGATGCCCAAGAAGGAAATGTTTCCATCTAACCAATGCATGAATAATTTCCGCTAACTCTAGATCGTGAGTAGGGTAGTTCAACTCATGATCTTTGAGTTTATGTGACTCATAGGAAATCAAACGTCCATTTTGCATGAGAACTCATCCAAGGCCCTCCAAAGACACATCTGTGCAAACCACAAAGTCACCCAAGGGATCTGGAACTGCTAAGATGGGTGCACTGGTCAACCGATCCTTTAGAATCTGAATAGTTGTCTCACATCACTATGACCAAATAAAATTCTTCCCTTTCCTCTAAAGAGAAGTGATAGGATATGCAATCTTGGAGAAATCTTGAACAAACCGCCGATAATAGCCTGCAAGACCCATAAAACTGCGTACCTCACCCACATTAGTGGGTGTTAGACATTCCACAAACGCTTGAATCTTAGAGGGATCCACTGTGATACCCTCTCTTGAAATGACATGGCCAAGGTATTTCACCTCGGTCTGGAAGAATTCACACTTTGCCGCATTGGCATACAACTGATTCTCACAGAGACACTGTAAAAATAGCTGCATATGCTCCTCATTCTCCTCCTTTGTCCTCAAATAAATCAAAATATCATCTAGGAACATGAGAACAAATCTATCAAGATAGGTCCTGAACACTTCATTCATCAAGCTCATGAAAAGCAATGGAGCATTCGTCAACCCAAAAGGCACCACTGTGAACTCATATCAGCCATACCTCATGCAAAAAATTTTGCGATGAATGTTTGCCTCATGAATCTGTAACTGATGATACCCAGATTTGAGGTCTATCTCAGAGAAAACCTTCGCATCCTTAATATGGTCAAACAAATCATCGATCCTCAGCAAAGGATAACAGTTCTTCACTGTCACCTTATTCAACTGTCTATAGTCGATGCACAACCGAAGAGACCCATCCTTCTTCTTCTTCACAAAAAAAATTGGTGCACCACAAGGCGAAACACTAGAATGAATGAATCCCTTTACCAATAACTCCTCAAGCCACAATCTCAACTCACTCAACTCTTGAGTGGTAATCTGATAAGGAGCCTTAGATATAGGCTCTACTCCTGGAATCAAATCAACCCTAAAATCAATGTCGCGCTTAGGCAGCATACCTAGAATCTCACCTGGGAACACATCTACAAACTCCTGCAAAATAGGATGATGAGAAAAGACATCATCCTTACCCTCACCCTCATCCAACTCATCAAATCTAACTGCAAAGAAATGACAACCCTTGCACACACAATGCTTCATCTGCATCATTGAAATCATGCGAAGAGAGATAGATCGTTGAATGCCTACTATCTCTACACTCTTCCTGTTATCGTCCAAACACTACACTCTCTTACCTTGACAATCAATCCTATCCTAATAGAACTCAAGCCAATCCATATCTAACACCACTCCATAGGATTTGAAAGATATCACATGAAGATCCATAGTGGTAGAGGGCACACCTAACTCCAAAACACAACCATGCATAAGGGAATCCACAACCACCTTGGATCCCATGGCCAACTCAACTTGCCACCTATCAGCCTGCTTTGCCACAACAAGCCTGCATCTCTCTACTAAAGAAGAGGAAATAAAATAATCAGTAGCACCAGAATCAAACAATAATGAGCAAGAGATACCACCTATCTCACTTGTAGTCTCAACAACGGTGCTCTGATGCTTATCCTGATGGTTATCAACCACCACAAACACACGATGGGATATACCTGCATCACCAAATCTGGGCTTTGAAGCTGCGGGTCTCTATCTAGACATCTGTGTGGGCCTTTGAGGACACTAAGATGCATAGTGATCCAACTGGCCACAAGTGAAACAACTCCCTCATGTGAAACCTCATGCAACTGGTGGGGCACTAGAATGTTGCACACTACCTCTACTAGACTGTTGAACACTCTGAGCTAGCTAGGAGGAAACTGGTTGCCTATCAAGAACTGATCACCTATCACACTATCTAGCGTGATCTTGGTTCTGTTGAGATCTAGCACCTTGAGAGACACTCTAACTCCGAACAAACTTCTTCCAAGATCGTTGTCTACCCTCAAAAGTCAAAGGATAACTCCTAGCAAAACCTAGATCTTATGTTTGAGCACCTCTCACATCTGCTCGTGCAACAGGAGTACTGACAAACCTCTCAACTGTTGATCCTCCTGCTGACAACTTCTCCTCAACCAATCGTGTCTTCTCCACTGCCATCTCCATAGTATTTGGTTTGAAAACCCGAACATCACCACCAATGAGGTCATTAAGACCTTTGATAAAATGTTGCACAAGAATCACATCATCATCTGCAATCCTAGAGTACTATTTAAGCTCAAAGAATTTCTTCTCATACTACTCAACTGTCATACCCCACTACCTCAAATCATGGAACTCATCAACCCTATGTTGTCTCCAAAGATCTGATAGAAAACGAGCACAAAAATGCTCAAGAAATAACTCCCATGAAATTGTCGCAATATCCAAATGGAGCTTCTGCTCCTCTGTACGCCACCAAGTGGAAGCAAAATCTTGAAGATGCATAATCGTACACTTGGCCTTGGTGTTACTACCATATAGATGCATGGAAAAGAACCTACCC
The DNA here is from genome assembly GCF_030272615.1 of Cryptomeria japonica. NCBI lineage: Eukaryota > Viridiplantae > Streptophyta > Pinopsida > Cupressales > Cupressaceae > Cryptomeria > Cryptomeria japonica. Next base: position 309,634,605 of record NC_081414.1, read on the forward strand.
AAGTCAAGCAACCAAGTCTCTGCCTCCAATCCACCACCAAAATCATCAAAAGTAGGGGGATGAGCCCTAAGGAGATATCTTATATGACCAACAGTGGCTACATTTTGATCCACTATAATATCTGCTCTCCTATGAGGTGATCATGAACGCTCCCTCTCACGCTCTTGATACACAACTCTATTCTCATGACCCAAATGATGAGATTCCTCCTAAAGATTCTCCTGCTGCATTGGACCTAGACGATCAAGAAGATTCTGAAGTGTCATAACTTGTTGTGGAATTGCATCACCACCTCCATGATCCTATTACTGCTCTTTCTTGTGGGGTTGATCCTGTTGCCGCTCCTCATGTTGTGCCTCTTCAAAAACCTCGAGATGAGGATTACAACAAGTACCATGCAACCACCATGAACCTGACCATGACCTCTACATCTAGCAGACATCTTGTCTATCCAAGGTGCAAAAGAGTCTATGAGCTGAAATCTAGGGCAAATAAGCAAAAGAATAACAAGCAGGGATACACCGCTAGGCTACCCCATTGTGACATATGCTAACTCACATAATGGGCTCATGTGAAACCAGAGTACCCAGTGTATGAACATGGGCTTTGATACTAGATGTGATGCCCGCCAAAATACCCTAGAGAAATAACCTAAAAACTACTAACAATTTTTTTTTTAAATAACATCCATTACATTATTCCAACATCAACATATATCAAAACAACATTATTCAATTGCGAGAACACATGAACATTGAGTAGAAACATCATAAATCCATTATATGCAAGCGGATTAAACCTTCTAACATTATCATATTTTAAATATACTCTTGCAACACTATTATTCCCTAGGGTATCTTAATGTCACTACCTAGCAACATTATATCATAACATCCATTTATCAAGAAGATCAAATTCCCACTACTCAAGTAAAGCTTCAATGCAATTATTATATTCTTTCCATCTATCATCCTAAGGCATAACGTAACTCAAAGCCCAAGCATGAATATAAATACAACCCAAAATCATATGTCTATTCCATTTCACAAACACATAGATTCCATAAGCACTTTTTACATATTCATCATTCTATGCATTAAGGACACATCAAAGCATTCTTCCTAACCTCTACAACATATCCTTCCACATTTATATATAGAAACCTAACACCAAGAATGCATAATCTCTTACATAATCAAATCATCATTATTATCTTATACAAAGTCCCAAACATATAATATGGCATATTAGAGAATTATACAAATCATTTAACCTTAAGGGTCCATGATCACCTAGTTACTCAAATAAAGATCAATGCTAACCATTTCACTCATCTATCAATCATTCCATAGCTTATCATAATATCATCCACTGCACGAATGTAATACAACTCAACTAAAAACAAACCAATGCATTCCCATAATTATTTAAGCTCATAACAAGCACCTTTTTACATCATGAAATAACCATAGGTCTTTACCTAAATCTAACATCAAGTCCTAATACAATTTTCTTCTCAAATACATGATAGTACAACATAAGATTACATCATGATACAATGTCTTCTTTTCATGAACATAAGAATCCAATAGCGCAATCTCATGAAGAATCCAATCCATGCACGCATCACCAAGGAGAGTATCCTAATGGAAGAATACAATCAACCACCTGACCATGTGCAACCAATGAAGGAACCACCCCTGTGCTAGGAGATGACAAAGATTCCAACTCACACTCGAGACCTAAGATGACACCTATCAACCAAAGGATACAACATGACTCCACAAGATCCAAACACAAGGATACAATATGAAAGTATAAGTGGCTAAATCAATATAATCATCCTCTAGAGGCAAATCAATAAAACAAGGAATATGGACAATGGATAGATGTGGGGTAGAGTGTCATCACATGCTAACCTCATGTGGCATCCTTCTCCACCTTGGAGTAACTCAAGGGATATCGGGTATACCACTCCAATGGTCTTCCCAATCTAGGATCCCAAAATATCTCCTTGGGTCCGTCTAATTGGGGCATACAAAATCATATTATTTATCTTGATTAGATGTATTCCTAATACCCAACTCTCTAATCAATTATTATTATGTTATCACTTGCAATTACACCATCAACTCTTCATGTGGTATCCTAGGTTTAGACCCCCCCTCCTAGAGGTCTAGTACTCACAACCTAAAACCAACACATGCAAGAGCCCACTCCCCCATCCATGAACCAAGGCCATAGGGTAAAGATACAAATCAAATGAACAAATAACACCATCATGAAATATCATGAAGGTACAATAGCCACAACAACAACTAAATACAAACTGAGCAACAAGGGCTCAAGGGTCAACTCAAAGAAGGAGACCTTCACAAATGAAACATCAACATAAGCCAATAATGGATGCAAAAAATAAAAGAGGTCCAACTAACATCAAATCCTCAATAGTGAGGCATATCACATCCCACTAGAGTCATAAACTCAATCCCTCAACAGCGAGGCCTTCTCCCTCTCGTCGAAGCGTCAAATTGCATAGGAATCACCTTATCAGTAAGGCATGAGCATTCTTATCGGAGAACATGAAAAAACATAAGGGATCAAAAAACATCATAATAAACTTTAAAAAAGTCAATACATACTGCACAAGACTCTGGAGTACTCAAATAGACCAAAGTTGCACTCAAACAAGCTTAAAACTGACTTGCTAGACGACAAACATTCAGGATGTACTAGGTGGTACAATGGTAGATAGGTACTGTACCAGATGGTAGGATAGTACGATACTAGTATGATACCAAAACGATACTATTACGATACCAGTATGATAGACTAGTGCGATACTAGTATGGTAGACTAGTACGATACCAGATGGCGGTAGACGACAAAACTTGTGACAAGGCTAGAAAATCATAGAGACCACTAATGATATTGGAAACACTACAATTATATATGCAAAAAATATCAAAAGCCAAAGGACCAAACAATAATGAGAGTAAACTCTTCGCAACGGGTCATATCCAAATAACATAGAGAGTTGGAAAAGGCTCCTGACAAGCTACAGGAAGCCCAAAACTCACAATAGGCATACTGAGACAAAGGAGATACAAAGGGACCAAAAAAGGAAGCCATAAAACTCTAAAACATAAATACCATCATCTCTATTCAGAGGAAAAATAAAACAAACATTCACAGGGATGAACAAGAAAACATATATGGTAGATTTCATTCCAAAACTTGCAAATAGTGATATGCATTTCCCTTTTTCCCAAATTCATTATCAAAACTAGTTAAAAATATACCAACACAATTAACGTCACTCATTTCAATCCCCTAAAATCATCTAGGAATCCAAATTGCACAGTCATAGGGAAGACAATCTTTCCGGAAAACAAAACTTCAAAGAGAGAAATCCACCAACCTGCAATCACATTCCAAAATGGTGTAGAAATCTGAAGAAGAATAATCTTCAAACAATCCAAAATCCTCAAGCCAAATATTCAATCGAATTCCCCAAAAACTACTTCCATAATTTGCGGGAGGATTAACCCGACAACAGTCCAGGAAGCCCAATAAATACAAAAAAAGTTAAACTCATAAACCATAGTTCAACTGACCAATAGAAAAATTCCAAAAAACATATATCTTACTTACCTTTACAAAGTTCGAAGAAGGCATAATATAAATATATATTTCTTACCTACTCAATCATGCCAACCAATCAAAAATAAAGGTAGGTAGAAATAAATCAAATTCAATTACTTTAGTACAGATATGACAATTAATTGGGAAATACAAATATTTCCTCAAAATTAGACGGTAGGTAAAAATAATATTATTTACAAATAATATTCCATATTTTAATTAAATAATTTCCCACGTTATGATTTATAATTAATTATCATTATTAATATCAAAACCAATAAATAAATAGAATAAAATAAAATAAAAAAATCTCAAATAAATAATTAAATTAAAAACAATAAATAAATGAAAGTTATTTTCAATAGTAAATAAAATAAATAAAATAATTAAACAATAAATAAAGCTGAATTAAATCTCAATAAATAAAATTAAATAGATTAATTACTTAATTAGATACTTAATTAAAATAAATAATCCAATCATGCGAGATTTGACCTCAAGACCTATGAAACAAGGTGGAAAAGACTTAACCAATACACCACATCTCTTAGTGAACCCTAAAGGAAGATCAACCACAAAAGAACATCAAGATAAGCTAACAAGGTATACATCTTAGACCAAGAGTGTGTGAGGGAAACTATGTCATCTCCGACAACTTGGCATTGGGATAGAGACACGCTCAGACTTGTGGAGCTAGGTGTAGTCGATGTCTGGTACCTACAAACCTGCATCAAAAGCCAACATGACATATACAATGCATATACCTTACAATAAATAGACAAGTGATAGAGAATCACAATGACATATCCCGCTCGCAATGAGTGATATGGCATTGTCTCTACTCACAAAGACAATGATGCAATATAATATCAAAACAATGCATAGAATCATCACCATGAAATACGGTTACTATCATCATTGATCTCATAATCCATATAAACAATAACCATATGTAAATCCATGAGTCATAAATCCATCCATCTAGGAGATACCAAATCAACATCCACAAGAATCAAATATCATATAATATGTCTCGAATCATCAATCATAAAAGTATCCAATCATAAAGAGTCATAGAAAATACCATGAATCCACATAAGGTCCTAGTATCACAGATACCATCTCTAAATAACAAAAGAGTCATAAACAACCATCCAAATAACCATCATAAGTCTAAATAAGTTTATCAGTATGCAAATCAAAATGCAAGTCTAAGAGGGACACTTCACCTCTCCCTCACAACATTAGAATTCATTCTTCTTTCAACACTTGGACTCAATATTTAAACTTTGAAGGCCTTCATTTTAGTTATTTTTCCTACAACAATATGGGATAGAAAATAAAGGCTTGCACTTCTAAAACATTGCCTAGTACTAGGAGTATTAGTCTTAAAATTGGATCAAGAATCTTGGGTCTCTAGATGTTGATTTCATTTTGTGTAATCATGACAATTTCATGGTTTCTCAAAATGAATTTAGCCCTAATCTAGTAATGCCCTCAGAATCCATTCTTACCCCTACGATTCTTGTCAAAGATAATATGATTGATAAGGCAAAGGATGAAGGTTATGATTATGAAGGAAACTTTGTTTTTATGGAGGATGTTGATAATGTGTCATCTAATTTATTTGATAACAATTTAGTGTTGGATCCTCTAAGAAAATGTTCAATTGCATAAATAATGAGCAAAAAATCTAAACCATATTGTGGCTCTTCAAACAAGAAGATAGGACATAAGTCAAAAGAAAAACCATATTGGAGGAAGTGAAGTTGTGTAAGAGGGTTCGTAGTGGACTATGGATGCTCTCCATTTACAATGAAGCAAAAGAGATTATATTGATTGGCCTTTAGCTAATATTTGTAGCTTTAAAACTCATCTTATGGGTTTGAGTCTTTTTGTCTCTTCTTATTAATTCTTTCTAAACCACACTTCCCCTTCATGAGTTCTTAATGCCTCCTCTTTTCTCTTTTCACTTTGCTCCCTGCTTGGTAGGTCTAAATCCTCTTGTATTTGGATATGATTAATAAAAGGGATTGGGCTCTCACCCCATAACTCACCAATAAAAAAACAAATGAATAAAAATCAAATAAATCAAGATATCCAGAACATAGATGACGATGAGTCTAATATAGTAGATACCATGTATTTTGTTCATATCCAAGGATTAATTTAGGCCCCCATTTCACAATGAAGATGCTCATAACCTCCAAGTTTTGATTGTTAGTATTTGTCACAAGAATGGAGAAAGACAAGAATAAAAAGTTAAGTAAGAACATTGATTGCTTGTCTTAAGTCAATAATGGATAGCTCAATTCAACAATTGGAGAAGATTAATTTCTCTTTCAAACCTAGTTTAGGAAGTTTGAAGGAAGTGATTGAGATGATATACATGCAATAATGTTATGGTAGAGTAATTGAAGATTGGATGAATAAATTTGTATCAGAAGGGCCAAATCTCACTAAAATAACAAGAGAAATGTATAATGAGATCTGATGCTCTGCAAAAAGGATGGTTAGGATATTGTCAAGACAAACACAAAACAACAAGCAACAAACCAAGTGTTAGTGTTAGAAATCACAAATCAAACACTATCCTAAGCAAGCATATCAAGAGAGACAAAAAACATAAAATAGAAAGCTTGATAAATCTAAGAAATGAAATAAGGCATCTCAAAATGCCCTCCACCATGTTTGTAGCTACTCCTCCCTTGTTCCTCACCTCTCCAAGTTCCCAAATGAGTGTAGCTCTCAGTAGCTTTTTGCACTATTTTGGATGTCTTATGAAAGTTCAATATTGTAAAATGGATGATTATGAGAATGCAAATGTGAACAAGCTAAAACAAGATATTATCTAATTATCTAATGTTAATTTTAGCTCAAAAAGACAAATGTAGATGATTATGCTAAATGCTCTCTAAATTTTACTATAAATTAGATGCATACAAGATTTCAGGATCTGGATTGTGAAGAAATGAGCTCTATTTATAGGTAAAATGGAGCAATGGATGGTTGAGATTGAGTAATCTCAACAAGGGCCAAGATTGATGGGTTTATAATCCATGTGGGGGCTTTCAACCCAATCCCAGAATGAAAATTTTCAACAAGAGATGGGTTGAGAGGAGAGGGAATAAGGTTTAAATGCTTGACATGACTTGAGGGTTAACTTGGGAAGTAAGGTTAATGTTGAGTTGAAAGAATAAAGCCATTATCCAATAAATAATGTCTTTATCCAATGGATAAAATCTTGTTCAAGAGTTAGTGAGGATAACCATGGTCAAAGCAATAAATGCTTGAAAAGACCCATGGGTTAAATGAGGGTTGAGTTAGAGGTAAAGTCTCTAACCATAGGGGCAAGTGGATTTAACCATAAATGGTTATGTAATAGCCATTAATGGTCATGTAAGAGCCATTAGTGGTTTGAAAGACTTTAGAGGTTAGCTTGTTGAACATATAAAGCATTAAATGCTTTTCAAAGACTTTGAAGGCTTTGAGAAGTGACTTCAAGTTGCTTAGGAATGTGACAATATTTAGAAGATGGATTAGGCTAATGATAGGGAGATTGAGTGAGAAGTTACTCAATAAGCCTAAATTGGTTTAATTTGTCAAGTGGACCCAAGGATATGCTTTTATTTTGTGTTCAATTAGTGTTTGGAAACATCAAACTTCAACACCCACACCTCTCCTCAAACAACCACCCTATTGTGTGTTATACAACTTTGTTCAAGCTTCTATTCCTCAAAGTTACTCAAATCCTCCACCATAGGTCCACACCCCAAAAATGGTGTCTTGAATATCATTAGTGATTTAATTAGGTCCATTAGGTGTATTTAAACTATCATTCAAGAGTTTGGAAGGTTCTAACATCATCAAGGCAATTGGGTTCACTTTTTAGTAAAACAGGGCTAAAAGGCTACTAGCTCGTGGAGGCCTAATTGGATGGATTTTGCTTGAATAGGGAAATGATGGCTAAACCAACCTTGGAACCTGATTTGGAAGGTGTCTAATAGGTCCAAAATCAAAGATTTTTGAGGTCTTAGCTCCTGAGAAGGTGGTTTAATGATTGTCCACAATTTTAGGCAAGAAAGGAGGGTTTTGAGAGGGTTTTACTCATGTAACAAAGGAACCCACTCTTACACCACAAACCAAGATTCTAAATTCTTGTAGAACCTCTGCCCCATCATTTAGAACAATACTCCAACTCTGCCCTACATGACATTTCATCAAACACTTGCTATGCAAACTGAAACATGACTGTTTTATTCACTTTCGCTTCTAATTCATTGTTTTTCTGCACTTTGAAAGGTTAGATTTTCATGGAAACTTCACCAATGCATGTATAAACCTATAAAAAATATTTTTAGCTCCTGTTACAAGATTCCCAAGCATGGTTATGTTCATCAATCAACTTTAGAATGAAAAATACATCAAATTCCCCAAAACTGGGTACTTGCTGCCAACTATAACTCAACACACTTGCAAGGTGAAATACACATTGTTTGGAGCTCCAAATACTTATAAAACTCCAAGGAAACTAGTGTAGACCTCTTCCTTAAGTTTGTTCACTCAATTGACCTTTGAGCACAAACTTGTTTGAGTCTTTGTTCACATTGCTAGCCAAATCCATCTCCAACTTGCCTAGCACGAACTCAAAAGCACTTCTTTTGCACAACCCTGGCAAAAAAATGAATTATTTACACTATACATGAGCAATAAAACTTGTCTAATTCCATCCATGGGAGCCCAAACCTGGAATTAGACAAGTTGATGCATTTTGGAGGCTAAAACCCTTGATAGGGCAGCCCAAGAGCAAAAATGAAATAATTTTACAAAACCAACTTCCAAATGCACACCCTGCAAAGAAATTACATAAAGTGCATTGAATATACTTGAATATACACCAAGATAACTTTCCAAAAGGTACAGTTCAGAAATGATAAGCGCAGTACGGACTGTTGTACAAAATGAAGCTCAAAACATGAGAAAAACATAAAATTGCTGCCCTTTTGATTAATTATGATAGAAAGTACAAAATCCAACCCTATACCAAGAATAGGGAGGCATATATATATAATTTGAAAGTGGTTATCAAGTCCTGTACAAACATAAGGCATTTTTTTGACTTCTTTTTACAAAAAGTGTCCAAAATGACAACTTTTACAAGCAAAAATGACAACTTTTGTTGCTCCAAGTGATAATTTGAGCAACCTAACTCAACCAACCTTCCAAAATCACTTAGGAATGACTAAAAACACTTTCTAAACATGTTCCAATTCTTTCCAAAGCATTGCTAATCCTATAAGGTGATTTTCCCCTTTTTAGCCCTTTTGGCCTAGAAGCACAAAATTGACAATTCAAGCCCTAAGAAGCAAAACTTTATCTCTCCAGCACAAAATGAGATCAAACACTTATGAAATGACTAAAACACAACATATGACAACATTTTAAAACTAACACGACACTTAAGCATGAAAAATACCAAAAATGGAGAGTATAAGCAAAACTAGGTGCTCCTGCACCAGCTAATTAGGAATGATTAGAAAGTGGTTATAAGGGTCTAGAAGGGGATTTAGGATTGCAAGTGGGTTTGGTTGGTGAGGGAAAATATGATTTAAATTAAAATAAAATTAATTTATTTCAATTGTAGTTGCAACTTGCATTTGTAAGAGAATGCAAGTGGGGGGTAGTTTAGTGATTTAAATAGATGTTTTAATTATTTATTTAAAAGAGAAAAGGGGGTTTTAGATTAAATAAATATGATTTAATCATTTAATTGATTGTGAATTTGGTTTAATGAATTAATTAAAATAAATTGAGTAATTTATTTAATTAATAGGAGAATGTTTGAAGATGATTTAATTAAATGTTAATTTAATTAACTGTTGGCTAGTGGGTTTATTAATCAAATAAATAGTAAATATTCATTTAATTAAATGGACAGATTTATGTGACTACAAGATCTATAGCAAGAAGAAGGAAATTGATGATGAAATAAATGTATTAAAATAGGAAGAGAAAAATTGGTTAAGAGTGGATAATAATATCAAATAGATTATTAAAATGGGGAACAATAAGCTCATTACAAAACAAATCTTTCAAGACACCAACAAAAATTAGTGTATCAAGTGGAGAAAAATGATTGAATGAAAAATGGTGGTTGTTAGACATAGTTTCCAAAAATAGAGTAGGTTATCAAAGGAATATGGGAAGATGAAGGTAGATATAGAGAACGATTTCATATCTGCTAACTCATACATGTACTTTGAGGATGACTATTAAATTATTGATGAATAGCGTATCAAAGATAATTTAAAGACAATGATGAAAATATCTTTGGATAAGCAAATGTTCAATGTAGAAGAAATAAAATGATTTCTCTTTGATGAATTATGTTGGCCATGTCCCAATCGAGTATAAATAGAAAATATTCAAAATAAGAAAGCAATTTGGAAGCTAAGGACTAGCAATGTCATTATCCACAAACATCATGAAACTGGGTGCTATTGTAAAGGCAATTTGTGCTTATAAGGCTAGAGTCCTTGCATAGGTGTCACAATCCCTAGTCCCAAATTCATCTCCAGTTTAAGATAAGGAGGATGAAAAAATGGATATTTTCCCTACCGAGGATAATGCTTGAATAAATTTTTATCATATTGATTTGAAAGACTTTAAGTTATCAAATGTTCAAATATTCAAAATTAAAGGAAACATTTAATCTTGTGTTATGGCAAGATAAGGAATTGATTACATTCAAAAGATGCAAATTGATTTTTGAATTGTTATTCATGTGTTGCATAATAACTATTTTCAATTATTATTATCAGGAAATTATTTATGTTTTGATTTGTTTCAAAAGTGAATAAATTTTGTTTTTTGTTACAACTCATGGTTTTGAAAGGAAATATAGTTTGGGACTAATCGTAAGGGTAAAATAGAAAGGATTGTCCTTAAATTTAGCAAATTTATTAATAATTATATATGATATTAATGAGACCGATAAAAAATAATATATGATATTAATGAGAAATAATGTTATAATAAAATAATAATAAAAAAGTTCTGATATTATTTTTTTCTTTAATATATTTTAATTCATTTATAGTGGACACAAAATTTAAAATGTACATAAATGGATCAAATAATATAATTAATGATTTGAATAAAAATCGTTGTACTAGAATCTTGAGATGATTGACTAGTAATAAATTGTTGTAGTCTTTTACATGTTTTGACATTTACTTTAACATTATAGGTATCTATGTGAGGCTTTTTTGGTATTGGGATGCAAAACAATGGATATTAAAATATTTTTCCATGTTTAAATTAAATGTCATATTCTTTATGTAATACTAGATATCTATTAATTACTAAAATATAGATAGAAATATATTAAAATTTGGTATTTAAATAATAGGCATTAAAATATTTGAACACTTCTAATATTATTGTAGTTTATTTTTCCCCTTTTTGTCTAAAATAACTTTTTAAACAAATGATTAATTATAATTAAAAGTTATTCTTACATTTTTCCTAGGATCTTGTATGAATAATTTTCCTTTGAAAGGGTCTTTCCATATCAACAAGGTGTTCAACGTTCATTTGTGTCTCCAAATATTATGTGCATAACTTCTGAGAAAAAGTCTAAGTTTTCTCTTGACTAGGTCTACTATTGTCAAGGTTGTATGCTTTATGTACTCCCTTACCTTTTACTAATCTAAAATGGTGGCCAAGGCATTAATAAGACAACATGGGAGGCTACAAGCACACAGAGAAGGTTGAAAAATCTTGTACAACATGTCTTTCAAGATCACACCATAGTATACAGGGATACCCATGTGGGATAAACCAACAAAATTTAGGTTACTATGTTCTTTTGAACTCTCGTTGTTGTATGGAAGTTTTATGAATCCTTTATTATATTTTATATTTGAATGGTCTTTTCCATTCATAAGTATAACATCATAAATTGAACCCCATACAATTCCACACTACATATGTGCATTTGTTTAAAGTCAATTGGATAATTCCTTCATCTTCTTGTCCTTTTATCCACTTGGCTTGCCCCATCACCCTTGCTTTTGTTCTTTTCTCAACTCTATTAATTGTCTGACTCGTGGATACCAACACACCACATTAGTATCCCATGAATATGCAGTCTGAAGGTGGTCATTCAAGCAATATGACTATGATTGGTAGAGTTTGTAATACCTCCTATCGTGCACACCAGCATCAGTTTTTCTTCTAGGCTAAATATCTTGCCTTTCTAGCTTCATTTTGCCTTTATAACGAATTGAATGAGTCTCTCTAACCTTCTAGAAACTTTGTTAGCCCTCTAAACACTCTTTCCAACATTCTAAGCAATCTATGAAGCATTCTCTTGGCTCTCATTGATATACTTCATGTTTGCGACTCTCATTGTTACATGGAGGATACCATATTTCTTTTCCCATTTGGCAAGCTCTTCAGTTTTGGGTGTGGAAGCAAAGTTCTTCTCTTCTTATTTTTCACTCACCATTTTATTTATTTTCATAGCATATCTATTGTCTCTTTTTATTTTGTATTTCATCTATTGGTTTATCTATCTATCTATTTGGTTATCTGAGGAGGTGGAAACACCAAAAAGGGGGTCTAATTGTGGTAGACCTCTAGAATAGAACCCCAAAATTTTGCTTTCTATTTTGTGTGAAGGTTACTAAGAATGTCAATCATTGTTGCAGGCTTCAATCATGGACCCATTGTGAGTATTTTCTCCCCCTTCATTATCTTTCTATTTTCTAGTTACAGTTAATTTAATTCCTGTTAAGCATATAAAGGTAAGTTTCTCCCTAGAGACTATGAGGTTCAAATGTTTAAAAGAATGCAAAGTTTAAAATAGAGGAATTTAGATGTGAAAACTTATACTGATGAATTTTATAAGTTGATTATAAGAGTAGGAAGGGATGAAGATGAAGTTGAAAAGGTGGCTAGGTACCTTGGTGGTCTTAGGTTCAATATCCAAGATGAGTTGCTAATTGCTCACTAGCTCATTTGAGCTCAAAATCCGACGAAAGTGAATGAATTTACTATTTTGTCGGATTCCTTTTAATTTTTTTAAATTTAAGCATGAATTTCTCGACGAAATTTTTTGACAAACATTTCCGACGAAAGTTCGTCGAAATTTCGATGAACTTTCGTCGGAAAAGTTTTTTAATAAATTTTTTTTCTTTTTTTGTACATACCTCACCCCCCTTTTGGGATTTGAACTTGTGACATCTCTTTTAAGAGCACAAGTTCTCTACCACTAGGCCAACTCAGGTTATACAATCTTTTTAATTTTTTTTAATTTTTTTAAATTATTTTATAAAAGCATTGAGAGTTTTTTAATTCGATGGCATATATATATATATATATATATATATATATATATATATATATATATATATATATATATAAAATAAAAAAACTCTCAATGCTTTTATAAAATAATTAAAAAAAAATAAAAAAAATTAAAAAGATTGTATAACCTGAGTTGGCCTAGTGGTAGAGAACTTGTGCTCTTAAAAGAGATGTCACAAGTTCAATATGTATGTATGTATGTATTAAGTAAATATATATTAATTAAATATATATATATATATATATATATATATATATATATATTTAATTAATATATATTAATTAAATATATATATCTATTTAACTAATACATGTATATATATGTTTATATATACACATACATACATACATATTTAATTTATATATAAATTAATTAAATATACATATTTAATCTATATATATAATTGTCTCAAAGGTTACATTTTATTGTTTCAAATACATTATGCTTTTAACAAATTTTTCACTATTTTTTTTTTTAAATTACAAAAAAGTTAGGATTGACTTTTCCCACTAATTTTTTCATTAAATGTTCCCACTAAAAATTACAAAAGTTAGCATTCAATTTTCCCGCTAAATTTTCCCACTAATGGGATGTGCATTCTATAGGATGAATTCAATCTCCACCGTTGGATTCTAGGGCTACAAAGAAACTTAAAATCAAACAACAAAAAGGGAAAGGAGTTCAAAACCTAACTTTATTTTTGCAGGTTGTAGCAACATTCCTCTCCTTGGAGGCATGATTGGGGTTTTGAAGAGGGATTGATCTAAGAAGAGAGTCATGGTAATTTTTTGCTCATGCAAAGTTCATTGGAGATTGTTTTTTCATAATTTATTTTCAAATGCATATGCTAATAATTTTTTTTAGGATTTTGTTTGCAGGTTGCTTTCCCTCTTTCTAGGGTTTTGTTTGCAGTTTGAATATTCTTGTTTTCCTCTTATTAGTTGTAGTTTTCTTTTTATTTCGTATGAAGCATGCGGTTTTCTTCTTATTTCCTTTTCTCAAAGAAAACCCTAGATCTAATGTGTCTCTTCTTTTTGTTTTATTTTGTTTTTACATGCATCCAAGTATAGATCCAAAAGAAATGAGATCTGAAGAAAAAATAATGGAAGAAATGAGATCTGCAAAAAAATGGTAGCTATTTACTTATTTTCATTTTTTTTTTCTATTTTGAAAGGGTTGTGACATCCCCATGGGGGTGCCGCAGTCCCATGGAGGCTACGACATCCCCCATGGGGGTGTCGTAGTCCCATGGAGGCTGCGACATCCCCCATGGGGGTGTTGCAGCCCATGGGAGCTATGACATCCCCATGGGGGTGCCGCAGTCCATCGTTTGCAAAAAAATTAAAATATTTTTTATTTTTAATTTATTTTTAATTTTTTTAATAAATAATATTATATATAATATTACATATAATATTATATAATATATAAAACATAATATTATATAATATAAATAATATTATTTATAATATTACATATAATAATATACAATATACAATATTATTATATTTAATATTTGTAAAGTGGAAAATTGGATCCTAGTGACTCCCCACTTAGGAGAGAGGAAGGAAGCCACTAGGATGATTTTCACTTGGAATGAAACTTTACATTCAAAAGAGGGGCTTGAATCCGCTAGATCCAAATTCGAGGGAAACAAGGATGTGAATTTTGAGTAAATGCAAGCGGTTGATGTGTGATTTACCCTCTTTTGTAAATGAGAAAGTTGACTTGTTGACTATGTGGAAAAGAGAGGGGAAGTAAGTAAAATGAGGAGCTAACAGTTCGGGATCGCACTAGAACTTTGTATCTGAGCCAATTAGACTGATACGGATATGCCCTGGAAATTTGGAGAAAAGTAGTTAGGATCGTGGCGGGAACAAACATGGTCCTCCACAAAATCCGCGAAATGAAAAGGGTTCTTCTGTCTCTACAAATGAAGCCCAAACCTACAATTACAGTTGCACACCTACAACCTACACATAGAAAAGAGAGGGAGAATGGTTGTGGATAGGGGTTTGCCTCAGTCAAACCTTGGTTGAGGAATCAACCTTGAAAGAAAGTAATTGCAAATGCTTGAATGTAAACAATGGAGATGAATACCTTGTAGATCTGCAACTTGTTGATAATGATTGCTTTGCTTCTTTAATGTAATCACAAGTGTCATATGAAATGGCATGTAGCATGACAAAACCCTAACACACACACACATGCTTGCAAATAAATATTGTAATGTTGCTCCAATGGATGAATGAAGAAGACTTGAATTCTTGAATGCTTGATGATGACCTTGAAATATTGTATCTCCTCCTTATGCTCTTTGTCCCTTATCATTCGTTTATGCATTGTCCATTTGTCGGGAATTGAATTTCTTTTTATACATGCCTCAAGGATGAATTTTCAACCACTGAAGGCCGACAAAGAGGAATTGCAAACCCCGAAGACAAATTGTACATAGGAGATCAGGCAGAGCTGACATAGGGCCATCCTAAGGGGTGAGGAAAGGGGGATAGGGGCGCCATGCCCCTGTGTTGCCCTATTTTGGGGCCTGGACAGGGTCTAGAGCAGACATAGGACATGAAGGAGGAAGCGTGAAGGGGTGAGAATGCAAAAATAGGTCTCGATTAGGGAAGGAGATGTTGTCGCCAAGGTGAGGACCCAAAATATGGCTAAAATTGCAGGGGTCACAATTTTATGACACTACAATATATATATATATATATATATATATATATATATATATATATATATATATATATATATATATATATATATATATATATATGTTTGTATATATGTATATGTTTGTATATATGTATATATATATATATATGTTTGTATATATGTATATGTACTATATATGCATATACACAATAACTAGATCAAAATTCAAAAAAAATTATTTGCATATGTGTGTGTGTGTGTTTTAAATTTATCTATGAGTTTGATGTTATAAGCATTCATATTCACATGTTGAAGGTCAAAATTTCTCTAGATGAACAGGTGCTTTCTTTATTACAACAAGCATATTTTATTCAAATTCAAATTCAAATTTAAAATTTGAAGTCTAATTTTTTATATTAAATTTCAATAGTTTAAGTTGAAACTTATTTAAAATTTAATTTTTTTAAAAACATACATATATATACACAATCCAAAGCTTAGCTTCTATCCATCTAAAAGAGAAAGAAGATATTAATCAAGAAATATATAACACAAACCCACAAACCCAAAACTCAATCAATGACTTGCATGACTAAATAAATGACCAGTTAACAACAATTAATGACTAAATAAATGACAATATTTTGTGATTATTTTGGATAGAATTTTTATCGATTTATCGATGAAAACATAGTGCCACTATCTGACGAAACAAATTTCGTCGAAAGAAGCGATGAAAAAAATGCGATGAATTTTTTTTGGGTGTTTCGTCAAAAAGAGACAAACGTTCATCGAAATTTAGACGAACTTTCATCGGAATTGGAGTCAAATGCATTAGTGTATTTCATCGAAAAACACCCATCCTATCACACTAAATTTTTTGTATGAAACTTTGTACTATGTTTGTATAGGATGCCAACGCGTCACGCTATCATCCATGACCTGCGTATGCATCCTCAAGTAGAGTATTGGTAGAGGTCATTAGAAGATTTTGTTGAAATGTGGTGACTGATTAGCAAAGTACTGTACACTCAGCACGTATCCTCGTTGGGGTTCGGGGCCAGGCCGGGCCCTGGGCAGGGGTTCGGGGGCGGCAGCCCCCGAGAAATTTTTTTTTGCCGTTTTTCGTTGATGAAAACCGACATTGTAATAAAACCCTAAAAAGGCCGACTTTGTTTGTTGCCCTAAAAATGCATGTTATAAGCGGCTGGGATGCTTAAGGCATTGTAAGGTTGATGTACTTTTTTTTTGCTGGATAATAAGAAAGATTGGACGGCTATGTATGGTGGACGTAACCCATTCTGGGTGAACCATGTTAAATCTTTGTGTTATCTGTGTCTTTTTTATTTCTTTATCTTTTGTATTTAAATCTGCATATAATTGTTAGTTCATATTTGCTTCAGATCTGCTTGAAACCCTAACAATTGGTATCAGAGCGAGGTTTTCTGTAAATTGGTAGGACTTTCAGATTTGAGTGGGAGCAATGGAGGATTCCAAATTCAAGGTCGAAAAGTTTAATGGCTAGAATTATTAGTTATGGAAAATGTAGATGGAGGATTACCTGTATCAAAAGGATTTGTGGCGGCCATTGGAAGGAAAGGCAAAGAAACCGACCACAATATTAGATGAAGAGTGGGACATTTTAGATAGAAAGGCACTGGGATCCATTCGATTGTGCCTTGCGTCGTCTGTAGCATTCAATATAACAGAAGCAAAAACAACTATAGATTTGATGGCAACATTGGCTAAGTTGTATGAGAAACCCTCGGCTTAGAATAAGGTATTTCTTATGAAGCGTTTGTTTAATTTGAAAATGAGTGAGGGAGGATCTGTAGCAGAGCACTTAAATGAATTTAATACAATTACCAGTCAATTGTCTTCGGTAAAAATTACCTTTGCAGAAGAGGTTAGGGCTCTCTTGGTTTTATGTTCTTTGCCAGAAAGTTGGAATAGCTTGGTTATGGCTGTAAGTAACTTTGTCTCTGGTAAAAATACTTTGGTAATTGATGATATTGTTGGTGTTATCCTAAGCGAGGAAATGCGAAGGAAAAGCATAGGTGAGACTCCAACATCATCGGGTAGTGTTTTGAATGTGGAGAACAGAGGAAGATCAAAGGAAAGAGGAAAAGGCCCTGGGAATGAGAAGTCACGAGGGAAGTCAAAGAAAGGACGCTCTCAATCTAGAGGAAAGAAAGATTGCTGGTATTGTGGAAAGCCTGGTCATCTAAAGAAAGACTGTTGGTCTCGGAAAAACAAAGAAGGAGACAAAAATGAAAATGATAGTAAGGAAGCTAATATTGCAAGTAATACTTTACAAGATGCTTTAATCTTATGTTTGGATAATGTTAATGATTCCTGGGTAATAGATTATGGGGCTTCATTTCATGCTACACCCCATAGAAAATATTTTCTAGATTATGTTCAAGGTGATTTTGGACAGGTATATTTGGGTGATGATGAGCCCTGTCAAACTGTTGGAAAAGGAAAGATAAAGATCAAGTTGCAGAATGGTAATGATTGGTTTCTGCAGGAGGTAAGACATGTTCCTAATTTAAGAAGAAATTTAATTTCTGCAGGGCAACTAGGTAGTGAAGGTTGCATAGTTACCTTCTCAGACAGTATGTGGAAGGTCACTAAAGGATCATTAGTAGTAGCTAAAGGTGCGAAGGTAGGCATATTATATCTGTGTACTGGTAACACTTACTCTACCTTAGCTGCTATAGATAAAGTTACTGCAGGGACAACAACAATAAATGTTGCAAGAACAGATTCGATAATGTGGCACCATAGGCTTGGGCACATGAGTGAGAAAGGGATGAAAATCCTTCACTCCAAAAATCTATTGCTAGGACTAAAGAAGATTGATTTAGAGTTCTGTGAAAACTGTGTTTATGGTAAACAAAAAAGAGTTAGATTTCTCAAGGTTGGGAAAGAGAAGAAGAGTGAGAAGTTAGAGCTTGTACGTTCAGATGTATAGGGACCGGCTCAGGTATCATCTCTTGGTGGCTCTTGTTATTATGTTATTTTTATTGATGACTCAACCAAAAAAACATGGGTATATTTCCTAAAACAAAAATTAGATGTTTTTGAAACTTTTAAGAAATGGAAAGCTTTGGTTGAGAATGAGACAGGAAAAAAGTTGAAGTGTCTCAGATCGGATAATGGAGGTGAGTATTGCAGCAAAGCATTTGAAGATTACTATTCCTTAAATGGGATTCGAAAGCAGAAGATAGTTCCAGGAACTCCACAAGAAAATGGTGTGTCAGAGAGAATGAATAGGACCATCATGGAACGTGCGAGGAGTAGGAGATTGCATGTTGGATTGCCCTTACATTTTTGGGCAGATGTTGTACATACTACTGTCTATTTGATAAATAGAGGACCTTCAACCCCTTTTGGACAGTGGTATTCCAGAGGAGGCATGGACTAGTAAAAAGGTAAATTATTCTTTTCTAAAAACT
The DNA here is from genome assembly GCF_030272615.1 of Cryptomeria japonica. Lineage (NCBI taxonomy): Eukaryota > Viridiplantae > Streptophyta > Pinopsida > Cupressales > Cupressaceae > Cryptomeria > Cryptomeria japonica. The sequence goes on from NC_081414.1 coordinate 309,653,745, forward strand.
TTTGGTTGCGAAGCTTTTGTCCATGTTGATAAAGAAAACATAACCAAGCTTGATGCTAAATCTCAGAAATGTACCTTCATTGGATATGGGATAGATGAATATGGCTATCGGTTATGGGATTTTGAAAATAAGAAAATAATTAGAAGTAGAGATGTTATATTCAATGAGAAGGTTATGTATAAAGAACAGATGCAGGAAAAGAAGCATGAACAGGACAAACAAGAATATGTGGTGTTGGATGAGATTCCTGAAAATGAAATGCCACAGGTACCTAATGCTCAGCAACAACAGATTGTCCCACAAACTCCTACAAGTGTTAGACATTCTACGAGGACAAGTAGACCCCCTGAAAGATTTTCTCCTTCTTTGTATTCTATTTTATTAACGGATTCTGGTGAACCAGAAGAATATGAAGAAGCAATGCAGGTAGATGCCAAACAACAGTGGGAGCTAGGCATGAAAGAGGAGATGGACTCCTTGATGAAAAATAAGACTTGGGACTTAGTCCCTTTACTTGCAGAAAAAAGAGCCTTGCCTAACAAATGGGTTTATCGGCTGAAGGAGGAGGAAGGAGGTCAAAAAAGATATAAGGCCAAACTTGTGGTAAAAGGTTTTGCACAGAAAAAGGGTATAGATTATGATGAAATATTTTCTCCAGTTGTAAAAATGACTTCAATTAGAACTGTACTTAGTCTTGTGGCTGCAGATGATTTACATCTTGAACAATTAGATGTCAGAACAACTTTTCTCCATGGAGATTTGGAGGAGGAAATTTACATGTTGCAACCACAGTGATATGAGGTCAAAGGTAAGGAGAACTTGGTGTGCAGGTTGAAGAAAAGTCTGTATGGCCTAAAGCAAGCACCCCGACAATGGTATTTAAAATTTGATAGTTTCATGGCTGAACACGGTTATCATAGATGTCATTTTGATCATTGTGTATATTTTAAGAGATTTGATAATGGCAATTATATCATCCTGTTGCTTTATGTTGATGACATGCTTGTTGCTGGGTCTAACATGCAACATATAAATGATCTTAAACAAAAATTAGCCAGGTCATTTGCTATGAAGGATTTGGGTGAAGCTAAGCAAATTCTCGGTATGAGGATTACACGGGATAGGAAAAATAGAACCTTGAATTTGTCCCAAAGTGAGTATATAAAGAAGGTGTTGAAAAGATTTAACATGCAGGATGCAAAAGCAGTTAGTACACCTTTGGCTAGTCATTTCAAATTGACTAAGGAGATGTGCCCAAAGGCACAGGAAGAGGTTAATAAAATGTCTAACATCCCGTATTCATCAGCTGTTGGCAGTTTGATGTATGCAATGGTATGTACAAGGCCAGATATTGCACATGCAGTGGGAGTTGTGAGCAGGTTTATGAGTAATCCGGGTATGGAACATTGGAATGCTGTGAAATGGATTCTTCAGTATTTGAAAGGAACTACTATGAAGGCATTATGTTTCAAAGGATCTAATGCTGCTCTAAGTGAATTTGTTGACTCTGATCTGGCGGGTGATATTGATTCACAGAGGAGTACTACAGGGTATGTTTTTACTATAGGGGGAACTGCAGTCAGTTGGGTTTCTAAGCTACAAAAGGTTGTTGCACTTTCAACCACTGAAGCTGAGTATGTTGTTGCTACAGAAGCCAACAAGGAGATGATTTGGTTACAATGTTTTCTGGAGGAATTGGGTTAGACATAGGAGGATCGCCCATTGTATACTGATAGCCAGAGTGTCATTCATCTTGCGAAGAACTCTACTTTTCATTCAAGGACAAAGCACATTCAGCTCAGGTTCCACTTCATCTGGACTATTTTGGAGGAGGGTCAGTTACGGCTTGAGAAGATTCACACAAGTGGGAATCCTACCGATATGTTCACAAAGGCAGTTCCACAGGAGAAGCTAATTTCTTCATCAGTTTCTGTTGGTCTTCTTGATTGATAATTGTGGAATTTATACCAGTCAAGTCTTAGTGTTTTATCCAGCGGATGTTGCATGCACAATGGTGTCGTGTAGTATCAGTCTCCAAGTGGGAGATTGTTTGGTGTGGAGCCTGATCAGTCTCCAAGTGGGAGATTGTTGAAATGTGGTGACTGATCAGCAAAGTACTGTACACTCAGCATGTATCCTCGCTGGGGTCCGGGGCCGGGCCGGGCCCCGGGTACGGGTTCGGGGGCGGCAGCCCCCGAGAAATTTTTTTTTGCCATTTTTCGTTGATGAAAACTGATATTGTAATAAAACCCTAAAAAGGCCAACTTTGTTTGTTGCCCTAAAAACACATGTTATAAGCGGCTGGGATGCTTAAGGCATTGTAAGGTTGATGTACTTTTTTTTGCTGGATAATAAGAAAGATTGGACGGCTGTGTATGGTGGACGTAACCCATTCTGGGTGAACCACATTAAATCTCTGTGTTATCTGTGTCTTGTTTTATTTCTTTATCTTTTGTATTTAAATCTGCATATAATTGTTAGTTCATATTTGCTTCGGATCTGCTTGAAACCCTAACAGATTTCTACAACACATTCACTGTTATCTACTTGCACTTGATAACCCTTGTGCTTTGTGCTTATCTCGAAAGGAGAGGTTGGTTAGTGAGTCCCCAAGAGGTTGATATCCACCTGTTAGAGTGGTTCACTTTCCTCCCTCTACAATAAGTTAAAAGGATACATTTCATGAAGGTTCATGAGGTTTTTATCATCTTAACCATGCATTTGTGTTAATCTATGGTGGTACTAAGAACCAGATCTTGTCTAAGTCTTTGATAAAAGACCTTGAGATTGTCAAAGAGTAAGGGAATGTGTGACACATAAATGGGTTTAGTTTTAAAAAAACAAAGATCTTCAAGCAAGATAGGAAACCAAATGATATAAGTTCTTTCATGAAATCATTGTCACGTGAAAATGTTGTTGACCGTGTGAGGGATAATATTATCTTGTTATGAGTTTTCAAGAATAAAATTTATCAAATGCATGGACAATCATAGAAATAGTAGGATATTCTTTGCCATGGATAATGAATGCAAGGACACTAAAGATGGTATAAAAAATATAATGCAATCATTGGGAAAGCACAAACATATTAGTATTTTGGGAAGGAATGCATGACTCATGAAGCCCATGATAGAAAATCTACAATGTCAAAGAAGAGTATTCTTAAAAGTTTGAGTCCATCACAATATAAAAAGCAATAGGCATGGCCATGAAACAATGAATATTTAGCTTTAATTCCTCGGCATGTGAAAATGATCTCAAGTATATTGTCCACAAAGAACAAGGAGAAACTTTAGTCTTTGTAGAGGGTAAGGTAAGGACAAGGAAGACGAAGTACCAAATAAGAGGTATTAAGAGCAAAATTTAGTCATTGAAGATGTCAAAGATCTACTCCAAAGAGAACAAAAAATAGATAGAAGACACGGAGATAGTCTTGGGGTTCAATGTTATGTTAATTACATCTTCCATAGGACCTAAAAAGATAGTCTTGATGACACAACATCGAAGATAAATGGTCATTTTGTGAAATGCAAGTATAGGGACAACCCTAGTAATACAATGCAAATTCATTAAAAGGGAGGTGATAAGGTTTTAAGCTATTAGAATAATAAGATAGCGAGTGATCCTTGAGGCATAATACATGGATAAATAGACCTAAGGCTAGGAAAGTGAGTATGAAAAGAGGAAGATAGTGAGGGTCACTATTGAATGAGTAATGACTTCATGAGAAGAAAAGTGATAATAGCTCTTTTATTTCTATGACTGATAAGTTTTTCCCGTGTTTTAAGTTCCATATTGGAATAATGTGAAGGTCATGTGATGTATCAGAGTTTTGATTATGTGCATTTTGAATGATAGCTAAACCGATTGAACTCTATATTGTTTTGACTTAATATTACTATAGCTATGCGGATTATTATGGTAATATCATGTGTGGATATATATATATATATATATATATATATATATATATATATATATATATATATATATATATATGCTTGTATGTTCTAACCTTTAATGCAAGATTAAATAAGTTGTTGTAAAAGCGGTTGAGTAGAGCCAAATGGAGAATCACACCATGCAAATAGTTGGAGATATTTCGGGGCGGTTGAGCATTTATAATAGTGGAGAAGAGGTTGTTCGATTGAAGCAACAAAGTAATAGCAAGGCAGTACCAGACTCATTTATGGTTGTCTCCGGCAAGCATCGATCTAGTAAAAACTGCCATGCTATATTCTTGGTTGCGTGTTAGTAAAGTCCCACATTCTCAGTGGATTGACTTCTTCTTCTTGCTATAATAAAAGTTTCCGCCTAATTTCATGGGCATGATCTAAGTAGTTGAAATTTTGTTTTAAATTTCTTATAAATAAAGGCTTGCACCTCTTCGTAGAGGTTAGACAACATTTTCCATAATTAGAAGCATTTCTCTTATTTTTATGCATTGTATCAATTTTTGGAAATAATCAGTAAAGGCTATGTTATTTTGAGCATATAGAACCATTTTGAAGTTTGGATATACTCAACCAAGGGGGCCCACTTGGTAAGTATTCATGTGTGATTGTTAGATTAAGTTTTCTTTTGCTACAGTAGATGTTCTAGCAACTGACTGTTCCAGCAACCACTGGAACCAGATCCCGTGATTGTTCCTGCAACCAAAGCAAACATAGTAATCCCTATTTGTTAGCTTTTAACTTAGTTAACAATTATTTATCTGGGATCATCTGTTAATGTTAAGATTTCCTATAGCCATTCAGTTTTCATATTTCCACTTGTTTATTTTAGTTAGACTTAGTTGTTGTAGTAGTACAGAGTGACTCTTACATGAACTTAGTGCATATAAAATGTATGCCCATTTCAAGTAATACATCCCTGGGTTGACAAGTAAATGAACCTCAGTCATGGAAATGATAGCTACTAAGAATGGATGGCCAATCCTTGAGTTAAGACTGTAAGTCTAGTTATTGTTCTAATTGGCCAGGCTGACAACAACCTCCTTGAGAATGGATACCCCTACCTTCAGTCAACCATTACCTTGTATAAATCATAATGTTATCTCACTCAATATTATGATATTTATTAGATTAATAAAAAAAGGAAGTGGTCAATATACTTGTATGTCAAACATGGACAATGAGGATATATTTTAAAAATATTCCTAAGAGGACAATTCATCATGTATACCTGAGTTTCATAGATCCCACAATCATAAGGATGATAATGAGAAAACATATCTCCATTAAAAATTGCAATGATAGTATGACAGTCTTCTAACCATTATACAAGGGTTTTTATAAGGATATATGACAAGAAGAGTGTAACAGATGGAAAATGGAATCGGGTAGTGTTAGGACCTAACTCCAGTTCTATTCATACATTAAAATACAAAAGCACATAAAGAAGTGATCTTCTTTGACTAACTCTTGTGAAAGAGAGTTAAGGGATACTTTTAGGGTTTCTATTCCTTAATCTTTATGAAGGGAATGTGAAAAATATGAGAGAATGTGAAACTATCTAAAGAAGATAAATACAAGTGATTAAAAATAAAAAAGAATAACTACGAATAATGAGGAGCTCTCCACATCGACATTTTGGCGATCTTCTTCCACACCATGGCAGGAATGGCGACATGGTTGGCAAGCCTCCATCTGAAAGGGAAACTCCTTTACTTAACCACCTATGGTAATTAGTATTGGGCAAAAGAGCTGCTATGGAAGAGAAGAGGGAAGCTAGGGCTTCTCTGGAAAGCATGTGGGTGATCCCCATCACTTCTTGAAACCCCAACTGCGCCACCAAAGCAAACTGCATACCATTGGGTTTTCGAGCGAATTCTCCAAGCCTCGACGTCCCCTTCAAAAGCCACAACATAATTCCTATCCACATAACTTTAGAGCAGAGGGTTATAGAAGACCCACTAAGGATGGAGGAAGGGCATTGCTATATCATGGCCATAAATCAGCCAATTACATGTCGGTCTCAAAGTTGGGGGTCTCACTCCATCATGGTGCAAGGAGAGAGGGTTCCCTAGCAATGACAAAACCGAACCCGAAGTTCATCAAAATTTCAAACCCTAGAGAAGCCATGGATTTAAATAAATATTGTAGAGGGCATAAGCTCTTTGCAGAATGGAGAGGGAATAATCAACCACTCGCCGTAATAATGGATTGGTGGAAAACTACATTCCACAACCAGGTAAGTATCACAACCCTAGCAAATAATTTCCTATACATTGAATTCTACAAAAAATCTTTGAAGGCCAAACTATTGCATGAAGAATATGTTTTTTACAAAGGTGCAAATTTCAATTTCATTGATTGGCAACCTAAATTTGATGCTAATGGATATGAATTTAAAAGGGTATCAAAATGGATAGAAATCCCCAATGATCCTGTAGAATTAATACATGCTAAAATTCTTATAGAAATTGGGGATAAATTGGGTAAATTCATAGCCGTAGAGAAAAAAATTGGTTGGATAATTCTGACATAAAACTGCTAATAGAAGTAAACAAGGGCATGGAAGACCTGAAAAACGTTATCATAGAAACAATAGATGGTAGTTACATCCTAAAACCGGTCTGGTATACTGGCCTGGTAGCAAAAGATTTAGCTTTCTGCAAAAGGCCAAACCCTAATCTGTAGAAGCCACAGGAAATAACAAATTCCAACCATAGAGCTTCAAATGATAAAATAAACATCCAATTTAATAATGACAGGGGCGGCTTCATTATAAACACTGGTCAACAAGAGGTTGATATTATCCCAACCCCGCCTCCTTTCCCGGTTTTGAGTAATAGTCCAGATAGAGTTGATAACATCATAGATACTCAGGTTTATGATAATGAGGATTGAATCCAAGCAGAATTGAACAATGTTATAGAAAAGATAATGGGGAAACTAGCAGAAGAATGTGTCGAGGAGGTACTCCTTGATACTTTGACAAATATGGCAGCTAATGTCAACATCTCCAATATAGAACAGGTTTAGACCCCCCCAAAAAATAAAAATAAAAAAAATCCTCACTAATCATCAACCCAACTGAGGTGGCTCAAGAGGATACAACCACAACCTCTCCCACTCTGGAGGAATCCCTTGTTGTGGAAGGATTGAATGCAAATGAGGAAAGAGAATTCATTATCAATGAATTGATATATGCAGGAAATGAAAAATAACGTAGTATTAGACAATAGCCCAATCAACCCACAAAATAGAGGTATCCTCCAGATGGGAGGTGAGAAATCAACTCCTGATTGTGGCAAATCCATGAGCAACAAAAGAGGTCGGAAGTCTTTTTTAGACAAAAGGAAGATGGACGGGGATGCAGAGGGGTAGGCCAAAATCACAACATTGTTGGGGCAAGGAAAATCTCCCCACCCCCTCCTAGAGGTATAAACATACTTACATGGAATGTTAGGGGTTTGGGAGCCCCTAACAAACATAGACTGATTAAGTGAAGCATACTAAAATCTGCTATGGATATAGTTATGATACAAGAAATAAAACTAGGCAATACTGGTATGAATAATTTTAGCAAAAAGCTCACCCAATGGCAGATGGAAGCAGTGGAGTCTACAGGGGCATTAGGGGGACTGGGTATAATGTGGAGAAAAAATGCAATTGCATTCACATGTCAAACCAAGATGCAAAATTGGATGGCTAGCAAAGTAAGAGCCCTTAGTCTAAATCTTGAGTTTATTATTATTAATGTATATGGCCCAATTCCAACAGATAAAAAGAGATTAGTGTGGCAGGAAATTGAACACTACTTAAATACTCAAGATGAAAAACATATCATCATAGGTGGTGAATTCAATGCCATCTTATACTCATCTGATAAAAGTGGTGGTATAAAAACCATTAAACAACCACAAAGAGACTTCACAAACTGGATAAATAACAATAACTTACTTGAAATCAGAACTGAAACGGGTTTTCACACATTGAATAATATAAAAAAAGATTTCTCCAACATTGCAGAAACACTTGATCGATTTTTATTTAAAGGAGATCTAATCGGTCTTCAAACAAAACTAAAAACTACAGTATTACCTTGGTCAGGCTCTGATCATTACCCGGTATGTTTAGAACTTATGGGGGAAACAAAGAAAACTGGGTGTCCCTTCAAGTTTGAAAGAATGTGGTTTACACATGAAGACTTCCTCCCCAACATACAAAAATGGTGGAAGGATAGTGTCTTTGTAGGATAAAAAATGTATTGTCTGGTCTCTAAACTGAAAGAGATTAAGCACAAATTATTAGATTGGAACAAAAAGAAATTTAAAAACATCTTTGAGGAAAAGTCAAGAATTGAGAAAGGGCTGGAGACAATAAACACTGATGTGATGCAAAACAGGATGACCTCTGAAACATACGAGGCTGAGAAAATGCTTTTATTTGAATATGAAGGCATTATGGCCAGAGAAGAGATATACTGGAAACATAAATCTCTAGAGACATGGTTAGAAGATGGTGATAGAAACACCAATTTTTTTCACAACAGTGTCGAAATGAAAAGGGTAGCAAATAAGATTACTCAAATCACCAATGACAGTGATCAGATCATAACGGATCAAGATCTGATAGCAAAAGATGCAATCAAGTATTTTGAAAATATCCTCAACAATTGGGAACACTCAGACCTCCCTAACAATAGAATCTTATTAAATAACATGCCCAAACTGATAACAGAGGGTGATAATAAAATGTTAAACTCTAAAATCACCCATGAAGAAGTTAAAACGGCTTTGGCACAATTTCAGGGAGATAAAGCCCTTGGACCGAATGGCTTCCCTGCTAGGTTTTTTCAGAAATACTGGCACATCTTAGGGGACGAGGTTACTAATGCCTTGGAATCCGTCACAATGTAGGGAAATTCCTAAAAGAGATCAATAACACCTTTTTGGCCTTAATTCCAAAGAAGGAGAACCCCTCAAAGTGGGAAGAGTTCAGACCCATTTCTCTATGTAACATGACTTATAAACTACTAGCTAAAGTCATGGCGAATAGACTAAAAAAATTACTGCCCACCATAAGATCAAAAGAACAAATAGGCTTTGTACCCAATAGATCAATTTTGGATGGAATTATTATTGTTCAGGAAGTCATCCACTCCTGTCAGTTCCAAGGGCAGCCTAATATGATGATAAAATTAGATATAAAAAAGGCTTATGACAAGCCTAATATGATGATAAAATTAGATATAAAAAAGGCTTATGACAAAGTGGATTGGTACTTCCTTTGTAGTTGCATGAAGGCCTTTGGCTTTAACAAACAATGGATCAATTGGGTTTACTTCTACATATCAAACCCTAGGTTCTCTATCTTACTAAATGGGAAACCAGAAGGTTTATTTGAAGTATCCAGGGGACTCAGACAGGGTGACCCTTTGTCCCCATTCTTATTTATAATTATGTCTAAAGCCTTAGGTAGAAGCCTGGATGCATCATGGAGGTCTAGCAGACTGACAGGGATTCATATGACTGGTGGGGTAGAACCATGCACCCATAAATAGTTTGCTGATGATACAATGATTTTGGGGAAAGGACAATTAAAGGAAGCTAAGGAAATCAAGAACATATTACAATCTTATAGGCTGGTTTTAGGAGAGATGGCAAACAAGGAGAAATAAAAAATATTCTTCTTTAATATGGAAGCACAGAAGGAATACAAGATAGCTTCGTATCTAGGGTACAAAATAGGGCATCTACCATTCACGTATTTAGGGATGCCTCTGGACAAAGGTATCAGAACCAATAAACTTTGGGATCCCCTGATTGAAAAAGTAAGGAAGTAGCTGTCATCTTGGAAAGCCTTATGGCTGACAGGGACAGGAAGATCAACCCTCATAAAAATAGTATTAGCGGCAATGCCTATCTATTGTCTATCATGTATACCACTTCCAAAAGGGGCCTATAAGAAACTAACTCAAATAATTAGAGACTTCTATTGGAATGGTACAAAGGATAAAAATAAAATGAAACTGATATCATGGGAAAAAATATGTCGAGAAAAGAGTGATGGAGGCACGGGAATAAGAAAATTACTATGGCAAAATAAGGCTTTAGGGGCAAAATCGGCATGGAGAATGTACACATCCTCAGAAGCCAAATGGGCCAGAATCCTTAGGAGCAAATACATATCACAAAATCAAAGAGAGGCATTATTTAGGGAAACAAACCCACCCAAGGGATCTAGAATCTGGAACTTTATAAAAGAAAGTTGATCGCTCATAGTGAACCATCTATCTTGGGATATTCACGATGGTAAAACCGCCTTGTTCTGGAAGGATTCCTAGGAGGGTTACCCCTCAATAGATAGTGTAATGAACAACCGACATAAAAAATGAAATGAAATCTTTATAGGGTAATCATATAAGGGATTATACGACATTGGCACCAGAATCGACAATGGGATGGAAATAGAAAAACATGCTCCCATTCTTGGTGGACAACAAAGACCAAGAATTGTTGTAAATTCTTGAGGGAAGAATAATAACACTTAGACCTGGGCCATATGAGCTTATATGGTCAAGATCAAAGGATGGACAATACAATTGCAAAGATGGTTTCATAACCATATATGATGAGGCAAACAATATCAAGGACTATATCCCTAACACAATTTATTGGGACAAATTCGGTCTCCCAAAATCTGGCTTCTTTGCCTGGGTGACATTTCAGGGGAAGGTCCTAACTGCAGAGCAATTTAAACATAGAGGTTACGAAGGACCCTCAATTATGTCTTATGCAAGAAAGATTAGGAAACAAATGATCACATATTCACAACCTGTAACTACACACATAAATGTTGGTATTGGCTGATGGCACAATTAGGTTGGTCAAGTGCCCTCATCCCTTAACTAAAGGATTGGCTCAAAAATTGGCCAATCATCAAAAGGAATAGCATCTTCCATAATTCATGGATATGTAGCCCAACAATAGTAATCTGGGAGGTTTGGAAGGAGAGGAACAGGAGAATCTTCCAAGAGACAGAAATGAAGGTAGAGAATTTGACGGAAAAAATAGAAGCCTCCATCACAAAAACCTCCAATAATAGGAATACGACCATTCCACAATATGATAAGACATTTATAGACTGGGATAAGTACATCAGAAAATAGTGGAAGGGGATTAAAATCCCTCCTTTCTTTGGGAAGGGGAACAAAGATAAGACTAGGGGTAGAAAAGCATGCAAATGGGTGCCCCCAGAGACTGGATGGTGCAAACTGAATTTTGATGGAGTATCCAGATGCAACCTAGGGGAGGCAGGGGTAGGATGTATAATCCATTCACATGAAGGGATATGTATTGTATCGAGATCCCGATATCTAGGGCATTGCACTAACAATAAGGCAGAATTGTTGAGCCTAATAGAAGGTTTAAACCTATGCAAACAATTAAAAATATCCAGATTGGAAATAGAAGGGGACTCTGCCATCATAGCTAATGCAATGAGGACCAGGATAATGCCAAAATGGGAGCTCAAAATTTTATTGGATAGAGCCCTCTCTCTAATGGAAAGTTTCTCAGATTACATGCTCAATCACATATATAGAGAAGCTAACACATTGGCAGATAAGCTAGCCAATTTAGGGGCAGATGAAACAAATAGAACCACATCATTAACATATAGGAAATTAGACTAGGATACTCATAGGTAGGCAAAGATTTAGACATAATCCTAAAAACAACACATTCACATCACATTCACATACATATTGGAAGGTATACATATGTATATGCACAGATAGCGGTATATATGTACGTATATATTTGTAGTTATATAATTATATGCGTACACGTGCATATATATGGTAGCAGAGACATATATAGATGCACGTATACATATATAACTATATATACAGATATACATGAGCACATATACACATATATGTTCATATAATCATATATATATATATATATACCTATCAATAGTATTCTTAGAGGAGAGCTTACTCCCTTTTATAGATGCAAACGAATATACACAAAGTATGTTGGTAGGCATATAGGGTTATATACATACAAGTATATGCATTTATAAAAAAAAAAATACAAGTATACATGTATATACATACATAGACATATACATATTTCATACATACATAGAGATATACATAAATATCTGTATATATAGACATATATATAGAGAGAGGCCGAAATATGCAAACATACATATAGACATATATGCATACCTATATATAGATAGATCTATATAATATATAGATATGCATAGACATCATCATATGACAAGACATTATCATTTAGACATGGTTCGAACCCTTAGCAAGCTAGAGATACTAGGATATAAGACAAACAAAGAATAAATGAAAGAACAATCAACAATCTCACAATCGATATGACAAGATAGAATAGGGTTGGAACTTTCACAGATGTGACAGAAATACATATACTCATCTGGACACATACAATAGGATTATATACTCAAATCTATATATACATACACATATATGCATATATATACAAATATATAAGTATGGATACATACATACATACATACATACATACATACATACATACATACATATATATATATATATATATATATATATATATATATATATATCCATACTTGTATATATGTATATGTAAAGCGGAAAATCACAATCGAACCCTAGTTGCACTCCCCTCTTCCAACTCCGAGGAGAGAGAAGGGAGGTTCGCTAGGATTCGATGGTTTTCACTTAGGGGAGAGACTTTACATTCAAAAGAGGGGTTGAAACCCACAAGATCCAATCCCACGCAATGCAAGATTGGATGCTAAATGTGTTTCAAGGGTTAAGACAGCAAGGCTACCCTCTTTCGTAAAGAATGTTGATAGGAGAATTAAGCTAAGCATGCATAGAAAGTGATAAAGATTCGCTTATAAACTGAGCTAGGAATATAGTATGAAGCTGCGGACCTGGAATTAGCAGTAAAATGTCGATACGGCACTGTCCTGCAAATTTGAGCAAAAGTTGTCAGGACGATGGCACCCGGCGCCACGGTCCTCCGAAAAATCCGCGAAACGAAGGGGGATCTGTTCATCTCTGCACAAGGATTCCAGATCTTCAATTTCAGCCGCATACCTGCAACCTACACACAGAAAAGCGAAGACGATTGGGGGGTTAGGGATTAGGGGTTTGCCTTTAGGTCAAACCCCGGTTTTGGAATTAACCAAGAAATGAGCAAGTGCTGTAAATGTAAATGTATGTAAAACAAGTACTAATACCTTGTTCTAAGGATGTTTGTATCCTTATGTGCGAAGGTTTAGATGTTGTATGTTGTATGTTGTAGCATGTAGTATGTGATCTCCTCTTCAATGGTCGAATCCTTGTCTTGAATGCAACACTTAGCCTTGAATGGAGACTTGAAATGATCAATTGCTTGAAGGAATGCTTGAATGCTTGAATGCTTGAATGCTTGAGTATAGTTTCCACGCTTGCATACATATCCTCTTCATCCTCCTCCTCCCAAATGAGAGAGAAAAATGTAGTTTATATACTTGTCATTTAGGGCTGATAGACTGATTTTCCCGACCTTAGGCCGACCAGGAAAGTTAATTTACAATTTGCAAACAAAAAGACCCGAGACCCCTTAGGAGACCGGGCCCAAAATAGGACCCAGGGACCAGGGTGCTGGGCGCCCTGGTCCTGCTCTGGTCCCACCTCCCGGGACAGCAGGGTGCAAGGAGGTTCAGGCCAGGGTGCTTGAAAAATGTAGTTTTCAGTGTCGTGAGCAAGTTTCAGGGTCTCCATTCAGGTTGCGTGTTGCATCGCCATCGTGAAGACCAAAATGTAGTCCAAATTGCAAGTGTCGCAATTTTAGGACGCTACATTTAGCCCCCACTTTAGCGGGAGTATGTATGCTCATACTTCCGGTAAAGTACAAGGAAACAACATTGAAAGACTTTCACCACGTCAAGGAGGCAAGATACACCAAGCCCCCAGTGGACTAAGGATCTTACGACTTCGATTGACAAAGTAAAAGGGAAGATCACGAGGGAGAACCATGACTGTCAGTAGTAAGGCTCCCTCACTATGAGTCATGCAAGAAAGATATCAAAAATTTTCAAGGCAAGGCTAAATTTGCCAAGAAATTTTCAAGTATCTTGAAAAGATATGAACGGGATGTATGCCCCCCTACGTTAAAGCGATCGCACACGCCTCACCGGGGGTGATTGTTTTAATGTAGTGATACATATAAGAAATGAGAAAGGAGCACGTTATCGCCAGGATTTAGCCCCCAAGTGTGAGATAAGCCCAAGGATAATAGACACAAAACACAAAGCACGAGGTGACTTCGCTTTCCTCGGGGTCAGTATGCTGTATGATAATTCATGTATATATATCATATGTATGTATGCATAATTGTTCTTCATTCCCCAATCAAGGAAGGTCACCTAGAAGAAGGGAACACATGTGTCTTTTGAGTCAACATGAGAGAGATCAAGAGATCTCAATGCTTTGCATCGTCCTCAAGTAGACAACACTAAGGACAACAAATAGAAGAATGAGAATAACATATAGAAGAAGTAACACAAGAGAGGAGGAGAGAATCTGCTATGCTAATGTAACTAGTCTAGCACGTCATCTACCCCCCGATCTTGCTGATCAATGTTTCGGGAAGGCAGGGAACACGCTAGAGGAGGAACATTCAACACAGTAGATGGAGCTATCACAAGATCCAAACAAGGGCTATGTTCATGTTCCGAGCCACGTTGTTCTTGTCTAGGAGCTAGGATAAGTGCTTTAGAAAATTCATTAGATAAATGGTTATCAATATCAACAAGTTCATATTCATTATCAGAAGCAAGAGAAGTAATATTTTCATCATGAATAACATTTTCATCTATATCATCATCAAGATTTATAAAAATAGGATCTTTAACTCGCACAGGATCAAGACCATCATGCATCTTATGTTTAGGAGATTTAGGCTCAATGTCCGGCTGAGGAGAAAATGGAATAATGCTTGTTGAAGATGTTTTTGGAGATTGCAAAGTTTGAGAAGCAGCTGCCTGAGCTCTAAGACGACGCTTTCGTCGGCGTTCACGTGCAGAACGATTTCGTCTAGTCTTAGTAGGAAGTGGAGAAGACTAAGGAGGAGGAATGTTCTCATCCTTAGCACTTGGGTGTTTAGGTTGTGGTCTCTTAGGCTGGATAATAGGAGAAGAAGAAGGTCTCTTCTCTCTATAAAAAGAAGGAGGAGGAACTGCTCCATATAAAGGAGGAATTTTTGGTTTAGGGAGAAGACCAAGTCCATCATGACGAGGAGGTATAGGTCCACTCTTAGGAAGTTTATTAGGCATAGACATAGTCACATCCATAGGGATGGGTTGAGAATGTTCTTGAGGAAAGACATTAGTTTTATCTTTCAAAGGAAGAACTTCCTTCTCAAGAATGATAGGAATATCAAGTTTAGGTGCTCTAGGTTCATTTAGAGATAGGATCATATCTGTTTTCCACTTTTGATAAGATTTGAAAAGATGATCACTTCGCGGAGGAAGAGATTGGAATTGTTTAGGCCAAAAGTAATCAAGAGGAACGCTAGAAGTTCTTTCAGCTGGTTTAAAGAGACTATGATTGACAGTAACAACTTCACCATTATGGGGAAATTTCAAACACTTATGAATAGGAGAAGCAATAGCTTTCATGGAAGATAGCCAAGGATAGCCAAGCTTCACACGAAATTGTTCGGAAGATGGAATAATAGCAAAGTTCACATCAAGAGATTTGTTATGGACCTCAATAGGCAAGGTAATAGAACCAATTGCAGGAGAAGAAAATGCATCAAATAATTTCACAATCACATCTGTTTTGTCATATATCACTTGATTCAATTGCAAAGTAAAAAGGAATTCTTCAGTAATAACATTAATCATGCACGAAGGATCAATAAGCACTCCATGGCAAGGTGTATTCTTAACTTTTGTAACTATGTATAAAGGACCATCAGGTGCCCTAATGGTTTCATTGGAATCAAATGTGATGGAAGGTTCTTTAGGGATTTCTTGCTGCTCTACAAAGTTAATCACATTCAGAGTCATAGACACAAGACCATCAGATGAGAGAGAGGAATCATTAGCCTCAATTGCATTAGAGGTATGAGAAGGCAATGGATCAGTAAAAATCTGAAGATTTTGGTTAGGAGGAGCTACAGATGTGTTGCCTTTATCATTCACTCCAGAAACAGAGATAGTATTGTTATCAATCAAATCTTGAATTTTACCCTTTAAAGAAAAACATTTTTCAGTATCATGCCCAGGCTGACGGTGAAATTGACAAAAAGATTTATTATCGAAATAAGGTGAAGTAATCTTTGCAGGATCAATTTGTCTTATAGGAGGAAGAGTAAGCACTTTTTGTTCCAATAACTTATTCATAATACTATGCAATGATTCATTCAAAGGAGTATACTTTCTTTCTTTCTTGAAAAATTTAGAAATAGGAGGCACACCTGATGCTGCATTCACATTGTTGTTGATGATGTTTTCATTGAATTTGATGGAATCTCTGTTCGGTTTAAACTTCCCAAATGGTTGTTGACTGGTATCACCCTTATCACTCGGAGCCATAGGATGTGATTGTTCCATTTGACTCACAGTCAGTTGATAATTGTGAAGAGTTGCACACAACTGTTGGAAAGAAGTAAACTCAGAAAATAGAAGTTTGTCTCGAATATCTTTTTGTAAATTAGAAATAAAGATTCTTTGAATATCATTGTCAGGCACTGGAAAAGAAATTTGAGCATACAAATGCTTATATCTACCAATGAAATCAGTCACTTTTTCTTTAACACCTTGTTTACAATGCATTAAATCAATCAAAGTAACTTTAGGACTTATATTGTTTTGAAATTGTTGAATGAAAGCATTTGCAAGTTGTTCAAAAGAAGTAATAGAATAAGAAGGCAACGAGCAATACCATTGTAGGGCTTTGTCTCTTAATGTTCTAGTAAACAGTTTTGCAAGCAACCTTTGGTCATAAGCAAAATCGGTACATATTGTTTGAAAAGTCTTAACATGTGTTAGAGGATCTCCTTTACCATTATAAAGTTCCAAATGCGGGATTTCAACATGTTTAGGAGGGATAGCTCGAACAATGTCAAGAGAAAGTGGGCTCGCAACATCAAATGTGGGCACACTAAACTTAGATTGATTCATAGAGGCAATTTGTTGCTGTAAAGAAGAGACAGTTTGTGCAAGATTGTTAATGGTCGCTTCAGTCGAAGAGTTCATATTAGATGTGTTAGATTGAGATGGAGGTGTTATGTTATTGAAAGAAGGTAAAGAGTAAGGTGGTGGGACTCTATGATAATTAGTCATAGGAGATGATTGGACAAGAGGAATACTACAAGGAGGAATGGAATGGTTAAATGAATTGCCCCCTTGCGTCATGTTCATTTGTGGAGATATAATAGGGACACTCATTGAAGGAATGAATGAAGAAGTCGGATTGAATGAAGGAAGAGGGTTAATTGAAGAAGAAGGGTTGCCCCCATGACTAGTAATCACAGGAGGAATGTCTTGTATAGAAGTAGCCATGATGTTTGATGTAAAGGTAGGTATACTAGCAATAGGAGTTGTCAAAGGAATAGAATGATTGACTTGAGTAGGAGGTTGTGTATAACCTAAATTTTCAGCACAACTTTTCATAGGCATCACATTCGAATCCACAATGTGTGCAATACCACGCAAAATATCAATTCCATTCTTATCACTTTGAAGCATACGTTTTAGACCCTGAATTAAATGAAGAGCTTGACTATCAGGGTATTCTTGAGACATCCATTGTCGAAAATCGTCAAATTGGTTATCCAATTTCGAAAGTTGTTCTTCAGAAACCTCATGGAGAGCTTCTTCATCATTAGGAGGATTAGAGGAATTACCCATGTCCTCGTTAAAAAGGCTATTCAAATTAGGTTCCATCTCCTCAGTAGTTAAACCTTGGAAAGACTTAATTCTACGGCTTCGTCTAACGGGAATAGTGTAAGTAGGGCTTATTGTTGTAAAACTCATGCACTAGAAAGAGAGAGAAGATTTTGAATTTAGAGGTAGCAATTTTCAATAAAATCAGCCAATCTTCTGGATTTAAGTTGTTAAATGCAATCACAACAGTCTCTCGAAATTTCGGAAAAAATGTCCGGGACTGTGGCGCTCAGAGTGCAACACGGTCCTTGCAACTTTTTTCGAAATTTGCAGGGATGAAAGGTATGATGATTTTAGAGCTAATCTGAAAAAATTGAGTGATTTTACGATCTGTAGATAGGCCAAATTAAAGTTGTAATCTCGAAATTGAACCCTATCAAGATTGTCGAAAAATGCAAAATTTGAATTTTTGAAAAAGAGAGGGAAACTAAAATTTTGAATGTTATGATTTTAGAGGGAATGTCAAGAGCAATGCAAATTTTGAAATTTAAAAATTGACTCAATTTCATGCAAAATTCAATTTTGAAAGCGGAAATCAAAGTTGTTGTAATTAAGCACTTAATTTCCAAAGTCACAAAATGCAAGAATTTGAATAAAGCACTGAAATTTTTAATGAATGATAACACACTTTTCAGATTTAGGACAGTAAGAACACAATTTTGACACAAAATTTCAATTTCAATGATTTTTAAATGTTTAGAAGCCTTAATCCAAGAAATCACAAGACCAACTTTGACTGTTATTTTGAAGGTGTTAAAATTGATAAAATCAACCAAAATTCTGGATTTTAGCAGGAAAATACAGTAAGATCTCGCTCCCGAAATTTCGGGAAAAATGTCGGGGACGATGGCGCTCGGCGCCACGGTCCTCGCAACTTTTTTCCAAATTTTCAGGGATGAAAGATATTGTGATTTTATTGCGGAATCCAAAGTTACAGCTAATTTGGAGATGTTTTGATCAGTGAAATTGTCGGACAAAGGTTGAATCAAGAGGGTTTCAAAAATTAGGGTTTTGACACTTAACCACTTAATTTTCAGAATTAAAGCACAAATATGAATTAAAAATTTGTAATAGAAGGGCAGATCTGAAACAGGCATTAACATTTAGACATTTCGCAGGTTCAATTACTAAAAAGAAAATTTAGGGTTTTTATGCAATCACCTATAAAATTTTGCAAAAGATCAAACATGGAAATGTAATCAATTTTTTTTTTTTTCAGATCTAAGCATGAAAAATCAGAAAGGATGTTCACGTCGGGTTCACCAAAATGTAAAGCGGAAAATCGCAATCGAACCCTAGTTGCACTCCCCTCTTCCAACTCCGAGGAGAGAGAAGGGAGGTTCGCTAGGATTCGATGGTTTTCACTTAGGGGAGAGACTTTACATTCAAAAGAGGGGTTGAAACCCACAAGATCCAATCCCACGCAATGCAAGATTGGATGCTAAATGTGTTTCAAGGGTTAAGACAGCAAGGCTACCCTCTTTCGTAAAGAATGTTGATAGGAGAATTAAGCTAAGCATGCATAGAAAGTGATAAAGATTCGCTTATAAACTGAGCTAGGAATACAGTATGAAGCTGCGGACCTGGAATTAGCAGTAAAATGTCGATACGGCGCTGTCCTGCAAATTTGAGCAAAAGTTGTCGGGACGATGGCGCCCGGCGCCACGGTCCTCCGAAAAATCTGCGAAACGAAGGGGGATCTGTTCGTCTCTGCACAAGGATTCCAGATCTTCAATTTCAGCCGCGTACCTGCAACCTACACATAGAAAAGTGAAGACGATTGGGGGGTTAGGGATTAGGGGTTTGCCTTTAGGTCAAACCCCAGTTTTGGAATTAACCAAGAAATGAGCAAGTGTTGTAAATGTAAATGTATGTAAAACAAGTACTAATACCTTGTTCTAAGGATGTTTGTATCCTTATGTGCGAAGGTTTAGATGTTGTATGTTGTATGTTATAGCATGAAGTATGTGATCTCCTCTTCAATGGTCGAATCCTTGTCTTGAATGCAACACTTAGCCTTGAATGGAGACTTGAAATGATCAATTACTTGAAGGAATGCTTGAATGCTTGAATGCTTGAATGCTTGAATGCTTGAATGCTTGAGTATAGTTTCCACGCTTGCATACATATCCTCTTCATCCTCCTCCTCCCAAATGAGAGAGAAAAATGTAGTTTATATACTTGTCATTTAGGGCTGATAGACTGATTTTCCCAACCTTAGGCCGACCAGGAAAGTTAATTTCCAATTTGCAAACAAAAAGACCCGAGACCCCTTAGGAGACCGGGCCCAAAATAGGACCCAGGGCCATGGTCCTGGGGACCAGGGCGCTGGGCGCTCTGGTCCCACCTCCCGGGACAGCAGGGTGCAAGGAGGTTCAGGCCAGGGTGCTTGAAAAATGCAGTTTTCAGTGTTGTGAGCAAGTTTCAGGGTCTCCATTCAGGTTGCGTGTTGCATCGCCATCGTGAAGACCAAAATGCAGTCGAAATTGCAAGTGTCACAATTTTAGGACGCTACAGTATATATATGCATATATGTGTATGTATATATAGATATATGCATATAGGTGCATATATGTATACATAAATATACATATATACACATATACATGCATGTATACAGAGATATATAAATATGTATATAGATATATATGCATAAAGGCGTGCACACACATATATATCTGTGTGTGTGTGGGCATATATATCTATATCTCCGTGTAAGTATATATTTACTCTATTAACGTACATGGACATAAATTTAATAGAGTAAATATATACTTACACAGAGATATATAACACACACACACACACAAAGAGGCGGATAGGAAAACATCATGAGATTAGCCTGGCACAACTGGGGTCACAACTTGTATTACCGACAATATCGGTTGACATAACCAGTATATCTAAGTATAGGCACTCAACACTTAGCTTTGTTTAAAAGTGGATTTCGGTATTTGTCTCTGCCCTGAGAAGTGTGAAATATCCTTCATCGGAGAGATCTCTAACAAACGTTGGTCGGTTATTTTGAGATTTGAAGATGATTTGGTCATACATGTGACCAAAAGGATTTTGGGTGATGAGATTATACTCTCGAAACACAGGAAATGAGTTAATAGCAGCATCCCAACAAGGTTTGCAACAATACTACTCACAATGGGAGAAGAAAAAGTAGTCACAATCACACTATGCAGGTTGATTTTCAAAGAAGAATACTTGGTCAACCTGGAAATGGTGATAAAATGTGTGCATGAGAAGATTCAAATACCTTGCCCGAAAGATTACTCCAAAGTTGCAGAAGCTATAGATAAGGAAGAGGTGCTCAATATAGAGTTCACAAGGCCTATTCTGAGTAGCAATGATCAGAAACTCTATCGTCAAAGACAAACAAAGATTGAAAGGAGCATTGCATTCCTTAAGCAATGGCTTGGAGTGGTAAAAGAACCAAAAGGGGAATGGTGGGTGAGTTATATGGTAGAAGAGGGGTGGACCCCATTCCAGGCTGACAATCCCAGTGAAACACAGGCCTCTGGCATGGAAGCCACATATGACAAGGAGGAAGAATAAGTTTTCATTACATAGTTTTGTTTGCTATTACTACTGTAACTAATCTTATACATAGAGATATAGGATTTGCAGTTAGTACAAGGCACATATTGAACTTTTTATTAAATACTTTGATATAGCATAAATAGCGAAGGGTAAGATACTCACTTGATGATAATTTCAAAACATATAGTTATACTAATTAAGTGAAGTTTAGAATGAAGATATTTTTTGAATCAGGCATATACTAAAATACAGTAACAAGGAGTACTTTAGTAATTATGGCATATTGGTTTACTTTAGCATTTATATTTAAACATATATAAGTCTCGAATATCATGGCAAGAGCCTAAAGTACAAGCTAGATAGGTTGTGTTAGTATCAATCCTTTGTTGACCAGTGTTTATACCCCTAATATTATTGTAGACTGGGTAATCTTTCATAGTATAGCCAACAATTTTTGATGCTGACTTAATATGAAAGAAACCTAGTCTATAATAACAACAGGGGTAAGTATGTAGAGATAATATTGGATCTTATTCTTCTCTTTGGCACTAACACTTAACAAAGTGGTTTTGTAGAGGGATTGTTTTGAAAATTTGTTTTGCAGGATAATCAGAAGATGGCAAATATGGCAACAATGAACTAGGAAGTTTGGCAGAAATATACTACTTCATGTAAATCATAGATGCTACCTATGAAGGGCTTTTGATCAGCCAGAATGTAAAATTTGTAAAAGATTATATGTAAATCATTAAATATTATTAGTCACTGACTGGACCTATGGTCCCAGGAAAGGCCAAAGGTTTTCTCCTCTCCGCTCTTTCCTACCCGTGCTCGCACTGAGCGGAGATTGTAATACTATTTATTAATAAAATATGGCTTAGGCCTTTTACTAAGCAAAAAAAACACTACAAGTGATTAAAACAACAAAATAGTAGACTGATAATCAATAGAACCGAGACAACAAGTATAGATATGAGAATAGAATTTTGATGTGCACTTGTAATAAAAAAATAAGCTTGGACTAGTAGGACCAAGGTGTTGTACGTGCCCTCGTTTGAGAATTAGTGATGAACTACAAACTAGAGGACTTGTTTTCTAGACTATATGGACTGAGATCTACCAAAGTAATGCAAACACTCCCTCTTTCATAGAAATTTACCAAATTTTTATTGCATAACATAAAAACAGAGTATATGGTCATGACAATAGAGTAAAACTTCTCAAAAAGGAATTTAAAGTTTTTCATAAAATCCTTCATGTTCGAAGACCAGGAATCGAGAAGTGAGGCAGCAATTTCACTCTCGGTCTTCATCTGGAAGCCTAATTATTCCATGGCATCAATAGTGCTCATCTCCTATGTGATAGTAATAGCCTCCAAGTTCAGAAAGCACTTCTAAATAACCTACAACTTAGGTAATAGGAGTAGCTATAGCTCCTGTAGATTTAGAGTTTGCTTGCATATCTCTGCTTCAATCTTTGCAATCTGTTGTCGGTGATTTTGAATGGTCTACCCATACACTGTGAAAGAATCATATGGTACTTTAAAGGTCTCCACATACTACTTCAGTTTTGATTGGAGTTGACCCTTCTTCTTCAAAGCATCATCATAGAATAGATCACGCTGGCATATCTTGCTCAAAAGATTTTTTCCTTCAACCATTGCTAGACTGATATCATCTTTCTGATGGATCAACATAGTTCTAGCCTCCTCAATTTTCTTTACCAATGCAACATTCAGTTCCTTTTCATGGTTTTTATTTGCAGTGGCATGGGCAACATCTTCTAGTGATTGAACTTGATCATCCACTACTGTGCATAATAGTTTTAGCTTGGCAAGCGAGGAATCGGTACTAGGGAGGTTCGTACCAGGGATTACATTGGAAAGAGTGTCAACAGCAAGTTGAATGACATCCTGTTCTTTCTTTTTCCTTAGTTCTTCCTATCTTTCTTGAGCTAGTTGAATGCTCCTTAGTAGCTCCTTTTCATCTACTAATTGGGTAAGATAGGCAAGAGTCAAATTGGTCTGACCGTTGGGATCAACCTGCTTAGCTTGATCTCCGGTTGTCTTAGGAGTTTGTCCTCCTTCCTTTTCCTTGATCTCCTCTTGTCTTTTCTTCTCCTGCTCTTCTTTTCTTGGGCTTCCTTGTTAGCCTTCTCTTTCTCCTCTTTCACCTTCTCCACTCTCTTCTTCTCTTCTTCTTGCTTCCTCTCTTCTTCCTTAATCGTCTTCTTCCTTCTTCTTCTCTTCTTCCTTCTTCTTTTCTTCTTCCTTCTCCTGCGCTTTCTTCTTCTCTTCTTCTTTCTTCTCCACTCTCTTCTTCTCTTCTTCCTCCTTATCCTTCTTTTCTTTCTCTGCTTTCTGCTTTTCTTCTTCTTCCTTCTTTTCTTTCTTTGCTTTCCTCTTTTCTTCTCCTTCCTTCTTTTCTTTCTCCGCTTTCCTTTTTTCTTCTTCTTGCTTCTTTTCTTTCTCTGCTTGAATGTTAAGTGCAGTATCCACGGGTGCAATAACTAATGAATCTACATCAATAGGAACAATTTCCTCAACTTGTCTTTCACTCTGATTGTTGAAGGTTTCATCTAGTTTAGATGTAGATAGGTCAGGCTCTTGCTCAGCCGGTCGATTACCTTCAGATACTTTCTGCATTTTGATAACTGCTTTAGCCTATAGATGGGTGTCTTTTTCCACTTCAGAGGTTTTACCTCCGAGTAATTGAAGTCTTCTTCTTCGTATGAAAAAGATGCCTTTGTACCGATTAAGAATCTCAAACAATTTTGAATTAGAAGCATCAAGAAAATATTGAGCAAAATATTTCTCCCTGATTTCTTGTTCCTTTTCAATGGCAATGCGACATTTATTGTCCAAAGAATCATACAAAGATTTAGAAGTAATTGATTTAATATAGGTAGGTGACCTATCATTATCACATAAGTATTTGATAAGTTCTTGTTCAACATCCTCCTTTTCACTATCATTGAAATCATCAAAATATTCTTTTAAATCATCAAGAACTTTCCTTCTAATATTCTTTATGGTCCTTTGACAATGTGTCATAGGGTTGTAAAAAGAAATATCTATATTTACTGGTGTAGAAGTTGCAGATACATTGCTGGTAAGCTTGGTCTTCTTAACCGGTTGCCTTGTCTTCTTTATTTCTTCTTCTGATTTAGTGTCTCCTAAATCCCGTGCTTCATTCTTAGTTTTCCTCTTCGTTTCCAATACCTTTGGCAGAATAGCCTCTGATTTCTTTTTGGATGGTGACCTCCTAGTCACTTTAGGACTGGCATCAGATGTAACCGGTGTTGATGCCGATGGCACAACTTTCCCCTTCTTCTACTTTGGTACTTCAGTAGGTTTGATCCTCTCTAAGTAAGTACCGATCCTCTTCTTCTTTGGATCCAACGGTAAAGCAAGTAGGGTAGAGGCATACCCAGTAAGTATATCATTCACCACTTCATAGCCCATAGGCTCAAGTTCCTCTTCTCTGGGATCAATCACTTTCATTATGCAGTGATCCACTTTGATCATGAAACAAATGTCATCTTCATACTTATTGACCAGTTCACCTGATATCCTTACTCTCTACTTCATATTCAATTTAAACTCATCAAAATACCTATTCAGAGTCTCTGAATAAGTAGGTTCTACTGCTTGTAGTCTCTCCTTGATTTGCCTTGAAACCGGTAGGTCACTTGACCATTGAACATCACCAACTCCCAGAAAATACCCTTGAAAGTAGAAAAACAACCCAACCAGTAGTTGACCGAATTTGAATTTTAGAGAATTACCCTCTTTGATAGATTTCAAATTCTCCATGAGTTGTTTTTGCATACAGGTACACAAGTCATACTCAACATCATCCTTGGATCATCCAATAAGCAGCATGCATCGCAACTGTAGGAACAAAGTTCATCCTGCTAGCATAAAATACTCTGTAACCGATCACCATGCACGCATACTTCACCAAGTCATCTCTTATGGTGTTAACAATCATTGCCCGCTTGTCACTCATAGAACCGGTGAGCTCTATCACTTTGGATTTGGTGATCTTACGAAGAACATGGACTTCTCCAACATTGCAGAAACTGGTCACAACATAGATTGCCTCCGGTGTGATATCATGAGTTCGTTCAAGATACATTTTATCACCATGAACCCTGCTAAGAATGATTCTTATTTGATCATCTGTGAATTCTTCGAGAAAATACACTAAATTGTGAAATTTCTTTTTCTCGATCACACTATATTATTGTTTAATCTTCTTGTCTTTCCCATAGAACAAACTTAAATGGGAGTGAATCACTAGAGACCTTAGGTCTTCTAGTTTGCAATCAATATAACTAAAAATATCCCCTTAGACAATGACACTGACGGGAATTTGAGATAGGGCATTATATTTCACCTTCTTCCTAAGAAACTCGGATTACTCTTCAGGTTCAGTAGAACTAGGAGAGGCTTTGGATGGAGAAGCCGTGTCTAAATAATTTTGAATGATAAGAGTGAATCGACGAAAAATACCTTTTCACTCTGAACTAGGGTTTTCCGATGTTGAGCACAACACACTTTTCCAAGAGCTTACTTTACCGATCTGACTTCCACATTGATATCTTGAAATGGCTGCAAAATCTTGTCCAATATTTCCTTCTAGATTCTTTCGAATGCAAGATGAATTGCTCTTGTTGCACTGCACAAGCTAGAAAAATTCTTCTTCGAAAATTGATAAGTAAAAATGACGACAAGAGTCACTTTTAAACATGCTCCTACCTACCATAATAAATGCATCACCGATAGGGTACAAACCCTAACTTTACCACTTCATTTCTTTTGTCGGTTGACAGGTAACCAATATTGATAAAAACAATTTACCAATATACACCGGGGGTCCGAAACATTGTTACTGATATGTTCCTCCTTAAGCTTTTCAAAGCTTAATTTGTCAATTCAGGGGTCTCCACACTGGGTGCAGAAACTGGTAGATCTTGTGGCTTCTCTTTAGATTTTATCCATATCGGCCTGAACGGTTTCAACATCGACCTTTCCTTCTGGGTCGACCCGTATGTCTCCCGATGGATTCTTTTTCAATCTATAGGTTCTGGCAATATGTCCCAGTTTGTGACAATGATAGCATACCATACCAGGTTCTCTCCATGGTTTGGTGTTCACATTTCCATTCTTCCTCCTGCATGTTGCAACAGTGTGACCACTACCATGACAGATCAAATAGGTTGCTCTCCAACTATTTGCTGCTCCATAACCATTTGACCGGTTGTCATAGGTTCTGTATTGGTTTGGGTTCTGGTTCATAGGAGGTTCCAGGACAGCTCCTTTAGATCTTGGTGCATAACTTCCAGGGCTGTTCATAACTGATCTACACTCAAAATATCTATGCCTAAACTTGTTGCATGCATAACAATGACCATTAAATCTACCGGTTCTAGCATTGTTTTGCATGTAGGGAAAATTATTGTAAGTCTTACTCCTACACACATTGGCAGTATGTGCTTCCTTGTGGAAGTTAAAGCATATAGGTTTGAACTTGGGCTTACCTTTGGTTTGGTTGATCTTAGGCGTTGATTTCTCCTTTGGTGCATCAGTCTTGGTTCCAGAGGTTTCACCTTCCTCATATGCAGAGAAACTAAGTCCAGAGGTATCCTTTGATGGCTTCATTGATTCTAGCTTTTGGTCCAACTTCACAACACTCCGGTTGAACTTTGCAAGTATCTCCTTTGTCTCAACAAGTTCCTTGGAAAGATCATCATTGGTCTTCATCAAGGTTTCATTCTAAGAAATGGTTGCATTCAGTTTTGCTTGCATTTCTTCTTTCTCTTCCTTACTCTCTTATAGATAAGCGGTGATGGTACCAATCTCTTGTTTCAGCTTAGAGATCTTGCGCTCCTTGTCCTTCACTAGATCTTCAAATTTTCTTCTATTTTCTAGCTCCTGACTCATCCTGATAGTTAGTCCTTCTAGCTCCCTTCTTAGGTTAGCTTTAGACTCATTCAGTTTCTCCACTTCTTGGACTAGGGCATCCATGTCTGCTTCATCAGAAGAGTTGTTCTCAGTAATTTCCATCATTTTCTCAGCAAGCTCTCTTCTTTTGGCTAAAGAGGCTTTATACTTGACCTTAAATTCATCATAGGCTCTCTTAGATTCAGCCAAATGGTGAGTGAGTTCCCTCATGTTGTATTCCCCCATATCTCCTTTCAAGTGGTTAGACTTAGAGAAAGGTTGGCTCTGATACCAATTGATGAATACTAAGAGGGGGGGGTGAGTTAGTATGCTCAAAAACTTGACTGAACACTTAAGCAATTTTATTGTAGACCGGTATATTAGTTTAAACAACAAACCAGTTAAAACACAAATAAGACAAATAGCAAATAAAGCATTCACCCACACAAGCACAATCACCATAACACAAGATTTTTGATGTTGAAACCCAAATGGGAAAAACCACGGTGAGTAAAACTCACAAGTCAACTATCTACAGAATAGTAACCAGACCGGATAAGGTAAGACCGGTTAAGGCCTTACAATGTTCTTCACCAGAACAGATTCTGTTAGGAATCCAGATCTCTGTTAGGAGATAAGTCTTGTTAAAGACTACCCTGTTAAAGGATTTCAGATCCACAACCTATGAACCACCTTGTTAGAGGATTTACAATAGGATTGACTGGGCCTACCCGGTTAAGGGTTTTAGACTTGACGAAGAGATTAGTAATCAACAAGTGAATGATCTATAAAGTAGCACATAATGCTTGATTAGACCCTTGACTTCTCTTTTGTTAATGCATTGCACCATTACTTCAGTCTTCTATCCTTTGCATGTTCAATCTCTATCGCATGATGCTTCTATAACAAATTCACTCTACAACATCCATACACACGCGTTAAAACCCTAGACTTGATGTCCTTAAATAGGAAGCTGATTTCATGTCGGTCCAATAAGATTGGATTACAATTTCCTAGGTTCAAAGCATCTAGACACATTTGGTAACACGACACAAAAACATTGCCAAAGTGTCGGTGGATGATAGCTCATCACACTATATAGTTTTACCGGTTGAATCACCCTATCGGTATCGGTAGATGATAACTCATCACACTTTACAATTTTACTGTTTTAACACAATATACCATTTAACGAACAAAGACTGGTAAACTGCAACATAGTGTTCTGATCAAAAAGATTAACTGCCGCTAGGGATCCTCATTCTGCTTGAGGTCTTCAGTCATGCTATGACTGGTAGGCTTCTTCTGCAAAACACCGAAAGTCTTCTACAAACAAAGACTATACATATAGTGGCATATAATACCGGTTTGAACAATACAACACATACTACTGATTGAGAATAACTCATACATAAAATAAGTGTGTGTCCATTAATGACAAATCACAACTAAACATGCCAACAACCACATCAACTAATTACAAACATTATCAAAATTCCAACAATGGCAAGGTCACTTGCATAAAGGATACTCATACAATGCTAGAAATGGATAGTGTAGTGACCAATAGGACATTTGAAAAGGGGACAATCATATCATGCAAATAGTGTCATAGCAAGTTCTATGATAGACTATTTATGACATTCCAAGGGGATTATACCCTAAGAGATTGGTTTCATGCATAGTGGCAAAGGTAACGAGTAGAAAGATAATAGTATATAGAAATCAAGTGAAGATTCATCTCAAGTAAAGCAAATATCTTTAAAAAAAAAGACTAGCATAGTCCTAAACAAGACTAGTGAATTTTATGTCAAGAAGCCAAAAGAGCATGCACTAAGTAATGGTGCTAAGAGTTTGAGGTGACATCTAACAATATATGGTGGTGTATATGCCAAATTTGAACCTTAATATTGCAAACCCTAGTTCCAACCATAAAATCCTAGATCTACAATAAAATTCAATAACACATCAATGAAGAACCATCAAACATGCAAAAGGATAAAATAAATCAAATGATACCTTCACAAATTCAAATGGGTTTGATCTTCACTATTCTCTTATCTAAATTGATCTTGTATTTTATATGATTTCTCTCAAATATTAATTGCTTGTGCAAGAGCTCAATGAAGAATGGATTTGGTTGTGATGATATAAGCAAAACTCAATCCAATAGAATGTAACTATGCTCCAAGATCCGACTATGGAAAAGAGAGGAGGAAGGCTCTTTTTATAGAAAACATCCTAGAAATGGAGGGTTGAGATTAAGAGGTGAAACAATAGATGGTCGACTAAGATTGAAGGGTAGATAGAGGAAATAGTAAAATAAAGTGGTTAAGATGGATAAGGGTCCACTTGTTATTTGGATAAATGAAAGGGAAAAAGGTAAATTAACTAATTACATAAATTAAAGAATTTACTTAATTAATAGAAGAAGGGCCACATAATTTAAATAAATAAAATATTTATTTAATTTGGAAAAAAGAGAATTTAAATAAATCAAAATATTTATTTAAAATAGGATATAAAAAGGGCTTAGAAAAGGATCAGTGAATTAATTGAACAAATAAATATTCATTTAATTAATAGTAGAAAAAGGGGATAATTAAATAAATAAAAGTATTTATTTAAATAGGCTAGGACAATTTTAGGTGTCTACATTTTGCCCCTGTTTGAGACAATGTAGTTTATCACGTTGTTTCAAAGAAGAAAATTAATCGACACAAGATTTGCCTCAGTACAAAGGTGGTATTCCCCCTTGAGAGATTTGGTGAAAAGACGCTCCAAGGCAAGGGTAGACAATCTCGACAAGAGAGAGGATAGGTTAGATGAAAAAAGGTAAATACAAGGTTAGTTTGGTGAAAAATAGACCAATAATAGGTTGTAGTGGATCACAGGGATCACAAAGGTGTAACACAAGAAATTAGGGTTACAGTGTCTATAAATAGCAACTTGGGGGAACGATCTCTTCATTTGAGTCAATCAGATTTAGAGATCAAGGCGCAGAGAAAAGTAGAGGAGTATAGAGCATATAGAAAGATGGCAAAGTGATTCCATAGGTTTGAGCTGGTATAAAGGCATGAGCGGTCATAGGAGTACAAAGAGAACGTAAGTACACCTTCACTTTCCTATTGGTCTGCATTTTAATGTATCATAAATTGGGGTCAAAAATTAGGTAACCAAAAACACGACAAGATAGGATTATGCTACAACTGTGTATATGGTAGGTAAAACTATGTATATGGTGTGACAACGTGTATATGGAAAATATAGGTGCATATATGGTCTTTAGTGCATGTATAGGGCATGCAAAAGTGTGTACGCATTTTTTTGACATGTATATCATTTTGAGCACGTATGTGGTCAATGCTAGTGCATAAAGGGTTGTTGTCACTTATGTGCAGTGTAAAGCTACGTATATGGATTAATGATATGTGTATGACAAATATCAATGCATATATGGTCAAAGTGTAGTCTAGGGGCTACGAACGCTGCAAATGTGATAAACAATTGCAACAAGTAGGATGACTAGGAATGATGATGATCACGCTATTCCAGGGTCTCTTGGACTATGGTATGCAACATTGATGCTCGATATTAGGGAAAATCTAGGATTACTTTTTGCACTAGCCAAGCGATGGTACAATGAGATGAGCTCTTGGTGCAGTCATGACAGGGGAGAGTCTTTAAAGAGAACACTTCAGACCATGCAACACAATAGAAGCAAAACAATGTGATGGAGGCGATGCAAAATCAAACCTTTATTATATCAAGGAATTCAAGTTGTTGAAGCAAAAGGTGACAAAGAAACCTGTGTTGGCTTTACCAGATTTTAGCAAAGTATTTCAAGTGGATTGTGATGCAAGTGGGAATGCAATTGGGGTAGTGTTAAGTCAGGAGGGAAGACTAGTAGCTTATTTCAGTGAAAATTTGAATGATGCATAAGGAGATATCCTATGTATGATCAAGAGTTTTATGCAATAATTCAAGCATTGAAGAAGTGAAGACATTATTTACTACCTACAGAGTTTGTGTTGTATACCAATCATCAAGCTTTGCAATATTTGAACTGTCAAGGTAAGTTGAATCAAAGACAGATGAGATGGGTGGAGTTCTTGCAGAGTTATACCTTTGTTTTGAAGCATAGAAGTGGGAAGTCAAATAAAGTTGTTGATGCCTTGAGTAGAAGGAGGAACTTGTTGACATAGATGAGAGTGGAGGTATTTGGTTTTGAGGAATTAAAGAACTTGTATGAGAATGACCTTGATTTTGAAAAACCATGGAAATCTTGTAAGGAACCTGTTGTGGTGGATAGGAGTAGGTGGCTATATTATTTCATTCAAAATGAGATATTGTTTAGAGAAATCTAGTTGTGTATACCTAGGAGATCTATGAGGGAGAACCTAATAAAAGAGAAGCATAGTGGAGGACTAGCAAGACACTTTGGTGTTGATAAGACAATTAGTGAGAATTAATTTTGGCCTTAGATTCATAAGGATGTTAGGAAATTTGTTCAAAGTTGTAGAATTTATCAACTTGCAAAAGGTAGCAACCAGGATGTTGGATTGTATAAGCCTTTGACAGTTCTGGAGAGACCTTGGGTGGATATAAGCATGGACTTTATACTTGGATTGCCTAGGACACAAAGAGGAAATGATTTTATATGTGTGGTGGTGGATAGATTCTCAAAGATGGCACATTTCATACCTTGTAAAAAGACAACATATGTCATGCATATAACTAACCTATTTTTTAAGGAGGTGGTGAGACTACATGGATTACCTAAGAGCATAATTTCTGATAGAGACACTAAATTTATTGGGTATTTTTTTAGAACACTTTGGAAGAAGATGAAGTCGGATTTGAAATTCAATTCTACTTTTCACCCATAGGTTGATGGGAAAACAAAAGTAGTAAATAAGAGTTTGGGAAATTTGTTGAGATGCTTAGTTGGAGAGAAAACCAAAAGTTGGGACTTGGTTTTTGTACAAGAAGAGTTCGCCTACAACAATTTAGTGAATAGGAGTACCAACAAAACACCCTTTGAGATTGTTACCGGAGCACACCCTAGAGGCATATCAGAGTTAAGAGACATTAGTAATGAGTATAAAAGGAGTACAGAAGCGAAAGAACTTGCATAACATATGAAGGTAGTACATAATCAGGTCAAACAACATTTGGAGGACATGAACAATAAGTATAAAGAGAAAGTAGATGAAAAGAGGAAACACAAGGAATTTGAAGTTGGAGATGAAGTGATGGTGTATCTGAGAAAAGAAAGATTTCCAGTTGGTACCTAAATAAGTTGAAGACGAGGAAATTTGGACCTTGTAAAATCTTGAGGAAATTTAGTTCCAGAAATGCATATGAAGTGGAGTTACCTGATACCTTGGATATTTCACCTATATTCAACATTGCAGATCTACATCAGTATCACAAGGTGGAATTTAGTGAAGACAATGCAACAGACTTAGAGAAGCAGATACCCCAGAAGGTACTGAACCAGATTGAAGACCTTTTGGATGGTAGAATTGGGTTCAGACTTTTATTATATCAAGAAATTCAAATACAAATCAATTGCCAATATGCGGGCTTGCAGATTTGGCACCCAGGCTTGATTAGTAAAATGCTAAAAATACAATATTCGGGCTCAAACAAGAATGCGAGCCAACTTTGGATTTCCTAATCTTCTGATTAATCTTCCATGTTCTCCCTTTTCCTCCAAAATGCTTGGTTACATTGATTTATATGATATTCATAGCTTTAGGATGATCCACATTGACCCAAGATGAAAAATAATTGCCGATGAAGAAGGTGTAATATGTAGAACAACTAGGTTGGCCTCCGCCAAAAGAATCCCTCTGAAAAATACATAGAATGAGGTGTAGACCTAAGGGAAGCTCGACCATAAGCCAAGGAACATCAAAGACTATTAAATGAGGCTTCACAAGCCACAAAAATGATCCACAAGATTCTCCATTAGCAGATAGGTCCAAGCGATTCCAATTCTCTGAGTTATAAAAATGTCTCACATTCCGGAAGTGATAACTTTCCAGAAAAAGATCAAAATACCTCGAGAACTTAGGATAGGGTATATGAACATGTCCACAAACAAAATCCATCTCCACAACATTCGATGAAAAAATGTGGTAAAATGCAGAGTGGAATGCTGAAACTGCAAATCCAAACTAAACAAAATAGAAAACAAACTAGAATGTAAATTCTTTTTTGGGTGATGCAAGATTGCTAAGAACCATTGATGCTCCTACATTAGCTCCTTCCACCTACCCATAGGAGAGATGTCAATGACACTCGAGGATGTCTATCAGATTTTTCACCTTCTTATACATGGAGAGCTAGTTGTTTATGATAGGGACGAGGATGCAGATTCTCTACCATTAGTATTCGATGATGATGATCTAGAGATTTGAGGAGTGCATGATAGTTGGCATAAGATTGTTGACTCAGGTGTAGTACTATAAGCAGTTGTGGGGGAGGTGATCAGTGGATACATCTACCCAGATAGGATGACACATTTTTTGTCAGTTAGATAGGGACAAGTGATGGAGATGATGCTCACTAAGGAGACACGGTACGCATGGGGTTCATGCCTAGTCGTTCACCTATATCATGATCTTCATTAGTTTGTGTACCTAGGAGAATGTGGATTATCTGTAGCAATTACACTATTCTATGTGTGGCCCTATGAGCATATTATAGTGACCATGATAGAGTTTTACAAGTTTTGTGGTGTAGGATAGTCATATGCTCACATGTATAGCATGATCATCTCCCAACCATGGTAGGGAAGATGGACTACAAGAGACAAGTGATAGATGATATAGAAACCATTATATGAAGATAGTACCATGACTGTGAGAAGTGAGAGGAGGACATGGAGGTACTACCTTACTATTATCAAACCCAATGTTTGATTATGCGGATACGATATTTTATTGAGAGACACTTATTTGATAAGGTATCCAGACAATTTGGCCACATACATGGACAACTAGTGGGATCAACCAAGTTCGCGAGGAAATGACAAGAGGTACCTTTATGGGGGTTGGCACTCTTATGAGATGGTGGTCATAAATTTCAAGGCTCTAGTCCTAGTATGGTGGGACTTGTGCAAAGATGTGGCAGAGACCGAGATTACATTTGAGTTTTAGGCTTACTTTTAAGCACGCCCTTCCCACAATTGACAGGTACGGGTGAGCTACACCCACATATAGATGATAACACTAATGGAGAGGCTCCACAAAAGAGGAGGAGATGTAGGGGAGAGAAATGATGAGGGGGATAGAGTTAGACGAGGATGACCATGTAAGGGGAGAGAAGGATAGGATAGGGGAGCATAAGATGCTTAGGTGTAGAGGCAAAGATAGGTACAAATACCAGGTTTGGTATAAGTACCATTATAGGAACCGAGACAATAGGATCCTCAAGGAGGAGGAGATGGGTAGGGAAAAAGACCAAAGGGTGTTGGGGGACAAGTACTACAAGATTAGGATATGGAAACACTATGGATATAGGTACAAATGAGAGATTCCTAGATACATGCATAGGCCACATAGAAAGTATCCTTAAGACAACAGGTGGAGAATTTTTTGGGGGAGAGAGATGTCACTATTTAGCAATATAATAAGGTAGAGGAGGTAATGAAGCAAGTGAGAGCATACATAGGGGAGATATCAACTCAAGGATATATTTTGTGTTCAAGGAATCTTAGGAGATAAGTAACTAGAGGCAATTATATGAGGCTACATTATCGACTAGGTAGAGGGCAAGGAGCTTCACCATGAGCTCATAGGGTAGGTCACCAAGATAGTAGACCAATAGTGGAGGGTTATGGGGAGACCTAGAGAACATTAGGAGGATTAGGAGGGAGACCACCACCCCTTAAGATAGGAGGCACAAGAACTTCTAGGGCCTAGAGACCTTCAAGAATAACTAATTCTAAGGGTGGGAACTCATCATAGCTCTATTCAGTCCAGATTTTGTATCAGTTTTGTATGATGATATGCATACACATAGGGTGATTTTGGGGCTCCTAGTAGCCATTATTATTTTGACATCATTGTATACAACACATTGTTTTTTTTATATATATATGAAATGAGATCTAGTCTTGGCAATGACTAAATACATTTGTAATATGCGATGCTTTATATTATGTTTTATATGATGCGATGATTCTATGTGCTTCCTATGATGTTTATGTGATTATAAGATATATTATGCATGATGTACTCTGTGATGCAATTATGATTTGTTTTCTAATTTTGTGATAAGATGCATTTTTGTTGTGATTGTACATGATGATTTTATGTAATGTATGATATCTACATATATGTACTATCATGATGGATGCATAATGATCTTATGTGGATGCGTATGTATTGACATATGATGATTCTATGTGCAATATGTATGGATGGTGATGATGCAATATGATAATTAAGTGCTAAACTATGTGGATGTAGGATTTATATAATATGTTTATATATGCATGACTGGCATGTGATGATGCGGGATGCACGCTAATGTGATGCATGCCCCTAGTATTTTTGGTGTGTCATTATACTCAGTAAAATAATGTATAACTACATGAAATGAAGGCTAAAGGGAGGCAATCTATGGAAATTGCAGAATGTAGAAGATATGAGGTTGATGAGCTCTTATGCATTTATCATCATTGAGCTTATTATGGCAAATGATTGTGACAATCTAGATATGATTTAGACCTAGATAGTCGGCATACCATTTGCATGGAAAAAAGACACTTACAAATAAGGAATGTTCTTGTTCATAATAGATTCATGATGTCCTCGATAATCATATGCCACCATATCCTCTAACAACCCATAGTGTTACTAGAGAATAATCCATAAGCAACAAACAAGTGATAATGTCCCATCCTGACCACTCTAGTCTATAGACATCCTTGAGATGCATAGAAACCATGTCACCAAAAGATAAAATCAAAGAAAAACCAAAGACCTAAAACCACCAGTCAATGAAATCCTCGTGCCACAAATGTTTCTTGCCAAAGATGTTTAAATTTTTGATCTAGACACAATGTTAATAGTATCTTGATAAAGGACAGATAGTGTTAAGGCAAACACAATAACCCATGTTTCAACTATGTAGTTTTTGAGTCAAACTCATTAACCCATTTTTCATGGGTAGTGGTTCAAAAGAACCCATCTATCATGAGAATGAATTTTCCACTTACAATTCATTGCATCTAGGTGATGCTCATAGAGGTGAAGCACCGGGCTTCCATGAATATTGATGTAACTTTGCTCCATGATTCTCGAAAGATGAAATGTAGCCTTCAATATTTGAAAATTCTTGATGATGAATGCTTTGCGAATGCAAAAATACTTTAAGTATGTGATGGATGTCAAAATGAATTGATAGGATGTCTTTATATAGTGTTCCCTAGGTGAATTATCGATTAAGCCAACCTCCAATGGTCAAGTGTAGGAACAGGGACCAAATGCCATCGAGGAGATAAAGAACCTACTCCATTTCAAATTGGGGCCTACTTAAGAGGGACCAAGGTGTTTTGGGGAACCCTAGTCCAAAACAACGCGCTCCATGCTTTGGTCTTCCAACAAATAGGACCTACCAACTTGTAAATAGGTAAGGGACCTCCAAGATGGGGTCCACTCAATGGTGTTCAAAGAGGGGATGGGGATATGACACACTAAAATAGGAGCACAAACATGAGGTGTAAATTGGACCAATTATAATTTATGACACTACATTTAGCCCCCACTTTAACAAGAGTATGAGCTTATGAA
The DNA here is from genome assembly GCF_030272615.1 of Cryptomeria japonica. Taxonomy (NCBI): domain Eukaryota; kingdom Viridiplantae; phylum Streptophyta; class Pinopsida; order Cupressales; family Cupressaceae; genus Cryptomeria; species Cryptomeria japonica. The sequence continues at coordinate 309,690,974 of NC_081414.1, forward strand.
AATACTCACAATAAATTAAAAAGATGAGAGAGAGGAGCAATTCAGAGTAGGATCACAAGGACATAAGACATTATTAATTTTGAGGAACCAATCCCACAATGTTAGGATATTAACTCATATAATCACATGCAAGGACATACAAAAAAAGACAAACACAAAAAAGTCAAACAAAGACAAACAAAGAAAAAATAAATACAACACAAGGGGTTATTACTAAAAAAAAAGGCTCTAAGTCAACTAGTTGAAGAGACCTCAATATAAAATGTCTTAGCCACTAATATCATTCTCAAAAGGATATTATAAGAACACAAGCAATCACATAAAAAGAGCAAGAACATGCATCAGATGATGATCCACAAATAAAAAAGCTCTGAGGTCATGGGGAAGAGAAAGGGAAGAACATGGATGCCATGAGAAGAAGAGAGAGGTCATGGAATCGACAGTCTAGCAAATTGTGCTATGTTAGGTGACCCACGAGAACATGAATACTCACAGGATAATAAGTTGTATTATGTTATGTGATTCATGTCAAGAGGGAGAGTTGGAATAGTCTATCAAGTTGTGTTATGATAGTTCCACTCTCTAAAAAAGGAGGAGCTAAATGGTCTAGCAAGTTGTGTTATGCTAGTCAACTCACCTAATTACCTATGTTGTTGTATGGTTTTAGGAGTTAAGCATCTCGTATAAGACTTTGTTGGTATGGCTTCAAGCATGCAACAACCTATATAAGACATGAATTAAATACAAAATATGCTTGGTTTCGAGCATGAATCATCTTGTATAAGACTTCTTGGTTTGGTTTTCTAGAATGAACACCACGTATAAGACATGGAAAAGGTGTTTGGTTTTGGGTCTAAAGAATCTCGTATAAGACTTGTTGATCTAGTTTTGAGAATGCACACCCCATTTAAGAAATGCAATATATAGTGCAAAAATATAATACAAAGAGGGTGATATTCAATGCCCCCTCCCCCTTAAGATGTCAACATAGTCTTATGTTGATGTCTTAAGGAAGCTAGAAACAAGGATACACACCTTCAACACCAAGGAGATATACTTTTACGCAATAATGTCTGTAAATCCTATCTAAAGACACATTATTGTTAAAGAAAGGAAAAGATGGTTGTAAAAGAGATATCTAAAAACAAGTGTAAAGGGAATCCTTTTGAGGAGAAGAGATCTTTTCTCAAAGACATCTACCTCCAAGAGGATTATTTTGAACAAAAATATCATTGACCCAGAAGAAAAGAAGGAGAACAAGAATTCATACCTTCCCCAAATTGCTAGGAAAAAGGTATTATTGATGAAGGATGACACACTTTTAACCCAAAGTGAAGGATTTGTTTATAATAGACATGCATTGTCAAGTGAAGAATAGGTTGTACACAAGTATACACACCTCTTGCATAAGAGGGAATCCTTGAGTGAACAAAAAAATTCACACAAGGAATGACATTGTATCATAAGAAAACACCACTCCACAAAGGAAAAGTGGATCCTTAGAAATAATAAGAGAAAGACCACTGAACCACAAGAATTGGGACAAAGATAAGAATTACACAACCTCCAAAGAGGGATTATACATAAGAAGATGTAGCACTTCAAGCAAGGAAAAGTTCCTAAGTAAGGAACACACGTGTACTCACATGAAGGAATATTCAATGCAAGAAAAGACATCAAGATATGTAAAATGCAACTCAAAAAGAAGAGGTAATTTGAAAAGGAGAGAGAGAGTTTAATGTACTATCCTTGCCCCCCAAGAAAGAAGACAAGGAACAACTTTCTTGCTTCCCCAAGTATGATCGGTATTGAAAAAGCATCACCACTCATGACAAAGAGCCCCCAATGAAGTTAACTACTAGTGTCATAGGGTGAGGAGAAACATGATAAGGTTAATGGAGTGCTAAGGCACTGACTCTTCACCAAGAAAAAGTGCAAGATCAGTTGTAAGAGTTATGTGAGCTCGATCATATTGGTCTTGAATAAATTATTTAAAAGATTTATAATTTCCAAGACAATGAGAATAACTATGATGAAAAATAAAATGGTTATCACCTTTATTCTTATAATTGTAATTAAGTTTAATAAAGGGAAAAGCAACATTCTTATCATACTTCAATCTCCAAAATATTCTTATAGCTAACTTTTCTTGATTATAAATAGAGATAGGTCTTGTCTCTTGAGATGTAGGACAAGGTTTGCTAGAAGGATAAGGATTGTCTTCCATGATTTTGATAGTTCAATTATCAATGATTCCCTGTATTCCCTTTTGAAAATCGTGACAATTATTGGCATGATGATCGTGGATTTGATGATATGAACAAAAAGGATTGTTTGAGGTAGAAGCATGTTTAGATGGATGATAGAGCTTATTTATTACAAAATACTCTTTAAGCTTCTAAACTTTAAGGAGATCATCCATAGGTGAATGATGAGGATGTCCTAGACCTTTTGTACTAGCTTGTGAAGAAGGGTTTATAGGGACTTTAATTCCTTTTTCATATTTTCCAAATCCTTGTCCACTATAGCCTTGTTTTGAGGTTATATTATAATTACTCCTATAAGAAAGTTTCAATTGTGAGGAAGAAGGACTATTATCATGAGTTTTTTAAAAATTTGTAGTGTAAGGGAACATGGAGGGATCAAAGTGATGATTACATGAAGAAGGGATATCCTTTGTAGGGAATTTGTCATTTTATCATCATTCATGTCGTCTTTGGTAGGTTGGGAAGGAGGCTCCTTATCATCTCCAGCTTAATCTTTTCTTAATTTTATGCGAGGAGATAGATCATGAATGAAATGCATAACATCATGTTCTCTACAAATATGTTGACAATTAAGATAAGCAATAGGAGAATAAGGAGGATCTAAACAGATTGATATACTAACATTTTGATCTTGTATCCCTTACACTAGAGTATGCATATGAGAAGATGATGGAGTCATTTTTCTCTTCAATGCTTTCTCTCCATTGGAGAGATCATTGATAGGAGTATTGATTCATTCCTCATTCATAATAGATATCCTAGGAGATGTAGAAGTGTTAGCTTCGTCAATGTCGTCTCTAGGATTATTATTGTCTACAAAATATTTTATGTGATCTACATATGTAATGCATGTTTTTAAAATTTCCTCATGAAACCACATATAACATAAATAAAAGCTTAATTTTCAAATGTCTCACAACGTGCATCGTACAAGGGAGGCTAGCACTGCATTGGAAGATGCAGGTGATGAGGAAGATGGTGATCATGATGGAGAGGTTGATGGTGCAAACTATTTCAAGGATTTGATAGCCTTCTCTCTTCCCTTTCTCGATTCAAATTTATGGTTGGTGCATTGGAGAAGATGAAAGTGCAGAGCTAGGGTTTTTTCTGAGGATGCAGAGGATTCTGGCGCTGGTGTCAATATTCGTTATGGAAAGGATAGCGTTGGTAATGGAGAGGTTGATCCTCTACTCTCTTAGGCTCCCTTTAGCATGATTTTGTGATTTCTGTTATTGGCTTGTAGCGTGTTTTGGGGTCTCTTGTGTGGGTGGATGCAACCCTATGATTTTGGTGCTTGGAGTTATGATTGGCGGGACTGGTTGTACATCTAGGGTTTCATCTTCCTCTGTTATGCTTTATGGAGGAAGCTCTTTTGTGGGGTGTTCTTCATGACGGTTTCCTAGTCTCTAGGAATCCCTCTTCCTTAGAGCCTCTCTCTCCTCGGCGTGGTGGAATGGTTTAGCATTTGGGTAATCTTTGGGTGGATGTCTATGTCTTCTGCATCGATTTGGCTTGAGGATTCTTTATCTCATGAGTTGGTACTTTTGTTGGGAGATCTCGTTGGTGCTTTCTATCCTTATCTAGTTTATTAATTTGATAGATGCTCTTCTAGGGTTTGGCTCCTTTTCGGTTGCCTAGTGGAGTTCTTAGTCTCCATGAGGGTTTATTTTTTGCCTAATCTATAACCCTTGCATTTTTCTGGTTTCATCTTTTTCTTTTGGGGTTTTGTTGTTGTTCTGGTCCTCTTATTTTTCTCTATGTTTATGTTGGAGAGATTGATGATGGGATTGGTTAGGATCTGGTTCTCCTTCCCTCTTTTCTCCCTCTTTGTCAGCCTTATTGAGGTGGATGGATCTTTTATTAGGTTGAGAGTGGCTACGTGGGTGAAGTTGGAAGGAATCCTTTGGGGGATTTTGTTGCCCTATTTCTTGTGGATGGTTGCTTCACTGCCTTCATCACCATGTCTCTGTTTCTTTTTTATCTCTCTCTTTTAAAGGTGGAGACTTTGGTGGAGTTTCCTCACTTGGTGTATGGCTACTTTGTGTTGCGATATCTTCTTAAGGTTTTGGGAACCTTTTTAAAACCCAATACTCCAACCCTTCTTTCTCTGTCTCAACATTTTTGGTTTTCGTTGGCTCTTCCTATTGAGGTAGTCCTTTCTTCTAATGAGGTTGAGAACGTTTGTTTTGGAGATGACCCTTCTTTTATTGTGGTGGAGTTGGATGTTATAGGTGATGTTTAGAGGCTCTGGTGGGTGGTTGATGGGGACCTGTCTCTTGGCTATTTTTCTAAATTCTCTCCTTCTTCTCCTTTTGAGCTGGAGTTCTTGAAGGGTAGGGTGAACAATCTGTTGTTCATCCTCAAAGTTAACGTTATGGGAGCCTTGTTAAAACCCATTGTTATGGTTGAGAGATCTTGGAAAAACCCTATGGTCATGCCTATTTGAGTTTTATGGTGAGTGGCTTTGGCCTTCTTATTTTTTAGCTAATTCTTCAATGTATATTCTTAGAGGTTAGGATAATGATGGGTTGTTGGTTTTTTATGATGTAGTTTTTGACAGATTTCTGCTTTGGGTTTCAAATCCATTCAAAATACGAGGGTTTCAACTCCCTTCAAAAAATTTTGTAAGGGGTTTGGGGTCCCCTCAAAACCCATTTAGTCCTTAATCAAAAACATAACTAAAATCTTTGAGAGATGATTTGAAAGTAAGAAATATCTTTGAAACCATAAAAATGCAATATGCAAGATTACTATGATTGAAAAGAAGTAATGTAAATGAAATAAGCCATTATCCAACACATGATTGTGATAATGTAACTAAAAGGCAACGTAGTCATATGTGAGAAAGAAAACAAATCAGATTGGGTAAATTCAATTATGAAATAAATCATATTTGAAAACACAAGTAAAAAATTATGCAACCCATAAGTTAATGTTATAAGAATAAATTAGGGTTTTTATGAAATTAACCACTAAATTTATGTAATTATGATCTAAGAGTGCAAAATTTATCATTTAAATGCATACAAATTAGATTTGGGGTTGTAAATCAGAAATAAGCATGCAAGGAGTCGAGTTCACCAAAATGTAATGGTGTAAATTTGGAAAAAGGGTTTCATCAAATAAAACCACTAACTAACCAATTTAACCATACATTGAAAGGAGGAGGTAAATCCAATAGATCTAGCCACAATTTGATTAGAAATGGGGCTGAGAATGTCAATCAGAATATCCAATTTTGTGTTTGTGGAGTATTCTTCTTTCTTAGTTGAAAATTGGATGATAGTTGTGAAATTAAAGTAAAAGTATGAATAATTGAAGTCAATTGTCAAAAATAGACTGCTACAGATATCCCACAGAGCCACAAATTGAGATCTTGGCAAAATAAGATATTTAGAACCTATTCCCAGAAATTTGGCATGATTTTTCAGGACTAGGTAACACAAATTTTCCCTGTTCCTACAAATTTTCCTTTGTCAAAATCCAAACATGTTCGTCACTATTGACTCTACTATAATTATTGAGTACAACTCCTGAGCTTGTCTCCTACACACAAAAAGAACGGAAATGGGGTTGTGGATAGGGGTTTTCCTTAGGTCAAACCCCAGTTTAGGAATTAACCTTGAATGAAATAATCCTAATATTGAAATAAATGCTAAGGAGATATACCTCAAATCTGCAATTGTTGATAGAAGGATTGATGATGCAATGGTCTTTGAATGTAATCACAAATTTTGAATGATAATGGCATGACAAACACATGGACATGAAAAACCCTAATCATAAACACATGCTTGCATTAAGATTCATGTAAATTTGCTCCATAATGCTTGAAGGATGAAATACATCCTTGAATCTCTAAAAATTGTTGATGATGAATGCTTCATGGATGCATGAATATTTTAGCTATGTGATTGATGTCAAAATAATTTGGGGTGTCTTTAGATAGGGTTCCCAAGGTGAATTACCAATTAGGCCAACCTCCAATAGTCAAGTGTAGCAATGGGGACCAAATTGCATCAGGGAGATAGATAACTTGCCCCATTTCAAATTGGGGCCTATTTAAGGGGGACCATTTCAGATTAGGCTCCATATTACAACAACTTGGTCTAGACCGAGGCACTCCACACCCTGGTCCTTCAACAAATAGGACCTGCCAATTTGCAAATAGGGAAGGGACCTCCAAGATGGGGCTCACTCAATGGTGTTCATGACATCAAGAGTTGGAAAAGGAGCCAAAATAGACCTAGAGAGGGGATGGGGATAGGACACAATAAAATAGGAACACATACATGAGGTGTAAATATGATTGGCTACAATTTACAACACTACATATTGTAACTGTGAGACATGCAATCTTTATATTGCTCTAAAATGATTGAAAGCATTATATCTATGCTCATTCAATAATTCAATATCATGCATCCAGGAGACTGTAATCCTCATCATTGATAAGATCAAGCAAGGAGACCTATAAAGATCTTAACTCAACCTAATGGGTAAGATGAGTGGGAGTGTGAACACTTGTGTAATAGGCCCACAAGGCAAGATTAAGTTTGATGTGCCAATCACGACTAGCATAGTTTACCGTCTTCTTCAAAATCTTCAAGAGAGTTTTTTTTAGACACCTCAACTTGACAGTTGCCATGGGGATAGTATGAGGTGGAGAAATGGTGTTGGATATGGAACTTCTCACAAAGTTCACAAACATCTTGATCTTTTAAAGGATGCCAACATATAATGTAACTGAGGATAAATGTGGTGATTTGTTTGCTATTAACTTGTGTGAGGGGAATGGCTTCAATCCACTTTGTGAAGTACTCAATGGTGGTTATTATGAATTTATGACAATTAGAGGATGGAGGGTGACTCTTACCCACAAGATCAAGTCCCTATTGATTGAAGGGCCAAGTTGTTGTGATTGGTTGTAGTTCATGTGTTGGCGCATGTATTTAGTCTCCATCAATCTCACACTGCTTGCATTTTCTGACAAACTAATAGGCATCTTTCTCCATAGTGGGCCAATAGTAACAGGTCCCCGTCAGTTTATTAGCTAAGGTTGGACCACTAGAGTGAGCCCCACATATACCTTTGTGTACCTCACGTAATGTGGTTTGGAATTTCTCAAACTCTAGAAATCTAAGGAGAGTACCATCGAGACCTCTATGGTAAAGGGTGTCATCAATGATTACATAATGGGATGTCTGGCAGATAAAGGTATGACATTGGTTGTTAGAAAGGTTTGGTGGAAGGGTGTTGTTGTGAAGGTAAGTGTAAATGTCATTGAACCAAGGGGAATTAGAACCAATAACATGTATGAGCTCAGACAAAGGGATCTCATATGCAGGGACCAAGAAATTATCCACCAAGAACTCATAGTGGGTCACATTAGCAACTTTGTTGTTTTCTCTAGGAAAGTGCTCAAAGGTTATTTCTATGAAGTATTTCTTGAAGTCATCCATCCTTTTCTTATAAGACATCAATTTTTAATATTTCATTGGATATTCATTATTTGTTTATCAGATAACTAACTGGGAATTGTAGACACTTAAAAATGTCTCATTAATTCTACACTAATTATTCATCTATTTAATTAAGTAATTGTTTAATTATTTGATTAAGCTAACTATTTCTTCTAATCATCGCCCTTCAACACTTCTAATTATTCTATTTCTATTCTCAAATCATTTTAATCAGTTAACCATATCTCAATTATTAATTAAATATCAATTATTTGATTAATTATGATTTATTCCTTAGTTAAATAATCTTTATTGTTTAATTAATTCAATTTCCTAAGTTTAAATAATTTCATTTAAATTAATTAAATAAATTCCTCCAATTCCCCAAATTATAATTCCAATTAATTCCATCTAATTTCATTTCATATTTCCCCCAAATTCGAATTTCACAAAATTTCATCTAATTTCACATTCTCCAAATTCACATTTCACCAAATTTGAATTTCAGTTAATTTCATGTGCATTTCAGCATTCGAATGACCAAATTCAAATCCAAATTGAAAATAAAAATCAAATTCAATTTCAAATTCCTACAACACATGCTAAATCAGAACTGATTTGTAATGCCCCGCCAGGAAACCCCGAAGGGATAAGCCAAAATAACACAAGAATGGAGTGCAATAATTTTTTTTTTAAAGTTACAACGCATAAGATGCAACAAGATACCAAAGATTCAGATTACATAGCGGAAGACTTCAACTAACTCCTAAAGAGTTTCCCAACGAGATTACTTAAATTACACAATTCACTTAACTCACACGATTAATCCAATAAGCTAATTATCTTAACAACGAGATAATTCATATCAGGATAATTTCTTTCAAAGGACGGAAATGTAAATCACAACAAAGATTCATCCATTAAGATCCATTCATGATTCTCATTCAAGCCTTTCATTTAAAGTTACAACCCATACATCTAACATTCTAATGCACTAGGATTTCATCATGACATAAGAGATCTTTCCAAGCATATTAAAATTACTTAACATCAACTGAGTATAATTCGTTACTCTAAGTTACATTCATTCATATTCTAGCTTATTGCATTTAAAGGACGATTTCACAATTGCATTACGATAATTCGCATCTCAACCAATTATGCATTCGATCCACAAGGCATTCAAGATAGAACTGAATATAAGCATTTAAAGTTAATTCCATTATCCACTTAACCATTCTAACATAAATTAATCATACATGATAAAGCTGAATAAAGGAACATAAGAGAATACACCACATAACACCATAATGATCTCGGAGTTCACCCCTAATGGGCTACATCTCCGGGTTTGCTCAACTGCAAGACCCCCTCGGATAAATAATAAGGTTAAGAGTACAAAAGGTTACACCATACAATCCAGCCATCAAGGCGATACATAAATAATATACAGACGACCACATCGGTCCATTAATACATAAACGATCCTTAAAAAGAACAGGATCCAGCTGAACATAATCAAGCTAATGACATAAGAGGTCCAAAAGAGCATCCATAAACTGAGCCATCACCACCCAAGGTCTGACATGAAACCGATACTCACAAGGGCAGCGACAAAGGACGGCTCACAAAGGTACTCAAAACAGGACAAACAACAACACACTAGTGAACGTAGGGACAAGTGTCATCACACAACCTGGTATGGATACCATGGCAAGTCTTCATAGGTCCCGGCCCATACACTGGTAACCCTGGCAACCTAATCCGAACTTCCGGCCCATCCAAGCCTCATGTGGACCCACACATCCTCTCGTGATGACAAGGAAGGTAGTTTGCCATTTCAGGCCTTCTCACAGCATGCCGAATCTATGATAGCATTCGTCCCATGTGTGAGGCACATTATCTCATTTAGAGATTATTTTCTAATCTACTTAGGTTATCACTTATTAGACTCACTTCCGACGGGTTATCCAGCAGCCACTTTGGGCGCGGCCCCCAATCGAAAGCCACTTTCCCATACGACACTAGACTAACTCAGACGAACTCAAACCACGGAATACACATGGTAAGACGAACGGAGTTCGAGAAGATACAATCATCAGGTCAAACACACTTCAACGGTGAACACTTACTGACGATACTCAACTAGAGACCTGACAAATAAGGTTAACCACGAATCATCATTCGATTCACTCAAAGAGGATATGACCAATTATGACAACATCACAATACAACAGTCAACTTGGAAATCGAGGACTAAAACAGGAACACCAAATCATCCATACGACAGGGTCCTTTTAAACAAAGCAAAACATGCCATTTCATAAATTAAAGCGAATACAGTAATTAAACTCGCAAGGCAATAATCAGAAAAGACATTATTCCCTCAAGTTGATTTAAACATTAAAAACGATCAAGTTTTCTACATGATCTAAAAAAACATATTACAGTTATCTACCTTGTCAAGGGATAAGATGTTCTTGGTTTTCTAACTCCTATGGTTCAAAGCATCGAACAAGCAATTTAAGCCATAATGAGTTTAACCAATTCATATTAATAAAATTCAGACGTCCATTAATCGACTAAAATAAGATATTAAGTCTCCAGCAAAACATCATCAAATAGAATTTACATCGTATTCCAACGATTTCCAATAAAATATTATTCTCTATTATTTTTAAACGATACTACATCAAACAGCCATCTTCCCTAATCAGCTAGAAGGGAAGATATAAACTTATTGATCCCAGATTGATCCAAGAACAGCCAAATAATATACAATGACGAAATTATCAATCTTAGATCTTAACTAGGAAAGTACATAAGCCACAAAATGAAATTGCATAATAACTAGCTTATAAAATTCCATTAGAATTACTTACTAACCAAATTTACATTGATCAAGATATTGCCTCTTAATCATAATTAAGAGCACTTTAAACTTAACATTAAGGATCTCTTACATAAAAATGATATTATAATCCAATGCATTTTTTTTTGATTGATAAAAAAAATACATAAAAACACTTGTTAAAAACTACATTCTTATCAAATAGAAACGCATTTTAAACTACGTTGAAAACCATGAAAATGCATTTAAAACAATCTATGCCCTTTCTTTTTTTTTTTTTTAAAAAACGCATGGAAAAAGATATAGCGAGGCGAGGGTTAGGGCCGTGCCCTAACCCTACGCAGGGTAACCCGCAGGCGGCGGCGCCGCTGCGGTGCCCGCAGGCCCACGGCGCCCTGCGGCCACCGCGGCCCTGCGGCCACCGTAGCGTCGCGGCCGTAGCCCTACATACCAGCGAGGGAGCGGAAAGGAAACAGGGGGCGCAAGCGCGAGGGACGAACGGGGGGGGAGAGAGGGGAGGAGGAGCGGGGGAGCTCCGCTCCCCGCCTCCAACCCCAACCCACGAGTTTAAACAAAAAACAACGCCCGGCTCGCTACGAAAATGAAATACCCAGCATGGTAAATCCAACGCACAGGCTCGAAGTAAAATAAAAGTTTTCGTTTTCCATTAAAACACAGTTCGGAAAAGAACTAATAAAATTTCTTTATAAAAACACAGTTCGGATTTCATCAAACGTCCATCACGAAATTGGTAATGAATTTCGATTTAAAAACATAAATTCGATTTAATATAAATCTGTTTTCAATGAACTCAGTTTTGGGCATCAAGATTCTTGATGGAATTCATCCATTCCTAACACAATCAGGGGTTTTCAACACCATACAGCAATGAGGAACAAGAAAGTTTCCAGCCAAATTCAAATGGACAATCAATTGGTTTTCCAATAACAAATTCGGAATCCTACCTGAATACGCAATCCTGGAATGCCTGAGGGAGAGCCCACCTGCCAGATCCCAAAATCCTCCAATTTCCATTCCCAACCAAAAACTCTACCAAAATTGTCCATCCTCTCCAAATTTCCCAAATTGGGTTATATGGAAGAGTTCACCCCAAAAATTTCTATTTTTGGAATTTAAAACTTTATTTACAATTAATTCCTCAAAATTTTATCCTTTTCTACTAGCAACAATATAACTTGCTTTATCAATTCAAAATTCGATTTTCTCAATTAATCAAATTTAGCCGTTCAAATTTAATAATCCAACAGAATACAATCAATCTATTGCGATAATAAAAACAAACTTTCTTTTTCGACAGCATATATAAATAATGCATTTAATATTCAAAACAGTCATAATTCAAATTTACTTCCAATTTAAAATAGGCAATTCAATAACAACGAAAAACGCATAACGGATTCTCAATCAATTTAATCCATTAATCTTCACTGCACAAACGCATAAATACTCAAAATAATGCTAAGGACTAATTAATCAATTTACCAACACACCAAGCACGCAAACCGAGGAAGTCAACCAAACAGACGACTCGCAAACCCAAACAAGAAGGGATTACCGACGACGACTGGCGATGCTCACTAGAGCACGCCTAAGGCCGACTAAGGTCCTACGACCACCTAATCCGACTCTAAGGATAAAAAAAATATGCTCAAACCTGCAGAACCAGGTGACGACGAACCTCGCACTCATGCGACTTCGTACCTGAAATCTCCTGCAACAAAAGATCATACATGCATACATTTATAAAATCTAATGAAAGCGTTAGTCCGATACTAAAATCACGAAATAGGTACACTGAATAACCTGCATACAACTAGTGAGAAAATCACATCAACAACGATGCGTAAAATCAACATCTAACTGAAATCATTATATCAAGATAACTAATCACGATTAAACCCAGGTTAGAGATCGATTACGATAGGGGTACTACATGATTGATCAAATTAGTTGTCTAATTAGTTAACTCGGTTAAATCATCAATCATCTTTTTTAACTCAAAATCAGCTTTTTATGACTAATCCATCGATTCAGTCATCTCCCTAGTCTATTCAGTTTACTAATCAATCAAATGAGTTTACTAGCCAATCTATTGAGTTCACTCTCCAATCAATCCTGTTAACATATCAATCTATTGAGTTAACAAATCAATCATGACTAGTTCACTGATCAATCAATTTTATTTATCTATCAATCAACACTTGAGTTCTATTTCTCACCCCCTTTGTGTTGAAAACCTATAAATTCAACATCATTTTCTCAATTCAAGCTAGAGTCAGAGAATCAGAGTCTTCAAAATATTTGTATGCGGGAAATTGGTGCAATACCTAAGAACCACCAACCACTCAAATAGGAGAAGAACAATGGAAGCAAAGATGCAGAATGAGGGAGTCTTTACTTGAATTCATTTCTCGTTTTGTATTGATTTTCATTGATTATGTTTAATGTTTGTTAATTAGTTGAGAATTGGTGATTTGTTCTTATTTGCTAATTAGCTTAATACATATGATATTCAGGCGTAGAAACAATGGTGAACCCAATGTGAATCATGCTAACCTTATTTTTTTTTGTTTTAAATGACTTTGCAGATCTGTGCATGAAACAAGATCCAAATTTCACACTTGATTAATCAGAAATTCACAATTGCCAGTATTACACCGCAATTGCTAGCATAATACATTGCAATTGATTAGTCATTGCACCACAATTGCAAAAGTGTCTCGCAATTTCCATAGAGATTTGCAAAATTGAATTGTCTTGTGTCATTTCTTCATTATCTAGTCTTGCGCACCTAACCCAGAAATTTCATCAAATTCTCGAAATTTCAATTTTGCATATAAAATGTATCTAATCCAATGGTAGGAAACGTGACTTTCATAATTTCAAGTGCAAGGAAGGCAAAACAACATAGGAGACAACAAATGACATATCAAAGACTCTTAAAGGTAGAAAGGGAGCTCCGTGAAATTGAAGAAAAAGAGGAGATTGCTCAATATCATTGAAATATCCACCATTTCTTAACCAAGTACAAATTTTACGATGACATTTATGAGGGACAATATCATTGCAAAATAACCCTTCTATCTTCTGTCGTTTTCTGTTGTTTTAAAAAATTCAAAATTCAATTTTATCTATTTTTATTATTTTTACTGATGAGCAATTGATCTTATATCAATTCACAATTGATCAGTCATCACATTGCAATTGCTTAAATATTTTTTCACAATTGATGATATATCAATTTGTAGTTGATCTAACATAAATTCACATTTGCTCTGTAGGTAAGTTGCAATTGTTAGATTAAATTTTTCTCTTGCTGTCATGTTTCAGTTATCGAAATATCAAAATATCTTTCTGTCTGTAAAAAGACAAAACTCTGTAATTGGAAAATTAGGCTGGATAGCCCACCATGTGCTTATTAACATCATTTTTTGCAGAGGTAGCTTAGAAACACTTCAATTTGGTGCTAATAAAATAAACCACAAACAAACTTGTCTTCTATTTCACAATTGTGATGAAGGTTAAAATTGAACCCCGTGATTTTTTGGAGCAACATCTCCAAATAGATTAGAAAGTCATTGCGATAAAAAGTTAAAAAGAACTCTTGTTTTTCGTGTCTTCGAAGGAATAGGTAATATGCTCTCCCCTTCAATGCGTGATAAAAAATCCAGACTCTCTTCTTTAATGCTTTCATTTACTTTTTGCAATTAAATCCTTTAGAAGGCTTGCCCTCCCGAGTTTCCCTTAGGGAGCCATTAAGGTTGGTGAGAGAGGAATGACCTAAGTGGCAACAGATAAAGCCAAGTAATCCAAGTCACTATAAATAAATACGTATGTGATAAAAATCATATGTGATGAGTGTTACATGTTGTCACAACGACATTATGCCTCCCTCAGTGCCTATATGCGTTAAAATCTATAGAGCGTAACCTCTATAGATTGGGAGACCTCCCTCAACGGAGTGTAAAACGCTATTGATTGTGACCACTCAAATAGAACCATGTCTAAACACCATAGAAATTAGAAGCAAAAATAAGTCAGTAACCAGACACTTGTTTTATCACAGTGCAAGGGTGGGGAAGAATCTGCCCCTAAGACACTCACCATATATCTCCTAGGATAACAGACCAATTGAGGAGAAATCTTCTTTAGTCTAATTTCCAGAAAAAGGCAAAAAAATGAGCACACCCTAGGGTGTGACAGGGTTGTTTGAGCTGACGGAGTATCAAGATGTGGGTTGTGGTAATACTTGTGACCTTTTGACCTTAGGAGAGTTTGTCTGATGTGATATCGAATTTCCCCAATATATCAAGAACAAAAATGAGATCTTGAGAAAGATCCCAACATTCATGGAAATTTGAAAAATAAAATTCCTTAAACAAATGTTCTTTTCATGGTTTTATTCTTTTGATGTGATTGTTGTGTCCTTTGCTACACTTCGACAAATTCAAAACATTATAGGAAACAAATCACAACCTCAACAAAGTCAAGCTTCAGTGTTCAACAAAATCGAGCAAAAACCTTAACAAAGTTTCACTGTTCAACAAGATCAAACAAAACCTCAACAAAGTTAATTGTCAACATTAACACCAATGTCAGATCCAAACCTTTGCACAAATTCAAAGATGATATACATGTTAATTTCAAGTGATCTTAGGTCCTAGGCATTCAATTCATGTAGATGTACAATTAGAATCATCACACAAAGTCTTGGCACAAGTCATTTCATCAAGTTGTCATTCACTCACTTAAGATTTAGTGTTGCATTAGAGTATAGGAATCATACCTAAGTCCATGGATATTAGAGGAGACAGATAATTTAATTCGAACAACCCAATCTTGGGCCAAACAATGAATTAGAAATAATTGATGGTTTAGATAGCCTCACTTGCGAAGTAAGAGTCAATCGTGCCCAATATGAAATAGTTGAGGCCATCATAGATGATGAAATCCAGAAGTTTGTTCATCTTGATGAGAAACTAAGGAAAAAGATACAAAGAGTAGCTCAGAAAGAAGCCATTAGACAATTCGTAGAAAAGATCATAGAAACATTTCTCAAACCTTGTTAAAAAAACAAAGTGTCAATCATTTCTAGGGCATAGTAGTCTTCAACGTATGGGTCTAAAAACAAACAATAAATTCCCATTTGAACAACCCAATCTTGGGCCAAACAACGTTCAATTAGAAATAATTAACGGTTTGAATATTCTTGTTGAGGAATTAATAGTTGATCAAGACCAATACGCCATAGTCCAAGTTGTCATAGATGATAAAGTTTGGAAGTCAGTACAAATAGACGTAGACCTCGAAAATCGAATCAAAGAAGAGGCAGAATTTGAAGCTTTTCGACAATACATTGAAAATCTTGTGTTCAAATTTCGAAATCCTCTATAGCAAGTCATCATTCATAGATTGCATTGTCTACACTTTAGTCTTTAGGAAGTCATATAAGAATACTTAGCTACATTTAATTGAATCTTGCATACACATCTTACAAAATCAAGATCACTTTGGAACAATATTCATGCCATTAGCACGTGCTCAAAAGGAAAAACTCTAGATGGATCCTAACAATGATCCCTTGGTTAACCCCACATGGAATATGGATCTATCCACACAACAACAAGCACAAGGTCACACACCCACAACACTATCAACAAACACAAATAGGATGCCTTCCATTGATGAATACAACATAATTTGACAAAAAAAGAATTGGAAGTAGCCCAACAAGATCTCGCGACACTTATGATTCTCAATGCTCTCATCAATAATGATAGAGACAAATATCTCACTCTCTTAGTCCAGAATGGGGCCAAGTTACCTCCAGGGGTAGACATTCAGCGATATTATTGCAAGGTGTAACATTAAATCAAAATATACCTCAAATGCCTATTGCAACACAGACTAAAGCACTAGTTGCTACATCAACGCAAGGTATATCTCAAAGTGCCCATATGGCTACAACCTCAGCACAATCAACCATGGCATCAACCCTCAATTTCAATTGGTTCCACCTACAGTAGCCAGAATGTGAATCAAGGGACAACTAACTCAGGTCAGCCTAATGTCAGTCCACAATTTGCATACTTTACACTACCTAGTGGAACTTATGGTGCACAGTTACCTGGTCAGTCTACATTTCAACAATCTCAAAGGTACTCAAATACTATCCCTTTTGTGGGAAACACTCATTAATTCAATACACCATTGACCCGAACAGAGATCCCGACCCACCAAATGGAGAACCTGCAGAAGCAAATGGCTAGCATACAAGCAATTAATGATAAAAAAGAGCTACACAATGGAGGACCTCTGTCCATATACTTTTGATAAAAAGTTATATATGCCACCATTTCCCCCACATTTTGAAACTCCAAAGTTTGACAAGTATAGAGGGAAAGGTGATTCTCGAGATCATGTCAAAGAATTCTTCACGGCATGTATTGAAGTAGCTCACAATGATACATACTTAATGAGGCTATTTCCCAAAGGTCTTGGAGGGATAACATTGGAATGGTTTTCACACCTTCCACCTAAAATTACTTCGTGGGGGGAATTGGCTGAGTTATTTATATCTAACTTTGCCTTCAACATAGATAATCCAGTTACCTTAATGGATTTATTTGCAACAAAGCAAAAAGAAGGTGAAACTTTCGCCACATTCTTGCAAAGATGGAAAGGCCTATATTGTAAATGCAATGCCTGAAGAATTTTAAAGACATAACAAAAAAAGGCATCAAATGTGAGAGATGCCTATTAGAACAAGGGATACTGAAACACCACAAAGATAGTGGACCGACCACCAGTACAAACAATGAAAGGTCAAATTTTTTGTCTAGGAACAAAAATGTCACCAACGATGGAGTTGTTGATGCACGTGTTGTAAACGGAGCTCAACCAACAGTATCTCTACAAGGACCAGCTGATTTTGCCAATAAGAACTAGTCTCAGAAAAACAACACCAATGCACTACAGTCAAACAATCCAAGGCCACCAAGGATAGTCACAAGACAACAAGTTGCAACAAATTGAAAAATCTCATCCAAGATCTCATTGATCAAGGTGACATTACTGTGGATACCAATAAGGCACCAAACATGGATCATACCATTTTTAAGGATCCTTTCATCAAATATGACAAAGGAAAGGCTTCTAGTTCTAATGCACAAAACAATACTGCCAATTATACCAATGACACATTTGACTATGCAATAAACACACTAAACGCAGTAGATGAAATGGTAGCTACAATCACAAAGAATCTTAAAAGCAAACATTGTGTTGTTATCACTAGAAGGTCAAAGGTAACATTACAAGGGGTGCCTTCAAACCCCCCTTCAATAACTAGAAACTACAATGTGGTGGATCAGTTGAAGCGAACTCTAGCCCAGATTTCATTACTTGAGTTATTGTGCATCTCGCCGACTCATAAGGCAGTCTTGGACAAAACCTTACAAGATTCAATTGTTGCTAGAGATATTGATGAGAACACATTCCAATCCATGGTTGGAAACTTGGTAGCTTCAAAGGTCACATTCATTGAACATGATGTACCTACAGACCAACCCATGCATAATTATCCCTTGCACTTGGAAGCTTTGGTTGACCAAAAGAAGGTTCGAAGTGTACTTATAGATAGTGGAGCTGGCCTTAATATATGCACACTACATTTGATCAAAGCTTTAGGACATTCTGAACATTATATTGATTCTACCAAGAGAATCAATATCAAACCCTATGATGACGAGGAGCCCCCCTCTAAGGGTGTAGTGACTTTACCAGTACAAGTGGGACCAATTACAACAGACATCACCTTTCAAGTCCTAGACAGAGAATTGGGGTACAATATGCTATTAGGTTGCCCATGGATACATACAATGCAAGTAGTACCATCAACTTTTCACCAATGTGTAAAGTTCCCATACAATGGCATAGAGATCACTGTCCATGGTGACCCAAACCCTTTTCAACACTGTAATTATTTAAGGGCAAGCATAGACAATCAAGTACCAAACAATGAGGATGCCTCACTTCACTTGCAAATGGAATCATTATCAATTAGATAAACAAAGAAAAATACACCAACCACATCTTCTTTGCAAATTAAGGAAGTTGGTTGTTGAGAATATTCCATTTTGAGTACCTCAGATGGCAAACAACCATCTTTTTCTCCCAGGTCTTTTGGGAAGCCTCAAAACACAACAATGAAGCAAGATAAAGGAAAAGAGATAGTGAAGTGCTTAGATTCATGCTCTTTCATTAGATGGGGAGACTTACAAGAAGAATCTCTAAGTGAAGATATCAATCACTAGATATACAAAGAAGAAGATGACATGGCAGTACCCAGGTTGCCTCTACATCAATATGGCAACGGCTTCAAGATGTTACAAAAATATGGCTATGATGGCACCATAGGATTGGGACTACAAAAGCAAGGAATATTAGAACCTATTTTGCCACATGAAAACCCAAAGAATCAAGGCTTGGGATATAGACATGTGCCACAAATAACAAAAGCCAGACAACGTTCATTAGATATACTGAACAAGCCTAGGTTACCCTCAGAATACATACCTCTGAATTGGTCATCAACAATAATGCATTCCTCTTCATCTCAAAAAAGAAAGAGAGCACCAACATCTCCTATCATGGAATCAGATGGTGAAGACATGAGGCAACTTCTACAAGAAACTAGCACAAAGATATCTAGCAGTACAATACCTGAAACATCTGCACAAGCAAACATGGTAGTAGATATAGGCTTAACACCAGTAGATGAGCCAAATCCTTGGTTGCTATCAATAATTTTCCCAAGGGAAACAACTTTAGCTCCTCCATTTGAGTCAGATGAAGAAAGACTGCAAAGACCGATACCAAGCTTAAGAAGGGTATCCACAATACAAAGAAGATCCAGTAATCTACAACAAACTCAGTTACAAGAACAAGAGTAGATGAGTGACACAGAATCAAAAAGTGAAACATACATAGAAAGTATCATAGATTATCATAATTATAAATTCCCATCTGATAATGAAGAAAACCCACCACCGATTTATGATGAGGACACATCAGGTCGTAACCAAGTATGCATGATATCAAGATCTTCTATGACAACAGGAAACAAATACTTACCCCTTATATGTCCATATTTAATTGACTGGGGGCAAAAAGGAAAGCCACAATTAGATTGGTTTCAAAATGATGAAGCCATAGCTGAATTGTTGGGTGCAAGGGATGGACTCCCTTATAATGATCACAAAGTTGGCTTTGCAGTAGATTTAGATAGAGCTGCATATTTTGGAGAAGCAAGCTCCTCTCCTACTCAAGAAAATGATAATAAAGAAGAACACATAATGGATGCTCTACCTATTGATAAAGAACAATTAACATTATTGGTAGAAGAAACTAAGGAAATCAACATCGGTGATGCTAAGAAAGTTCGTAACATTCACCTAGCAAAATCCCTAAATCCAATAGAAAAAGAGAAATTTATCAAATTCTTTAAGAAAAGACCAATAAATTTTGCATGGTCTTATGTAGATATGCCTGTATTAGACCCTGACTTGGCCTTACATCACTTGCCATTGCTTCCAGGAGTAAAACCATATAAGCAAAAGCTCAGGAAGATGCACCCTCACATAGCCTTGTTAGTCAAAATTGAGCTACAAATATTTTTAGATGTGGGTTTCATTAGGCCCATAGACTATGCTTAATGGATTTCAAATATAGTCCCGGTATCCAAGCATACTGGAGGTATCAAGATCTGCACCAACTTCAAAGATCTCAACAAGGCTTGCCCAAAAGATGACTTTCCACTCCCTAACATAGACGTCATAGTGGACTTGACAACTAGAAATGAAATGCTATCACTTATGGATGGTTTTTCTGGTTATAATCAAATCAAAATTGCACTAGAAGACCAACCAAAAACAACATTCACTTGTCCATGGGGAACATATTGCTGGAATGTGGTGCCATTCGACCTTAAAAATGCAAGAGCCATTTATCAAAGGGAAACGACCACCTTATTACATGACATGATACACACAATCATGGAGGATTATGTAGATGACTTGCTAGCAAAGTCCAACACAAGAGATAGTCATCTAGACATATTGGCTAGGATCTTTGATAGACTTGAGCAATATAATGTAAGACTCAGTCTAAAAAAATGTGTCTTTGGAGTAACATCCGACAAACTCTTGGGCTTCATTGTATCCAATTGCAGCATTGAGATAGATCTAGAGAAAGTGAAAGCTATTTTAGACATGCCATCACTTGCTATGATCAAGCAACTCAGAAGTCTACAAGGCAAATTCCAACCTATAAGGCATTTCATTGCCCAATTGGCAAAAAAGTGCCAACCATTTCAACATCTTTTAAAGAAAGGCACCACATTCAAATGGACACAACAATGCCAAGAGGCATTCAAGACACTAAAAGAATATCTTTTGTCCACACCAATCTTGGTTCCACCCATGCATGGGAAACCATTACTCATGTATATAGCTGCAACAAACTCCTCCTTAGGTGCTCTCCTAGCACAACATGATGAACAAGGAAAAGAGAGAGATGTCTACTACATCAGTAGAACACTCATTGGGTATGAAATCAACTACACACAAATAGAAAGAGCATATATTGCAGTAGTTTTTGCATCACAAAAATTGAGACATTATATGTTGAGTCATAAAGTACAACTCATTGCACAATTTGATCTACTCAAGTACCCGATGAATAGAGCAGCTAACCGGAAGACTTGCAAAGTGGGTCATGATACTTAGTGAATTTGACATTAAATATATCAATAGAAAAGCCATAAAAGGACAAATCATAGCAGATCAACTTGCAGAAGCACCCTTACAAGATAATCATCCAATGGTGATAGATTTTCCAGATGAATCAGTATTTGCACTATCAACACAAACACATTGGAAATTATTCTTTGATGGATCACATACAAATCATGAAGCAGGAGTAGGAATTCTATTCATAAACCCTCAAGGAGATTCAATTCCCAAATCATTCGAGATTAGCTTCCCTTGCACCAATGACATTGTTGAATATGAAGCCCCAATGCTAGGACTACGCATTGCACTGCAATGGAAGATCAAGGACCTGCAGGTCTTTGGAGACTCGCAACTTATTATTAATCAAGTCAACGATGATTATAATACAAAAGATGATAAGATAACATTGTACAAACAATTGGTGGAAGAATATATGCAACACTTCACCAATGTCACATTTGAACAGATACCGAGGGTGCAAAATAAGGCAACATATGCAATGGCAACAATAGGATCTCTCTTGGATATGCCAAATGATGGAACTCACTTCGAATTTCAAGTGGAACAACTCATTGTCCCAGCTTATGAAATACCATCCACTGAATATGTATGTATGATAATAGGACCTGAGTCCCCATGGTACAAAGATATATATGCATACCTTCATGATCAATATATACCTCCTGATCTTTCATGAAATCAAAGGAAGGCACTCATACGATAATCATAAAAATATTCAATTATTGCTAACACTTTGTATAGAAAAAGTGTAGATAGCACCTTACTCAGATGCCTTCATGTTGAGGAGGCACAAATCGCCTTAAAAGAAGTTCATGATGGCATATGTGGCGCACATTCTTTTGGACTTGCTCTAGAAAAAACACTGTTGTGAACAAGTTATTATTGGCCTACAATGGAAAAGGATGCTTACAAGTATGTCCAAAGATGCAAGCAATGCCAAATACATGGGAACCTGATTCATGCACTCACCGCAGATCTTCAGCCAATAACATCACCATGGCCATTTTCACAGTGGGGATTAGATCTTGTAGGGAAAATAAACCCTACCTCCTCCAATGGACACAAGTTTATCCCCACAACTACAAAATATTTTATAAAATGGGTTGAAGCAATCCCAATGACTTTCACAACAGGAAAGCAAATAGCTAAATTCGTTTCCAATTATATCATTTGCAGATATGGAGTGCCCATGTGCATTGTAACTGATAATGGACGACCCTTGAAAAATCAAGAAGTAGGTGAAGTTTGTGAACAATTTAACATCCAGCAACGTTTTGCGATACCCTACTATCCCCAAAGCAATGGACAAGTTGAGGCAACAAACAAAACTATTTTGAAAATATTAAAGAAAGTTGTCAACGACAATGGACGAGATTGGCATCTCCAACAGAATCTGGCTCTCTGGGATTATCGAACTAGTGTCCGCACGACAACTGGTACCACACCATTAGCTTTGGTTTATGGTGCAGAAGTTATTTTGCCTATCGAGGTAGAATTGTCATCCCTAAGGGTCTCTCTTAAAAACATTATCTCAGAAGAAGACTATAGAGTAGCACGTTTGCAAGAATTAGAATTCCTAGACAAAAAATGACAAAGCACTCTGAATCATTTGCAAGGATATCAAAATAGAATGAGAAGAAGCTAAAACAAAAGAGTCAACCCACATTCCTTTGAAATAAGAGATATCATTCTTAAAGAAAATCAAAGGAATCTCACTCAACACGAAAAACCAGGAAAATTTGAGCCTAACTGGTTAGGTCCTTTTGTCATAACGAAAGTAATTGGAAACGACACTTAAATTTGCAAACAATGGAGGGGTATTCACTCCCTAGTCCCATTAACAACATGCACCTAAAAAAAGATTACATCTAAGGGTGGGTTCATTTCAATTTCAGTACTGCATTTGCATATTTCTTTACCGTATTGCATTACATACAACCATTGGAAAACATGTAACTGTATATCATTATTCCTTTCTCATATAGTTGCATCAATAAGCCATGATGATTGTCTAAGTCATTCACCTGTTTGCACTAAAAGGAACGAAGGTTGTCTCATTTCCTAAATACTTGTTCCTGAAGTCTTTAGGAGGCCTTTAGTCATTCATCTTCAATGTCACATTGAGATTAAGCTTTATCCTTAGTTGGGAAAAAGTTTCACTATCAAGTCTTGTTACCCAAAATCTATCAATTGCTATATCTGACACATTAATCAAAAGCTCTAAGTCATTACAGATACCTAATTGGTCATGTGGCTAGTGAAAAATCCAATATTCTACTTCAGTGTCGCTATAATTGCCATACCCAAGTAGGTTTTATTACTTACAAGTCAAGGCAAGAAAATAAAAGAAAAAAAGTTATGCCAAATATCCATCTCAAGGCAAAATAAGCAATGATATATAACTCAAATATCATGTGCAGTAAAAGCCTGATTATGGGAACATGCAAGCAACTCCATCAGGGCTATGGATGCCTGTTGGCAATGGAGCAATATTTGAGAGATTATGGTGTATAACCTTGTCAAAGCCCTAAAAGCTTGCTGGCAGCGAGGCTCTATCCAAGATGCTTTTGAAGTTAGAATAACTCACGTAGCTAGCCACATAGGATTCCAAGGGCCTTTATGGTTATAAGAGTCAGAATAAACTCAATTGCACACACATGGGCAAAAGAAGATCAAAGTTTCAAGAATTGATGGAGAAGTTTTCCGCACCTTCATTCATAAATCTTGGTTACATAGTGTGTTAGGTTGGATGGTCTAAGTCTTTTGATAATGGATTGAACTCCTCTCTCTGAAACGTTTCGCAACTTTAATCCAATTAGTGCATTTCAAAATGAAAAACACACACACTCATCCTTGTTTGAATAGGAACTGCATTCTTGTCATGCATCCTGCATTAGCATAACTCATATCAAAAAATCATTGTCTTCATATGCATCATCATGTTATCATCATAGGTCTGCACTTGGGAGCATAACTGAAAAAAATCTTTAAAATCAGATAAAGTCCTGAAAAATTCCTAAAAATCAGATAAAAGTTCTGAAAAAATTCTAAAAATCAGATAAAGTCCTAAAAAATCCTAAAAATCAGATAAAGTCCTCAAAAAATCCCTAAAAATTAGATAAAGTCCTAAAAAAACCTAAAAATCAGATAAAGTCCTGAAAAAATCACAACAAAAACAATCAGAAAATGCCAAAAAAAAAACCAAAAAAAAACCTAAACATCGAAAAGCTCTTCAAAAACAACTAAAAATCCAAAAACATAAAAAATGTGCAATAAATTGTCTCGCAAGAATCAAACACCCTAGCAGATATCCAACAAACACTTCGCATGAAGTTAAACAAAGGATACAACTATCTTGTCAAAACGTTTGCAATCAAGCTGATCAACTGTCTAATCGATCAAATCACTATCAAACTATCAACGTGATCAACATCTTGTCTTAAACAGAATCGGTACACTCGAAACTAGACAGGTCAGTCTTAAACGGGGTCCAAAACTTCTAAAACCAAACATTATCAGAATCACATCAAATATATCAAAGCAAAAGCACAGTCAGTCCAACTACTGAGTTTTGTCTATTTTGGTTGACTCTTTTTATCAAATTGGTGAGGATCATTGCTTTTAGCTACTCAAGCATGTCCAAAAAGTGACTAGAGGAGTCATGATGGGCATGATCCTTTTCTTTGTTTTCTGTTGGTGGTTTGAACCAATGAAGTTCTGGGGAAATTGCTCTAGTGGGTGTCTGTGATAGGAGCATTCAACTTGTGAATTCCACACATACCTCAACCCCTAGCATAATTCCTAGAATGGAGGGTTCATTTCTTGTCTGCTACATGTTTGTTTGTTTGCAATGAGATATCTATACATCTTGGTTCCTCATACCCTATTGTACTAAGCTCCATTGTTATGTAATAAGGCTCAATGATGATAATGTATTGCACTACGAATAAAGAAATGAAGACTTTCTCATCAAAATTTTATCAAATCATTTCTATCATATCTATTTTTGGAATAAACAAAGGTTGATTCAATTGATTGATCATTTCATATCTATTCTATGTCTAACAACTAACAATTCATCCAAATTAATGATTTTCAACACCTATTTTGACACAACAACAAAATAATAATAATAATAATAAACATCATCACATGATATTTTCATAATTTTAGTCCATTGTATTATAATAATAATTTCATCAAATAAAGGTACATCACGTCACTGTATGATATCACATTCACATTGCATTCATCATCACAATAGCATAAAAAATAACAAAGAAACATTAGACCATGAAGTTCATCATCAAATAGCTCATCAAGAATGCATATCATATATCTAATAGAAATGTGTCAAAATACATTGTGATACAACATCAATATCAAATCTCTCAACCTATGTTTCCTCTATTAGTAGGTGCATCTCGCCTAACTCCAGTCTGCCTCAACGGTGCCCTAGGTGGACCCATCACTCTTCCACTATTAGTATGTTAAGAGGTAGAGAGACTTGATCTTCTCCCCATGAAAGCACTAAAACTAGGCTCCCTCTAACCCTCAGGAATAACTCTCTCATAAGCCTACCTATAATAAATAGCACCCTCTGCAGTAGCAAAATATCTATCTGGCTGGCTCCGTGCCTCTATCACCAACCCAAATAACTGATCGTACGAATCCATGGAGATATGATCTCTTCTAACTTCCTCATCCCTCTCCCTCTATAGTTGATCTCTCTCAGCAGCTATCTGATCCCTCTCTATAGTCAACTCCTCCATCGCCTGCCGATACTGATCTCTATCCTCCATCTCTACTGTCGTAAAGTAGCGACCAGGTCCTCTAAACGCCTAACCCGATCTCTCAATCCCTCCTCATCTCCTCTCTCTGCACCTCCAAACTTTTTAGCCTAGGGAATCTCAACATCATGTCCACTATCCCCACCCTCATCCCCATCACTGCTCGATGAGCCTAATGTTGACTCATTGCCCTCATCGGAACTGCTCATAGATGCAGTCTCTCCACTAATATCCACATCCTCCTCCCCACTATCTACCTTCTCTGCAACCGCTGCTATCATATTTATACCACCTCCACCTCTACCACCTCCATATCTACCTCCTCCATCTCTCCCCCCACCTCTCCCTCTCCCCCTAGGACCCCTACCATTTCTAATTTGCTGAGCACCAATTGGAACTGTCAGATCTGTCAAAGGTATAGTCCTATGTTGTATCCATCATACACTATATTGTGTTGTGGACCCTGGATCCGCTACACCAACACGCCATCCCCACTAAACAAGAGCAAGAGCACCAAACTTAGCAATAGCAACATGAGGCTACACGCAAGCACCCCAATCACCAACCTCTCGAGTAGTGCGAGCAAAATAAGTTGTCACATCTGGAATACCTTGTATCTCCCTGAACTATCAGAGTACACAACCAGGAAGATAGCATATCAATAACCTTGTGACCACCCACATCTCGACCAATAAGATATCTCTCCTGTCAACAAAAGGAAGATGTTGGGCACCATCAACCCAACCGGGGCAAGTAAGATAAGATCTCCATGAGAAATAATGTAAGATATGAATCTAATGATGAAAATGCAAGATGTTATCTGATGCCCTATGTCTCACACCAATAGTGTAGCCATAAGCATATGGATGATCTGGCTCTAAATCAATATGTAATGCAGGGCGAAAGATAGCTATGTGCTCCCAAGCCCATGTCTGGAGTGAAGTAATGCCACACCCAACAAATTTCTATTGCAAGTAAACAATCCCATGCATCTCATGATACAAAGTGGCAAGAAGACAAGGACCCCAAGAAAACACATGTCTATCAATAATCATATCACGTATGACTTGTCCCCATCCAACAAGGAAACCATGGGTACGTCTATTAGGGATCAATAATCCAGCAACAATGTAAGCAAGAACAACGATGAGATCATCATAATCAAAATCATCCCAACGAATCTCATAACGACCACGAATATGTAGATCCTACTCCTCACACTCGAACAATGTACACAAAGCAGAAACACCATCATGACGATCAAAAGTAACTAGTGTACCAAATATCAGAATGTGTAAGATATGCCACACATCCTCAAGTGTGATGGACACCTCACCTATCGGTAGATGAAAAGAAAATGTCTCTGAATGCCACTGCTCAATCAAAGCAGTAATCATGGCCCTGTTGGTCGTAACCTCAGGCTAATGCACTATGTAATACAATCCAACCAGTCATAACAAAGCGGTATCCTTTGGGTCAAACTCACCATGCCACCAATGCCGAGAGGTTTCTGATAAGACCGCACTCGTTCGAATGAATGCAGCCTCATTCTGTGACCTACCATTTCACTCCAAGGATGTCGAAAGCACTGATATCTTTAAGGACTTCTTACAAAACAAAATAGTGCAAATGAGCTGAAATCAATACCAATTTTTAATTTATAAGCTCAAAAATAGGGTTTTTTCTCACCATAACGCCCATGGACCCCTCCAACTTCAACGTAGTTGTAGACATAGAAAACGAGATCAAAATCATTTCAAACTTCATATTATCACTATCCAACACATTTTCGAAAAAGTAGTCTTCATTCCACAATTTTCTGACCACTTTTTCCGAGGGGGCATGTTTATACCCTAAGTGTCACCAGGGCATACTGGGGTAGTTTTCTTTCTGTTTTCTTTGAAACAACATCATTCCGACATTGTGTCAAAGAGGGGCAAATGTAGACACCTAAAAATGTCTCATTAATTCTACACCACTTATTCATCTATTTAATTAAATAATTTTTTAATTATTTGATTAAGCTAACTATTTCTTCTAATCATCACCCTTCAAAACTTCTAATTATTCTATTTCTATTCTCAAATCATTTTAATATGTTAACCATATCTCAATTATTAATTAAATATCAATTATTTGATTAATTATGATTTATTCCTTAGTTAAATAATCGTTATTATTTAATTAATTCAATTTCCTAAGTTTAAATAATTTCATTTAAATTATTTAAATTAATTAATTAAATTCCTCCAATTCCCCAAATTATAATTCCAATTAATTCCATCTAATTTCATATCATATTTCCCCCAAATTCGAATTTCACAAAATTTCATCTAATTTTACATTCTCCAAATTCACATTTCACCAAATCTGAATTTCAGTTAATTTCATGTGCATTTAAGATTCAAATGACCAAATTCAAATCCAAATTGAAAATGAAAATCAAATTCAATTTCAAATTCCTACAACACATGCTAAATCAGAACTGATTGATCAAATTATTTGTCTAATCAGTTAACTCATCAATCACCTTTTTTAACTCAAAATCAACTTTTTATGACTAATCCATCAATTCAGTCATCTCTCTACTCTATTCATTTTACTAATCAATCAAATGAGTTTACTAGCCAATCTATTGAGTTCACTCTCCAATCAATCCGGTTAACAGATCAATGTATTGAGTTAACAAATCAATCATGACTAGTTCGTTGATCAATCAATTTTAGTTATCTATCAATCAACACTTGAGTTCTATTTCTCAACCCCTTCATGTTGAAAATCTATAAATTCAACATCATTTTATCAATTCAAGCTAGAATTACAGAATCAGAGTCTTCAAAATATTTGTATGCAAGAAATTGGTGCAATACCTGAGAGCCACCAACCACTCAAATAGGAGAAGAACAATGGAAGCAAAGATGCAAAATGAGGGAGTCTTTATTTGAATTCATTTCTCATTTTGTATTTATTTTCATTGATTATGTTTTATGTTTGTTAATTATTTGAGAATTGGTGATTCGTTCTTATTTGCTAATTAGCTTAATACATACGACATTTAGGCGTAGAAACAAGAATCATAAAAAATATGAAGTTCCTAGATCCTCCTTTGAACTGCAATTCGTAGACTTATATTAAGTATATCATATTCTACTATGTTGTTTATACAAGGGAATGATAGTCTATATGATTTAGGAATGCAATCTCTCTATGTTGTGACAAAAAGGCTTCTTGCACCTGCTCCATGCTGTGTGAATGATCCATCAAAATAGAGATGTCATAATCTTGAATGTGCGACTGCTAGGATAGATTGATGTAGAAATTTGAAAATCAATGGGTCTATCATTGGTGCATCTCCTAATTGATTTGTAACGACTTGTCCCTCGATGGTTTTTCTCTCAACATATTCAATATTAAATTCATTGAGGATCTTTACTCATGTGGCCAATATACCTATAAGATCTTCTTTGTTGACCAAGTACTTTAGGGGATCGATCCTCTCTATGACCTTTTCTTTATGAGTGAGCATGTAGTGTTACAATTTATATGAGGCAAAAATTATGACAAGACACACATGCTCAATAGGAGTGTAATATAGCTCATATCCCATTAATGTGCAACTGATGTAATAGATAGCTCTTTCTTTTCCCTCATAGTTTTGTTGTACTAAAAGTGCTCCTAGTGCTATTGTTGTTGCTGATATGTAGAGAAGTAGGGGCTTTCCTTCAATTGGTTGCACGGAAATGAGAGGATTCATGAGATAGTCTTTGAGTATCTGAAAATATTGTTGGCATCCATCATCCCATCTAAACTTAATATTCTTGTGTAGCAAATGTGTAAATGGATGACACTGTTATGCAAGTTGAGAAATGAATCCTCTAATTGATTGTAGCTTTCCTTGTGGTGACCTCAGGTGACTAATATTGTTTAGTGGAGTCATCTCTAAAATAGTTTTAACCTTTGTTGGATCAACTTCAATACCTCTTTGTGACATAATATATCCTAGGAGTTTCCTATAGGTTACCCCAAAGACACATCTCTTAGGATTTAATTGTGCTTTGTACTTCTCTAGTCGAGTTAATATTTTGTCTAAAACATCTTAGTGGGTTTCTCTTGTCAACGATTTTCCTAAGAGGTCATTTGCATAGTCATTTTCCATTAAAATGTGCATCATGTCATAAAAAATTATCATCATAGCTCTCTGATAGGTAGCATCAACATTCTTTAGGCCGAAAGGCATTGCATTCTAACTAAAGGTTCCCAAAGGACATGTGGAAGTAGTCTTATGTTGGTCCTCAGCAGCGACCTAAATCTAATTATAGCTAGAGAATCCATCCATGAGTGATAACATTGCATATCTAGCTATAAGATCAACATTTAAGTCTGTGTTAGGTAATGTAAAATCATCCTTAGGACAAGGTTTATTGATATCCTTGAAGTCTATACATAGTCGAATATGGCCATCTGGTTTGCCCACAAGTGCAAGATTTCAAATCCATTCTAGGTAATCAATAGGTATAATGAAACCAACATCTAGTAATTTCTCAAGCTCAACTTTAACTAATATTGCCTCTTGTGGATGCATTTTTCTTAATTTTAGTTTTACTGGTTGTTCATGTGGTGCTATCGTTAGATGATGCATGTCAAGAACTTTTTCTTTGTCCATTCTATCAAAGGTTCTTGGTTGATTATGAACCTCATCTAGGTTCCCAGAACCTTTGAACTTGCCGACACATTTTACTTTTGCCCTTTTTTAATCCACCTTGACCAATTGCCTTTCCTCATCTATCTTTAGGAAATCTTCAAGCTACTTTAATCGATAATCAGGTAATAGTGGAAACTGAGAACTTTTCACCTATGTCGTGTCTTTGTTTTCTCATTATTGCCTAGCCATTAGCTTCTCCTTGTTTGTCAAAAATCAAAGGGTAGTTAGGAACTAAGTGTTGGCATTTTTTATGTTTATGTTGTGATTGTCATTGATGGACACACACTTGTATAGAGATCCCCTTTATATGTATGAGCTAGAGCTCAACCAGTATTTGTTCCAACTGGTATGTTGTATTCTAGTCTTTAGACTATTGGTGATTTTGCAGAATGTGTTTCCCGGTCTAAAGCAACATGTCGACCCCAAGTGGTTCGTAGATCTCAACCGGTACGAGGGAGCAAAGTGGCATAACACATTCTTACCAGTCTTCATTTTTGTCAAACCGGCAACCGGTATTTTGTATGAACCGGTAATACTCTGTGATGAGTTACCAATAGGCATTTTGTGATGAATTACCAACCCACCGATTGATTGACGATGCTGACACACTGACGGTGCTTTTTGTGTCGTGTTACTAAGTATGTCTAGATTCATTGAACCTAGGAAATTGTAATGTAATCCTATTGGACCAACATGAAATCAGATTCCTTTAAAAGGACATCATGTCTAGGGTTTTGAGTTGTTGTAGTTGTTGTTGCTGAAAGGGTTTATGTTGTGGCTAGGGTTTAAGGTGGTTGTTGAGTTATTGTAAGAGCGATCTTATCTGAGAAGATCAAGTTGCAATAGAGAGATAGAGAAGACTGAAGTAATGCTAAAACACATTAACAGTGAGCTATACTGAATCTAATCAAGCAGTTTGTGCTATTAGATAGATCAAACACTTGTTGATTACTCACATCTTTGACAAGTTTGTAGCCCTTAACCGGGTAGGCCCAAAAGCCTTTGTAAAATCCTCTAACAAGGTAGTCTTTAATCGGACTTATCTCCTAACAGAGATTGAGATTCCTAACAGGATCTATTCTGGTGAAGAACATTGTAAGACCTTAACCAGTCTGGTTTCTATTCTGCAGATAGTGACTTGTGAGTTCCATCTCACCGTGGCTTTTCCCAGTTGGGTTTCCACATCAAATATCTTGTGTTATGGTTGTATTGCTTTTGTGGGTGAATGCTTTATTTGCATTTTGGTTTGCATGTGTGATAACCGGTTTGTCTATTAGACTATTTTATCGGTTTATCTTCAGATTGTGTAAGTGTTTAAGTATAGAGATTTTTGGCATACTAATTCACCCCCCTCTTAGTATTCATCAATTGGTATTAGAGCCTACCTTTCTATAAGTTTAACCACTTGGAAAGAGATATGGGGGAATACACGTTGAGGGAACTTACTCAATGACTCACTCAGTCTGAGCAAGCCTATGATGATCTTATGGTCAAATACAAGGCATCTCAAGCAAAAAGGAGAGAACATGCAGAGAAGCTGATGGAGCTATCTGAAAGTAGTTCTGAAGATGAAGCTAATATGGAAGCCATGATTGCAGAAGCAAATAAGCCTAATGATTCAAACTCCAATCTAAGAAAGGAGTTGGAAGCACTGACTATCCGGTTTAGTCAAGAGCTTGAGAATCAGAGGAAAGCTGAAGATCAAATAAAGGACAAAGATCATGAAATCTCCAAGTTGAAACAAGAGATTAGTGCACTGACTGCTCGCCTTCATGAGAGCAGAATGGAAAAGGAAGACATGCAAGGAGAATTGAACATAGCCATCTCTGAAAATTCAAGCCTAATGGAGACCATTACTGCTATTTCCAAAGAACTCTTTGAGTCAAGGGAAATACTTGCTAAGTTTAGCAAAAGTATTGTTAAGCTAGACCAAAAGCTTGAGTCATCTAGACCGGTAAATAATACCAATGGTCTTGGTTTCTCTGGACATGAGGAAGGAGAATCCTCAGCAACAAATGTTGAAGCATCAAAGAAGCAATCGACACCCAAAGGAAAAGGTAAGCAAAAATTCAAACCTATTTGCTTTAACTGTCTTAAAGAAGGACACACTGCTAATGTATGTAGGAGTAAAGCCTACAATAATTTTCCATATTTAATCAATAATGTACCTAGATCCAATAAGTTCAATGGTCATTGTTATGCATGCAGCAAGTTTGGGCATAGAGCATCTGAATGCAGGTCTATCATGAACAATGCCGAAAGATATCCTCAGAGGACCCAAGGAGCTAGTCCGAAATCTTTTGTAAACTGGAACCCTAACCAGTTTAATGCCTACAATTATCAATTAGGGAACAATAGTTATCAATCGACAACCGGATGGAGAGCAAATTGTTGGATTTGTCATGGACATGGTCACACTGCTGCTACATGCAGAAGGAAGAATGAAAATATGAACAATGGACCTTGGAGAGCACCTGGATTGGTTTGCTATCACTGTAACAAACCGGGTCACATTGCAAGATTCTGCAGAAGCAGAAAGAGTATATTTGATGACATACCGGTCACTCTGAAAGGAGAAGTTGATGTTGAAAAAGTTTAAGCAAACATGAACAAAACCTAGAGGAAGAAACCAACAATGTTGGAAGAGGAACCGGTTTCTGCACCTAGTGTGGAAATATCAGAACTGGCAAACTAAGCTCCAAAGAGGCTTAGGGGGAGCAAACGGCGAAATGATTGTGAACCCCCGGTTACACCGGTAAAAGACCTTAACCAGTATGTGATACATGTCGCTTGGCAGAAGACCGAAAATAGTAAAAGAGGCAAATTAGGGTTTACACCCTAATAGAGGAGCATTAATGGTGGTAGGTGAGAGACATGTATAAAAGAATATTTCAAATCATTTCTCACTATCTATTTTCAAGAGAAGAAAAGGCAATTTGAGCTAAGATTTCAAGAAATTGATAAATCTTGAAGGAGATTCAAATCCAGTTTGCAAGCGGTCGTGGAGAACACAAAGCGGTGATTTGGCAACCAACGGAGAGTGGAGTGAAGCAGAAACAGGAAGCCCTAAATTCATGTTGTAAAGGTATTTTTCGTGTTCTTGAAATACTCAACAATGGCTTCCGCATCTCATACCAGTGCTAGTACATCCATTGAGTTAGAAAGTTTTATTTAGAGGAAGTCCAAATATAATGCCTTAACACAAGTTTCGGCTAGAGTCATACTTGAAGAAGGAATTTCAGATTATATTGATTGCAAAATAGAAGACCTAGGGTCTTTAGCTATTCACACATAGTTAGGTTTATTTTGCGGCAAGGACAAGAAGATCAAACCAGAATTTAGTATCCTAGAGAAGAAGAAACTCCATAATGCAGTATACTTTCTGGAAGATTTTACGGAGGGTCATATTAGGATCATTTTGAGCAGAGTCCATGGTGACAAGATGTACCTGGAGAGGATGCATGATATCACACCTTAGGCAATTCATGCAGTCACTGGTTTTTGCAACACAGGGGAAGTGGCAGCCCTAAGAATGGTAAGCAAAACTGAAATGGCCAAGCTCACCTGTTCAACAAGTGACTCACGGGGTATGACAATTAATCCTATCAAGGATGATCTGGTGAAATACACCTGCATGGTGATAGGCTACAGAACATTCTCAGCTAGCAGGATTAATTTTGTATCTACTGCAGCAGTAAATGCCGCTTACCAGATGATTAAAGAGGATGCATCATTTGACCTATGCACCGGTATGCAGAGGCAACTCCTGTTGAATCTAAAGGCGATCAAACAGGACAATGCACTGAGGTTTAAGTTTGGACAACTATTGGTTAGGTTGTTTTTCTATTTCCAAGGCTACTTTCCTGGAGTAGGAGATGTCCAGTGGTCTCCTGATCAACCGGTAACCAAGCAGATCAAGGAAAGCATACAAGCCATTGGAACCAGTCACCCTGAAGTACTCAACAAATATTTTGATAAGTTTAGAAGAAAGATGAGTCAAAGGGTAAGGATCTCAGGTGATATTGTTAAGAAATATGAAGATGACATCTATTTCACCATTCAGGTGGACAAATGCTTAATGGAGGTTGTTGAGCCTAGAATGGAGGAAGTGGAGCCAATGGGCTATGAGGTTATGTATGATATGTTGGAAGGGTATGCCTCAACCCTTATTGCCTCGCCTCTTGATCCTAAGGCTAAAAGGACTGAAACCTACTTGGAGAGGATTGCACTGGCCGAGGAACCATCTGTTAAGAAAGGAAAAGAACCGCCAACAAAGAAAGCCAAGGCAATTCCTACAGCATCGGCACTAGCTACCACTGCAACTCCAAGAGTGACCAAGTGGTCACCTACAAAGAAGAAACTAGAGGTGATACCGACAAAAGTCTTTGAAAGAAAAAGGAAGACTAAGACAAATGAACCAGACTCTAAAGAGACCGAGTCTGATGAAAAAGCCAAAGAAGGCCAGACAGACAAAGAAAATGAAGAAGAATGAACTGGCAGCATCCGCACCAGTAAATATTGATATCTCCTCATACAAACCTTTGACACATTTTCAAAGGATAGTTAAGAATATCAAGAGAAAGTTACTTCATGATTTAGTAGATTATTATGATGATTTTAGTGATGAGGAGAAGGAAGAAGTATTACAGGAAATTATTATTTATTTGTGCAAAAATGACCGGTTGCCATCAGAGATTAAATCTCAGACACCGGATTCTTTATTTAAAGCATTAGATAATAAATGGCACATTGCCATTGAAAAAGAATAGGAGATTAGGGAGAAAGTCTTTGCACAGTACTTTCCTGACCTCTCAAATTTAGAATTATTTGATGTGTTGGACCAAAATAAAGGACTCTTCTTCACAAGGAGAAGAAGACTCTGGCTGTTGGAAGGAAGAGTTGATGATGTTGAAAAAGACACTCATCAGTATATGAATCATGCTATTCAAGCTCACAAAGCATGAATGGTCAACTGGCAAGCAGAAAAAGAACCGGTCATATCCAAACTGGATGAAGTTTTTGATGAAGAAGGTAACCCAGTTGAAGAACCAATCGACACTATTGATGTCGATGCCCTGGATGTAGAAGATGTCACTCGGGACATACCTTCTGAGGGAACAAAATAGGGGCAACAAGCCGAACAGGGTAGTGAGCAAGCTAAGGACACACAGGAAGCAGCTAAGGAATAGGAAGAGAAGAAGAAGAGGGATGAAGATGAGAAAAAGAGAAAAGAGGAAGAAAAGAGAAAAGAGGAAGAGAAGAGAAAAGAGGAAGAGGAGAAATGAAAAGATGAAGAGAAGAAAAAGCAAGAAGATGAAAGGAAGAAGAAAGAAGAAGAGGACAAGGAAGAAAAGAAGAAGAAAGAAGAGGGAGAAAAGAAGAAGAAGGAAGAGGAAGAAAAGAAGAATAAGGAAGATGAAGAAAAGAAGAAGAAGGAAGAGGAAGAGAAGAAAAAGAAGGAAGATGAAGAAAAGAAGAAGAAGGAAGAGAAAGAGAAAGAAGAGGAGAAGAGGAAGGAAGCAGAGAGGAAAAGAAAGAAGAGGAAGACAAGGAACAAGAACAGAAGAAAGAAGCAGAGAAAAGGTAGAAGGAAGAAGCAGACAAGGCAATGAAAGCAAGTGGAGAGCACACAGATGGAGACTTTGAAGGCAACTGGGAGTCAAGCCAAACCGGCTCATATCTCCAGTACTATCGATCTCCAGTTTGCCAATGAGTCGAAGCTTATGCAAAGCATCAAGGTTTCTCAAGAGCGCCTTGAGATCATTCGTAGGAAAAAGGAGCAGGACATAATTCAGATGACTATAGACACCCTTGTTGGTTTAATCCCCGGTACCAATCTTCCTAACACTGAATCATCACTAGCACAACTCAAACTACTATGTACTGCAGTGGATGATCAGGTGCAGAGCCTGGAAGAAGCAGTTGAGGAAAATGTCAAGAAAGAGCATCAAAAGGCTCTTAACATTGCTCTAGTGAAAAAGTTGAATGAGCTCCAGTCTAAACTGTTGAAAGACCAAAAGGATATAAGGAATGCTTTGGATGAGGGAAACTTGCTACTAAGAAAAATCTATCAACCTCATCTGTTCTGTGATGATGTGCTAGCTCAGAAGAAAAAGCTTCAAATGGACTTATAGTCCTACTTCAGCACATTTAAGACACCTTATGATTCCTTTGCAACATATGGGCAAATTGTTCACCGGTTCCAGATCCAGTCAGCCAAAATGGAGCAAGAGATCAGTACACGATCTAGAGATTTGCAGAAGCTACAACTAGTTTTACTTCCACATCTGCAAATTCTTTAGAAGTGTTATCTGAACCTGGATGCCTTGATAGTTACGCAAGAGCTGAGCACAGTTGATGCCATGGAGGAACAGGTATACCAGATGCAAACAGAAAAAGAAGTGGCCACCTTCCTACTTGAGTCCTGGTCTCTATCCATGAAACAATTTTTGCAAGACTACAAATCGGTTTTTGACAAGTATTATTCATTGTTGTCATAAACTTTTTATATATATCAAGTGGAAACAAGGTTGTTCAGCAGTACTTTGTCATTGTTGGCAAAGGGGGAGAATTACTCTATCTATTTTGAAGACAAATAGGGAGAAGTATTTGATTTTAAAATTTTGATATATATTTTTGATATATGCTATGTGCTCTGATATCTCAATGTTTATACTCTATATGCAAAATTGCTATACATTGTGTTGATTAAGGGATAGTGTATATGCTTAGGGGGAGCAATTTTGTTAATGGCATGTTTTTGTTGTAAAACACTTAGATGTCAAAATTTTATTTTCCTAAGTGTTGCCATCAATGCCAAAGGGGGAGATTGTTGGCATTTTTGATGTTTATGTCGTGATTGTCATTGATGGACACACACTTGTATAGAGACCCCCTTTATATGTATGAGCTAGAGCTCAACCAGTATTTGTTCCAACCGGTATGTTGTATTCTAGTCTTTAGACTATTGGTGATTTTGCAGAATGTGTTTCCTGGTCTAAAGCAGCATGTCGACCCCAAGCGGTTCGTAGATCTCAACCGGTACGAGGGAGCAAAGGGGCATAACACATTCTTACCAGTCTTCATTTTTGTCAAACCGGCAACCAGTATTTTGTATGAACCGGTAATACTCTATGATGAGTTACCAACCGGCATTTTGTGATGAATTACCAACCCACCGATTGATTGACGGTGCCGACACACTGACGGTACTTTTTGTGTCGTGTTACTAAGTATGTCTAGATTCATTGAACCTAGGAAATTGTAATGTAATCCTATTGGACCAACATGAAATCAGATTCCTTTAAAAGGACATCATGTCTAGGGTTTTGAGTTGTTGTAGTTGTTGTTGCTGAAAGGGTTTATGTTGTGGCTAGGGTTTAAGGTGGTTGTTGAGTTGTTGTAAGAGAGATCTTATCTGAGAAGATCAAGTTGCAATAGAGAGAGATAGAGAAGATTGAAGTAATGCTAAAACACATTAACAGTGAGCTATACTGGATCTAATCAAGCAGTTTGTGCTATTAGATAGATCAAACACTTGTTGATTACTCACATCTTTGACAAGTTTGTAGCCCTTAACTGGGTAGGCCCAAAAGCATTTGTAAAATCCTCTAACAAGGTGGTTCACTTCTGTGAATCTAAAATCCTCTAACAAGGTAGTCTTTAATCAGACTTATCTCCTAACAGAGATTGAGATTCCTAACAAGATATGTTCTGGTGAATAACATTGTAAGACCTTAACCGGTCTGGTTTCTATTCTGCAGATAGTGACTTGTGAGTTCCATCTCAGCGCGGTTTTTCCTAGTTGGGTTTCCACATCAAATATATTGTGTTATGGTTTTATTGCTTTTGTGGGTGAATGCTTTATTTGCATTTTGGTTTGCATGTGTGATAACCGGTCTGTCTGTTAGACTGTTTTACCGGTTTATCTTCAGACTGTGTAAGTGTTTAAGTATAGAGAATTTTGGCATACTAATTCACCACCCCTCTTAGTTTTCATAACTAAGAACATCATCAATGGTTCCTGATGTTTCAAGAACCACCATCAATGTCAATAGTAGTTCTGCAAACAACTATTAGCATTCATAGTGGTTCTTGGAACCAACAAAATCTCTAACTAGTCATAATTATCAATTTTCATATAACTTCCCACAAATTTGAATTTGAAGTACCTATTTGTGCACTCTAGAAGAAGGAAGACTCAAAAGACCTATACACTTAGTCAATTTTTAGATATTTTAGATATTTTTCATTTGGAGAAATGACTAAGAAGCAAAGGGAAACCAAAATACAAAAAACACAATTGACCCAGTCAATTTTTAGATATTTCACATTTGGAGACATGAATAAGAAGAAAGGGGAAACCAAAATACAAAAAACACAATTGACTTGAATACCCATAAGGATCTCTCACATCAATTATCAGTAGTGGGGAAACAAGGCTGGCATAAAGTGTCAATAGGACTAATGCTAATTTTTTTAAAAACTATATCAAATAGAGATTCTCACTTATTTGTTTTGGTATCTTGCAATTTCCTTAGCTTTAATTTAATGTAAATAAATTCAGGAAATATTTATTTATGAAAGTAAACCTTGACTTTTTCACTAACTGATTTTCTCCTTGATGCAAATTTAGATTTATTTCATACTATTCTTTGACTAATTATATTTTTTACTTAACTTTTTGTGGAATATATTATATGTGCCTCATAAAGTCTACCACATCTTGGACACCCTAATTTCCCTTGAGAATATCAATTAGAACAATTTCTCCTTAGGATAATTTAAGTAATAATATTAAAGGGACATTACAAGTAAATTTGTTAACTCCAGAATTAAAAGGAAACTCAACCTTTACCCAAAATAAATCCTATTACCTTAATTATCATTAACTAGGTTTCAAAGCATTCTGCACAAACTTTTACTTGTTCCATTGAGTTACACATATGTTTAAGGGAAGAGAGATAAATTATATGGCAAATTATTAGCAAATTTTCTCCACAAATTCATACTCTTATGTGAGAAACCTTCTATTTGAGTCGCTTGTTGTAGCCTTGAGTAGTCCATACAATTGCACAATAGCTTTACAAAATAATTTAATGGTCAACAACAAAAATAGAATCATTCATTATTTGAATACAATGCAATCAATCCACAATCCTTTGGATATTGGCAAGGGTTTACACAAGCTAGTGTTATATTGTCTAACTTGAAAAACTTGGCAACATTTACATGTAGAAACAAGCTTATTTATATTCTTATTTTAATAAGGTCAAAATAACTCTTTAATATCAAGTTGTAATTTTTGTGCCTCCGAAAGTGACACCCAAGATATTTGAATGCATTTCCCTAATTATTTTTCTATCATTAACTCCATGTGAATACAAAGTTGGATCTCCTTAAATAAAATACATCAAACAACAACTATTTATCATAGAATTTTTTTCTTGCAAAAAATTATGGGTAACTTTATAAAGTTTGGTTAAACGAATTTACTAAATATTATTCATTCATATATTTGAACCTAATGATCTTATTGGTCACTGAGTCAAGTGGATGTCATGTCCTACCTAAAGCATGCACTACAACACTAGTCTTTTTCATGTTTGCATTACACCACAAATATATACTTATATAAAAAGGAAACCTGCTGAATTTAGTACACCTCCATGCTTTTCTTTAGATACTTATAACTTTGACTTGTTAAATTATGTTTGACTCATTATAAGTGGTTTATTTTGTTGGTATGTGTGTGTATGTGGATAGATTCATGTGATCCATTGGTGCAGGAGTACCCAAAGATATAAATGAATCCTAAAGAGTCTAATATCATCCATGAGGTGAAAAAGATCATATGTAGTAGGTTGATAGGTTTGTGAGTTAATAAGACCCAATTGATGTAAGGCATTGTCATGGTTGCATTTTATAAGCCACCATGGACAAATGACCATATGGGTCAATAGGATTTTAGGCATGAGTCAGGAAATAAATATTGGTCTTAGAAAAATCATACCAATCCTTGGAATAGGCCGAATGCACCTTGGAGTTGCCAAATTTAAAAACTGCAAGTTGACAACTTTTGTTGTCATTGCAAAATGTTTTAAGAACGGGTAACTAATCCTCCAACGGTTCCAAATTTTAAAAAGTGGTTGGAAACCATTAGGGAAGATATATTAGGCCCAGTTGGATCGATTCCAAGGTTGTTGTTGTTGAATTTGTTGAAATTGGTGATGTTTTGGAGTTTTGGAGCAATACAATATACTTGGAGTTTCCTGAAATTCTGTGTGTTTGATGTTCAATTCTGACTGGTACGGATTGGTGGATGCCTGAAACCAATTAGATTAATTATGGAAGTCTCTTACCTTTTATTTGAATCAAGTTTGAGGTCTTGTAACAATCAGGTTGTAGAGATCCATCAAAACCTATCCGGACTGGTCACAAACCCTACCAGCACCTAGGGTTTCACTATAAAAATACCTTTAATCTAACATTTTCACCAAAGGACCAAACAAATTGTGGGAAAATATTATAGGGTTTATTGTACCATAATAGTTTGGTGTTGGTTTGCAGGGAGGTTCCAAGCCTGAGGAGATTGAATTGACCCTAGGCGGGCATCTCTATGTGATCACCTAAACTGAAGAAGTAAAAATCACTTGCAGTAGACAAAGGAGATGGGATCAAGTCTTGAAACCTTGGATTTGGTAGTTTGAAACCTTACCCTACCTTTTATAAGTGTTGGTTTAGTCAGGGGACTAATACAAGGGGTACTTGTTTTAGAAATTATGCCTAATTGGCTTAATTAGGTCTAGAAGGACAG
The DNA here is from genome assembly GCF_030272615.1 of Cryptomeria japonica. Classification (NCBI taxonomy): domain Eukaryota; kingdom Viridiplantae; phylum Streptophyta; class Pinopsida; order Cupressales; family Cupressaceae; genus Cryptomeria; species Cryptomeria japonica. The sequence goes on from NC_081414.1 coordinate 309,732,697, forward strand.
TAAGGATATAAACCATTAAAACTTGGGGTTAGGGTCTAATATTTTGGGGAATTGTGTAACTTGATAAAGGGTATCTGAATTTTCCCTTATCTTGTCTTTTCCTTTGAAATTTTATTAAGTTATGTGTGGAGAACTCAACCGGTAGGGCTACTAGACAAATAGGACATTTGTGAGACTAGTACCCCCTAACATATTTTACAGTCAGATATTATGGATGTGTTGTGTTGTTTGGACCACCAATAGACAAAATCCAATAGGTTTCCATCCCACCGGTACTGGAAGATTGTCCTCCATTCACACAAGTGTAGAGTGTTTTCATCCCACCGGTACCGGAAGATACTAATCATTTATGGATCCGGTCACACGAATTGTTGTGTGAGTTGATAAATTGGTAGGTTTGTTGTTTGACATGTTGAATAAACAAAACAATTTTATTTGGACATAGTATTTGTGGGTGAGAGAAGGTTATCACCTAGTTTGTTTCTTGGGTCTACATCATATTGGTATCAGAGCGAGTTGGATCACTTGGGGAAAGTGATTTTTGGTGTATGTCCATGGAAGGAAGTGAGGGAGAGGATAGCAGCATGCCTCCTAAGAGTATGTCTCAATATTCCATAAAGAAGTTGTTTGAGGAGATGTTTGAAAACAGAGTGATGGAGTTAGAGAAGGCCAAGGGCCAAGGAAAGGAGGGTGAATGTGACTCTGATGGACAAGAAGAATAGGGGGAGAAGAAGAAAACCCAAGGAAGGAGGTTGAGTTACCTCCAAATGAAAGAGAATTTTTTTAGGTCCTAAAGTCCATTGGCAGAGAATCCTCATCAAGTAAAGATGACATCCCTATGTTTAGTGGAAAATGAATACAGAAGAAGTGATGGATTGGATTGAGGCATTGAACAACCATTTTGAATGCAAGGAGACCCCTAAGAATAATAAGGTTATCTTTGCTAAGTCCAAGATGAAAGGAGAAATGCTCACTTGGTGGAATTACCTCCAAGGCAAGAGGGTGAAGGAAGGCAGAGGTATGATAACCTCATGGGATAGAATATTGGCAAAAGTGAAGGCGCAATTCATCCCAGTAGACTATGAAGTCCAAGTCTACAAGAAGTTACAAGGTTTGCGACAAAAAGACCTTGATGTGAGTGCATATACCGATGAGTTCCATAGGTTGACTCTAAGGACCAAAAACCATGAGGAGGAACCAAAGAAAGTGGCAAGATATCTTAGTGGATTGAAATATAGTATCCAAGATGAGATCAGCATACTAGCACCTGAGACAGTAGACAAGTGCTTTCAACTAGTACTAAGGGCAGAGGAGAAGTTAAAGAGAAAGAATGATCAGAATAACAGAGGTAGAGGGGGTAGAAACTTCAGAGGCAGAGGCCATATAAATGGTAGAGGACAGAGTCCTAGGACACAAGGAGAGGCTAATCAATAAAGTCAGCATGGAGATGGTAACACAAGAGGGAGTTTCATTGGATGAAGACCCAATCATAGAGGTAGATTTGGTGGAAGAAGCTCGGAGCCTTTCAGATTCTACAACTACAATCAAGTAGGTGACAATCAAACAGAAGTGGTCAATAGGTCACTTAGAAATTTGTTAAGGTGCCTCACCAAGCAACATGTTGAAAAGTGGGATTCCATTATCTCCCAAGAAGAATATGCCTATAATGATTCTATCAATGGTAGTACTGGAAGGAGACCTTTCCAAATTGTCTATGGAATGAATCCAAGAGGTGTACTGGAATTGAGAAATCTACCCTCAACTGAACATATTAGTCCTTATGGAGAAGAATTTGTTGAAGGGATAAAGGAGATTCATGACCAAGTCAGGATGCAGTTGCAGAGAAGTTAAAATAAGTACAAGGAGCAGACTGATAGAAGAAAGAGAGATGTGCAGTTCCAAGTTGGAGACATGGTATGGGCAAATCTATAAAAGGGGAGATTGCCAAAAGGGAAACACACAAAGCTCATGATGAGGAAGGTTGTACTTTGTCATATACTCAAGAATTTTGGGAACAATGCATATGAAATCCAATTACCTTCAGATGTAGGTATATCCCCAATCTTTAATGTTGCAGATCTAACACCATTCAAAGGTACAAGGCATAAAGATGGTAGATTCTTGGTGAAAGATATTGCAGACATACTAAAAGACTTTCCAAGTCAAGGGCCATCCAAACTTGAGAGGATCTTGGACACCAAGGTTGTGAAGAAAACTAGGAACAGGGTCTACAAACAATACCTTGTCAAGTGGCAAGGACTCCCTGAGGCAGATGCAATATGGATGGATGAAGACCAGATGAAGAAACATGGGACTACATTGCAAGAACTCATCTCAAGTGTACTTGAGATTCAACTACTCAGGGAGTATGGTGTAGGAGCACCCAAAGACACAAATGAAGCCTTAAGAGTCTAATATCACCCATGAGGTGATAATGATCAAATGTAGTAGGTTGATAGGTTTGTGAGTCAATAAGACCCAATTGATGTAAGGCATTGTCATGGTTACATTTTATAAGCCACCGTGGACAAATGATCATGTGGGTTAGTAGGAGTCTAGGCATGAGTCAAGAAATAAATTTTGGTCTTGGAAACATTAGACCAATCCTTGGAATAGGCCGAATGCACCTTGGAGTCGCCAAATTTGAAAAGTGCATATTAACAACTTTTGTTGTCATTGCAAAATATTGTAAGGGGTAACTAATCCTCCAATAGTTCCAAAGTTTTAAAAGTGGATCAAAACCATTAGGGAGGATATATTAGGCCCACTTGGATTGATTATAGGGTTTTGGTTGTTGAAGTTGTTGAAATTGGTGATGTTTTGGAGTTTCCTAAAATTATGTGTGTTTGATGTTTATTTTTGACCAGTGTGGATTGGTGGATGCCTAAAACCAATTGGATGAGTTAGGGAAGTCTCTTACCTTTCATTTGAATCAATTTTGAGGTCTTTTAACAATCAGGTTGTAGAGATCCATCAAACCCTATCCAAACTGGTCACAAACCCTGCCAGCACCTAGGGTTTCACTGTAAAAATGCCCTTAATCTGACATTTTCACCAGAGGACCAAAAAACCTATGGGAAAATGTTATAAGGAAAATTGTACCATAATATTTTGGTGTTTATTTGTAGGGATTTTCCAAGCCCGAGGAGATTTAATTGACCCTGGGCGGGCATCTCTATGTGACCGCCTAAACTGAAGAACTGAAAATCACTTGCAGTAGACAAAGGAGATGGGATTAAGTCTCGAAACCTTGGATGTGGTGGTCTAAAACCTTACCCCACCTTGTATAAGTGTCGGTTTAGTCAAGGTACTAATACAAGGGGTACTTGTTTTGAAAATTAGGCCTAATTGGCTTAATTAGGTCTGGAAGGACAGTAAGGATATAGACCATTCAAACTTGGGGTTAGGGTCTAAGATTTTGGGGAATTGTGTAACATGATAAAGGGTATCTGAATCTACCCTTATCTTATCTTTTCCTTTGAAATTTTATTAAGTTATGTGTGGAGAACTCAACCGGTAGGGCTACTAGTCAACCGATAGGGCTACTAGTCAACCGGTAGAGCTACAAGTCAATCGATAGGGCTACTAGACAAATAGGACAGTTGTGAGACTAGTACCCCCTAACACATTTGACAGTCAGATCTTATGGATGTTTTGTGTTGTTTGGACCACTAATAAACAAAATCCAATAGGTTTCCATCCCACCGATACTGGAAGATTGTCTACCATTCACACAAGGGTAGAGTGTTTTCATCCCACTGGTACCAGAAGATGTTAATCCTTTATGGATCCAGTCACACAAATCGTTTTGTGAGTTGAGAACTTGGTAGGTATGTTGTTTGACACCTTGAAAAAACAAAACAACTTGATTTGGACATAATAGAGTTGGGTGAGAGAAGGTTATCACCTAGTTTGTTGGTTGGCTCTGCATCATCCATGTTATTGGACTATTTATTATGCTTATATGTTTCAGGACATGATTACTGTTATAGTTATTTTGAGATGGACATATTATATATTGGTGATTTATTATGATGCTTTATGAGATGTTAATCTATGATCATATGTTATTATTTGGATTTGATGATTGATTATTGATTATATTGATGCTTATGGATTCTGTGTAGAATAGATCTTTATTATATTATTTGCTTGGAGATTAGAATGAAATAAATGATTTCGTATTACTCATTTGTGAGCTCCACACGATGTCAGTATTTCCTTTCACTAGATGGGAGTGTGTATATATGTGTGTGTGTGTAAATATACATATATATGCATATATACATAAATATATGTATATGTATATGTATATACATATACATAAATATATGTATATACATATACATAAATATATGTATATGTATATATATATGTATATATATATATATATATATATATTGTGCAGGAAAAGGTGTCTACACATATACATATACATATACATATACACATACACATACACATACACATACACATACACATACACATACACATACACATACACATACACATACACATACACATACACATACACATACACATACACATACACATACACATACACATACACATACACACACATATACATATACAAGAGATAATATAAGACCCAAAATATATCTATAGCATCATAAATTATCACCAATACAATTTATACCTCATGTTTGTGACCCTACTTTAGCATGATCTATCCCCATCACCTCTCTAGGTCTGATTTTTTCCAATTACTCAACTTTGATGTCATGAGCAACCTGTTGTGGGTCCCATAGAGTGGTACCCGCCTCCTTGGCATCTTTTTTGGTCCCCTTTATAGTGGGGGCTAGGAAGTGGTACATCCTATTTTGGACCATGGCACCCTATAACGCCATGGTCCCCCTCAAAGGGGCCCAAATTTGAAATAGGGTGGGTGTTGTATTTCCCCGGTAGGAATTCATCCTCGTGGCTATACATGACAATTGGAGGTCAACCTAGTAAGCAATTTAGCTAGATAATCTATATAAAGACATCTTATTAACCTATTTTGATCTAACCTAAGCAATCTAAAGTCTCCATCTAACGACAATCTAACATTCATGCATCTGTTAAGCATTCAATATCAATATTTTTTCAGAGATCTTCAAGGTTTCATCTATTCTATAAATAACAAGAACTTTTTTATACAAATCATTGACTCCTTGAGAACAATTCTAGTTGGAGCGAGGTCCTACTATTCATGCACAACTAATAATGAGGTATTATTATGGTCATGCAATGAGCCATAGAATAGTAGGGGCGGTCACCCGGCCGAAAAAGCTGCTTAAATATTTCTCTTGCCTTGTCTTCCGCCTCATAGGTAAGGGGATCAGCCTTCCTCCCACCCGATGAGAAAGGTGCGCTGCTTTAAGCGATTATAGTTTAACCCCTGCTAGCCTTGTTATTCATCATTCAACCATTATGGATTGAAACTACTTCAATCTTGTGCAAGCATGTGTGTGTGATTAGGTTTCAGTTTTTATCATGCCATTTTATACAAAATTTATGATTGCATTCAAAGAGAAAAGCATCATCATCCACAATTACAGATCTAAGGTATATCTATCGAGCATTTATTTGAGTCATTACATTATTCCATTCAAGTTTAATTCCTAAACCAAGGTTTGACTCAGCCAAACACCTATTCCCAAATTTTTCCCTTCTTTTTTGTGTGTAGTAAATAGGTACAAAGATGTGTTTGGGAGGATCTACATAATTCACATAGACAAATAGGTTCAACTTTCAACGATAAGAAATTTGAAGGACCATGGCAAATTGATACTACTTGGTCCCAAAAAATTAAGCCAAACTTCTAGAAACAGTTCTGAAACATCTTATTTTCTCCAAATCCAAGTTGGTGTCTCCGTATGACATCTGTAGCTCATTGTTTTTTGGCAACCTCTTCAATAATCACCCATTTTGCCCTAATCTTCAACTATCCAAATCAATTAAATGTGAGGAGGAGAAATCCCTATCCAAGGAACTAGGAATCTTAACAGAATCTCAATCTATCTGTTGGGATTTGAGAACACTGAGAGGGGGGGGTGAATCAGTGTTCTGCTGGAATCAACAATTGTTAACTTTCTAAACCATGTATGTATGTATCAGTAAACAAATAAGCATATAACAAGAAGCAAATAAACCATCCACATAAATGAACACCATAACACACAAAATTTATACGTGGAAAACCTCAATGAGGAAAAACCATGGTGGGATTTGTGACCCACAATATCAGTTCATTGGCCATATGAAAAGATATTACATAAAACAGGGGCCTGCACTTGCAGGAAGGCACACTACCTAGAGCATACTGCTCATCACTAAAGAGCCTCACTGACTACAAGCTTTCTAACAAAGTGAATTATTGAAAATGAACTCAAGAATGCATCTGCTATGCCAGATAGAGTTCTGGTTCTGGTTCTGCTCTGTATCGGTTCACAAACTTGAACTATTACCGGTATTACTTCTCCTCCAAGAATGTTTTCCAAGCTATCTATAGATCATTTCATGATATAATGTTCGCATACAAAAATGATCTCCATACATATATTTCGCATCTCACAGTTCTTCTATACCTATATATGTCTATCTCTATTCTATCACAATACCATTATCTCCTCATCAATTAAATTGACCTAGAAGACTGACTTATATACCTATTACACAAGATATGCCTTATGTTGGCTTACAATGTATTTACAAAATATATTCAATGTCGGCCTCGACAATAATTACTAAATGATTTACAAATAAATCTTCCTTGATGTCGGCTTCCTTGAAGTATTGATGTCGATGTCGGTGTCGGTGTAGGCCTGAATGCTTCCAATGCCGGTATCTGCCAGTATATGCCTTCTGGTGCTGGTTTGTGACTTCCATCAAATATTTTTGCCATCAATGACAACAAAATAAATCTAATGAGTGTCAATTGCCAACAATCTCCCCCTTTGGCATTGATGGCAACACTCATGTGAAAAATGGATTTCATGTCGGTGTGCTCCCCCTGAGCAATACACTCCATATACTCTATCTAATAATATTTTCTTGATATTTTTCACATATGTACATACTCCCCCTTTGACATTAATGCCAAAGATCAGTGAAAGAATAAAAGAATGAAAGAATATTGTTAGTGTCACTTGAGCTTAGTCATCTTCTGGATTTATGGGTATGCCTTTTGTAGCAACTGAAGATACATGTCCAAGCTTGATTTGAAAGTATCAGATACCAATGCAAGTCCACTGAGTAGGTGGGCAAATGATTCCTTCTCCTGGGTATCTATCGGTGTGGGTTTTGCTAGCGTATCCATGCATTCTTTCTTGTGAACACCCAATGAATCAAGTCTAGGGCTTACCAATCCTCTTAAATTTCTTTCTCTCCTTATTACTTTATCTTTCTCCTTCTCAAAAGAAAAAACTTGGTTCTCCAAGGACAAAATTTGTCCATCAATAGATGTAGTTAGTGCAGTCAGTCCATCAAAAGAGTTAGCAATATTAGCCATTTTGTCATATAACTCTTTCAATCTACTATCTACATTGGCTATAAGATTTCCCAAATTACAACATACTCTGTAAATATTAGTACATTGTTTTAAGAAAATTTCAATGGGAATAAGCTTGTCTTCTATTTTCTTCTTCTCAATTCTTATGAGTTGATCAAAAGGTGCTCTTTTAGCTTTAGTGAAACTGTCCAAATCTCGTTGGTCTGCAATCTGTCTCAAGGATTGATAATTGTTTGATATGTGCTCTATTAAAGTCTTGAGCTTATCGGAAGGGCTTGCTCCATCCTCAATCTGACAGTCAGGCACTATTCTATGTAGTATAGAGACCGATTGGTCAATTAACCCTTTGTCTACAATTCCTTCTTTTAGCAATTTCTGAGTGGTCATCATCATTAATTATGTTGGACTTAACTCAAAGATTGATTTCTTCTCGACCTGAGAAGTGTCAATTGCCAAAACTCTTGTCAGAGAATCAATTTTACCTGCTGGTATGGACTCAGTTGATTTTACCTTGTCCATCTCAACCTCTATTGCGTCGATGGCTTCACCACTTGGTGTGGTATCTGTTACTGTCGATGGAGTATCATCCACAATGTTTCCAGTGCCTTGTACATTCTCTTTCTCAAAATTGGTATGCTAGTACAGACTATACACTCTCTTTAACTGTCGGTTGTGGTTGTGTCAAAACTAGAGTTGAACTACCCAAAATAACCTTTCCTTTTGATTTGTCAGGAATGGTGAGGGATGTTGCCTTTGCAAATTCTTCTTGTGATATGAGAAAGTCTGGGTTTTTCAGAAAGAATTTTGTCCATCCCTTACTTGTCTCATTTATCACCTCAATTACTCTTCCCATCATAAGGCTTATCTGCTAGTTTTTACTACTAAAAATTGTCCTATTAGCAGTATCTATACATCTTTTCATCTTTTCATTATTTATAGTACCACATTGTTCCAAAAGTGCAACTTCCTTTATTTCCCTATCCCTCTTGATAGCATCAAGTCTTCTAGCCTCAAGTTTATTATACCGGGATAAAGGTATCTCCTTCAAAATTTCAACTAAGGCTTTCTTATAGATGTCTATATACAGTAAATTAGCCTCTTCTAACTCATTTTTCTCATTTTCTTCAAAATCTTCGTAATACTTTGATATATTCTTTAATATTCCATCTTTTGTAACTTCATCAATAATTTCAGCATAGGTCATTACTGTCTTACCAGTTTCAGTATCATCACCCTTCTGCTTTTCGCTTGTGGTTGCCGGTGTGACTGGTTTCCTCTTCTGTGTAGGCTTCCTTACCGGTGGCAAAGGAGCAGTAGGCTGAGCTGCCTTTCTGACAAGTCTCCTCCTAAGTTCTGCCTTTTGTTGCTCTACCGGTGGTTTTACCACATTCTTCCTTTGCACCCTTCTGAAAGCCAAAGGTTCATTATCCTCAGGATCAACATCAGAAGTGATAGGGGAAATGTGAACTTGTGGCTTCTTCACTTCTTCAGTAGCAACCTCTGTCGGTTTGAGTGCCTGTTTAGATTTAGAGCCCAGTTGAGTGTCTATCTTATGCAGCACATCTTGTACATATGCAGACATCTTCTCTATTTTCTTTTCTCTTCTCTTCCTGTTAAAACTTGTTTTTACTTCACGAGCCTTCTCTCCTATTGTACCAAAGTGTTATGTCTTATCATCTAATGGGGCATCTAACAACATCTTTGCATAAAGATAAAAAATGCTATCATCTACCTCATATCCAAGCTCAGTAATCCAAATTTGCCTGGGTTCAACTGCTTCCATGAGAGTTTCATCAGTTTTCACCATGAAACATATGTCAGTGGAATACTTGTCCACAATATTCTTTGAAATTCTCTCCCTTTTTCCTCATGTTTTCTTGAAAAGTCTTAAAATACCCAGAACGTTTCTCTCCTCTGTCAGTACCAAGACCAGTGATAGCCATATTGATCTGCATACCTATTGGTATCTCATGAGCCCATTGCTTCTTTCCTAAACCGGGTAACTCATTCAAAAAGTAAAGCATCAAACAAACAATGAATTTTCCATATCTGAAGGTGTCTTTCTTGGTTTGTTTGATCTTAGTAAAGTTTAGCATAAATTCACTCCTCATCCATTCACATAAATCATACTTCACATTATTTCTTAGCATCTAATATGCGGCATGAATGTATGAACTTGCAAAAGAATTCAATCGTTGGATTAAGTTACCTTATATCCTATGTTCATGCTTGCAAAATTTATGTTCGTGTTGGTTATTGTGTGTATCCTCATTGATCTACTATCGGATGTAGCGCCAGTGAGTTTTTCAACCTCTCTACTGGAAATTTTCTTACCAGGTTCTTGTCCGACCCTAGGTAAGTTGGTGACAGCCTGAATTGCCTCCTTCATGATCATGTAGGGTCTGTCTAACCAAATGAATTCATTTTGAACCCTACTCAGAACGTATTTGATCACCTCATCCTTGATGTCTGGTATGTACAGAATATCGGTTAACCCTAGATCCTCAATTGCCTTGAATTTTGGTTTGATCTTCCTGATGTCTCCTAGTATCATTGATTCATACATGCTTTTAATGTCTTTGATGCCCAAATCCTCAAGAGTGCAGTGAATGTATGCCCTCACATCTTCAACATACATTACTCTGTCAGGAACCCTAGAAAATGCTCCCGCAGAGTCTTCCTTCTTGGCAATTTTGGGAATCTCCTTAAAGACTAGCCTTAACCTATCCTTGACTTTGAAAATGGTGGGATCTACAATAAAAGAAGGTGCTGATGATCCAGATTCCATGCCGGAAAATACTTGAGAGTGAATGCCAGTGGACGATTTGAGTGCTTCAGATAATTGCTTGAAATCCTTTCTCGATGCTTTGCCCACTCTTAATTCACCTTAACTTCACTCTGAATGCTTGAATGCTCAGTGAGTGAAAATGAATTCACTTACCCTCTTTTATTAGTGAATAAAAACCCTAACTTTCTATAATTAATGCTTCACCAACAACCCTATGGATGTCAGTTTCACAATTATGTGTCGGGGTAACCTTCATCGATAATGAACACATTTCTCTAGATCTCTTTCTAGATCTCCTTAGATCTCTTATGGGGTAATATGAAAAATTTAGCAATGAATTTTCCAACCCCTAAGACTTATGCCACAATTACCGATGGAATTTCCTGTCGGTGGAGGAATACCCTGTTCAACTGGTGGATTTGCTGGTATAGATCCATCTCCACTTTGTTTAAATTTTTTAACCCATCTCTTGGTGTGATCTTGTTGTATTTCATCTACCTTCTGCTTTCCTTTCTCATTATTAACCGGTTGAGTCTTTCTTCTACAATACTTAGCAATATGACCTATTTTTTTGCATGCATAGCATGTAACATTGTTCTTTTGAATTGCTTTGAAATATCTAGTATTATTATTTCTTGACCTACAATGATTAGCAAAATGTCCAAACTTTCCACATGCATGACATTTAACATTCATTCTACAATCTTCTAACATATGACCATATTTCTTGCAGTTTGTGCATTGACCAGGAACAGAATTGTAGTTTTGATTTGCCTTATTTCTACATTGTTTAGCCATATACCCAAATTTATTACAAACAAAACATCTACCATTGAATTTATAAGCATTAGATTGCCTTACTGATTTCCTCTGTTCAGATGAGTTCTGCATACCGGTTGTTTGATCTTCATTAGTTGTACCGAAGCTTTCACCTTCTACTCCTCCTTGTAATAAGAGAGGGAGAGGCCATCTTGTCTTTGTCTTTTTAGTAAGTCATCCAACTATGTAGCACTGATCCTAAACTTTTCTTTATACTCACTTACAGTAGTCAGATCATCTCTCAGAGTAGTTACTTGTCTTTCAAGTTCTTGTTCATTATTCCAGGAGTGTGCCAAATCAGTCCTCGACATATTATTCTCATGATTCAATCTTCAAAATTCATCAAACTTGTTCTTGAGAGATAAAACAAGATTATCTTCCTTCTTCTTTCCGTCCTCAATATATTTTGATAACCTCATGGTCAGATCTTGCATTTCATTCTTCATGAGCATGTTTGCTTGACTTAGTTTTTTACATTGTTCCTTAAAAGAATTCTTCTCCTCATCATCCGGTTGTTGCAGAAGTTCTTTTCTCTTGGCTTGAGCAAATGATAACCTTTCTTGCAGGGTAATAAAGAATTCATTTGCAAAATTCAATTCTTCTTGCAATTTCAAGTTCTTCATCCTTTCAACATCATAATCCTCAAGAGTCATCTCAAGTTGCTTCTCCATAGCCATGTTCAAAGATTCTAGTTTCATGATCTTCCTCAAGATGTTAAATTTCTTTCAAGGTACAAAGCTATGATACCAATTGTTGGGATCTGAGAACACTGAGAGGGGGGGGTGAATCAGTGTTCTGCTGGAATCAACAATTGTTAACTTTCTAAACCATGCATGTATGTACCGATAAACAAATAAGCATATAACAAGAAGCAAATAAACCATCCACATAAATGAACACCATAAAACATAGAATTTATACATGGAAAACCTCAATGAGGAAAAACCACAGTGGGATTTGTGACCCACAATATCAGTTCATTGGCCATATGAAAAGATATTACATAAAACAGGGGCCTGCACTTGTAGGAAGGCACACTACCTAGAGCATACTGCTCATCACTAAAGAGCCTCACTAACTACAAGCTTTTTGCCAAAGTGAATTACTGAAAATGAACTCAAGAATGCATCTGTTATGCTAGATAGAGTTCTGGTTCTGGTTCTGCTCTGTACCGGTTCACAAACTTGAACTATTACCGGTATTACTTCTCCTCCAAGAATGCTTTCCAAGATATCTATAGATCATTGCATGATATAATGTTCACATACAAAAATGATCTCCATACATATATTTTGCATCTCATAGTTCTTCTATACCTATATATGTCTATCTCTATTCTATCACAATACCATTATCTCCTCATCAATTAAATTGACCTAAAGACTGACTTATATACCTATTACACATGATATGCCTTATGTCGGCTTACAATGTATTTACAAAATATATTCAATGTCAGCCTCGACAATAATTACTAAATGATTTACTAAATAAATATTCCTTGATGTTAGATTCCTTGAAGTATTGATGTTGGTGTCGGTGCCAATGTAGGCCTGAATGCTTCCAATGTCGGTATATGCCTTCTAGTGTTGGTTTGTGACTTCCATCAAATCTTGTTGCCGTTAATGAAAACAAAATGAATCCAATGAGTATCAATTGCAAACACTATCAAGGCTAGATCTATTAGATTCCTCTCCTCCTTAATGTAATGGTGAATTATATCATTTAGTGGTTTAATTATCTTAATTTAACCCTAACCCTAGTTTTTCCACCATCACAGTATCGAGCCCTAGCCACTGTCCTAATCTAGGGACAATTATCTTGTCTTTTTTTTATCTCGTGAAATTTGTCATATAGCCAATATCTAATCACCTTGATGTCAATGGCAAGTCTTGTTTTGATATTGGTATTATTATTGCAAATTGTGGGGAATTCTGATTGAGAATTTTGGATTATGAGTTTTGGAGAAGGATTTTGCAGTTTTTTTGTGTTGAATTGAAGGATTGTTTTTTGAGTTTGCTCGAAGCTTGGATTGGATTTCTTTGGGCTTGTTTGCTGGAATTTTGTTTCTATTTTGAAGAGGATCCACTTTCAAACTTTCGTCTATAAATTCTCTCTTTTTCTCCTCTCTTTCTTCATAGGTTTCCAGGTAGGTTTCTATCTTCCAGTTTTGATTTGAGTTTTATTTGTAGTTTTATTAAGATTGATTATAAGGGGGATTTAGGAAAAAAAATTATTGTATCTATTGTTTGAAATTAGTTCTTTATTCATGTTTTGAAAAAATTGGGTGTGGGAATTGATTGTTTGAATTAATTAGTTTTTCTTTATGTTTGATTGAAAACCCTACATGAATCCCTATGTCTAGTTTTTCTAAGTTTTTGTGATGTAATCAAACCTTGTTCAAATGGGTTTTTGTCGAATTTTAGTTTTGAGTCTTTATGTTTTTTGTATCTTTATTTTTCTGAATTTCAGAGCAACTGCGTCGTTATAGAGCTCAACTACATAGCTACAGTGCTCAATTGTGTAGCTTTTGGGCTCAATTGTTTATCTTCTAAGCCAAACAATGCAGGTTCAAAGATAAATTATGCAGGTCTTCTTAGTTTATTTCAGTTTGCAATTTTGGTTCAATTTTGTTTCCCAATCAGTTCCAAAGGCTATAAGTGACTCTATATCCCGTCAATTTTTCTTTTTCATGTCTAATTGGGATAAATTTGGCTATATTGGTGTTCATATTCCCTTTCCTAAAATGTCTTATCAAAAGGAACAGTCATTTTGAGGTTCTGATTTAGTTTTAGGACTTGACCTTGTGATTGTTTTTTGTTTGGAAGTCCTATTTGTTGATTGTGCAATCTATTCATGTATATGGATTTTTTATGTTCCTATTTGTATAACATATGTTACATGATGCTTATTTTGAGCCATACAAGATAGGTTATCTAGGTGCATTAAGGGGGAGTGGCTCCCTATGGGGGTTAGGGCCCAAAGTGGCAGTGAAGATAACCCATAGGAGAGTAATTTAATGTCATAACATTAATAAAAATTTGGGTTGGGTTTATACATTAATAAGATAATGTTTTGTGTCCCACTCATGACCTCATGTGCTCGTATAGATATAAGATGATGAGATTGAGAAGGCATGTTTTCTCGAGAGACGTTTGGAACTAGCATTATTGTGAAATACCTTATCTTCATGAAAGGATTGTATGGCTCCACATGAGTCATAAATGTGGGGGGAAGAGGTCTAGAGAGGCTTCTAGGATAACCCATGTTGAGGCTATGCAATGAAACTATCTCCTTCATGTATCCTAGTATCCTATTGTGCCATATTTTATGTGAGTCTCTAGAAGTCGTTTGGTTGTAAAGCCCACTTTCTTATCTTGTGTAGTGGTGTCTTGTGTATCCTAGTTGTGGTGTACGTTCTTATTTTATCCCTAATCTACTTTCTTATTGTTTGGGGCCTTGTGTCTATCTCAAGTATGGTAGTGGACCTCTGAGTTCTACATGGTCGGGTGGTAGTGTTTACCATCCATTGGGGTTTTGGAGTTCTTGTTCTTGTACAACTAGATCAATCTTACTTCATATTCTAGTGTTTTCACATTCAAATGCAGATTATTCTACCATTGTAATGTATTTGTAATCCAAAAGTGATTTAAAAGAATATGTAGTAGTATATTTGTACTTTTAATTGAAATACTATCTTTAACTAGATATTGCAAGTAGAAATGATTGTAATAGGACTAGTATGATATATGCATTTGTATTAATGGATAACTTTAAAGTGAATGTACCCATGTGGATTATATGTATGTTCTTATTCTTGATGAAGGTTATCATAGGAATCTTTCATTTGGTGCTTTAAAATGAACTTAGCATGGACCTTTATATGATGAGTTAAATGATTAATGATTAGGATGATATTTGATTAAGTTAAGTCAATGTATCATATTCAAGATGTTTATGTGATTTTAAATAATATAATGGAATTAACTTATCTTCACATGATTAACTTAGTGATGTTTAATACATGTTTGTAAGAGTTTCTTAGTAGCGACGTTAGGGAGCCTATAGAGGATTGTTATGAGATGTGATTAAGTCTTCTACTAAACATTATTATGATTCATCTATGTTCTGTAATAAATTTACTTAGTGTTGTATTGATTAAAAAGATGGTTGATGTACTGTGTTTCCATTTAAAAAATATATATTTGCTATGTGTTTTTGTTTATTAGTTGTTATTCATCTGGGGTTCCTTGGTGAGGAGTTACACTTGTTAGTAGAGCCAATGTTCATACACTGGGTACTCTGGTTTCATATGGACTTGTTATGTTATCTTTGTAGAAATGTGCCTTTGATTGTATTTCTTGGGTTCAACCCCTTATTATTCTTACTTAGACTCTTGAACCGTGCCTTATATGTGTGTCTTGTTGGCTATTAAGAAAGATGCCTCCTCAAGGTAGAGGTAGATTATGAGGTAATCATCGTAGCACTCGACTAAACCCTAATAGGGAAAGATTCTCTTGAAGTTCATCTAGAGGAGCGGTAGCATGATCACTAGGAGGATCTACAACATGATCAATAGTGTGATCACAAAATTGAGTGATAGGATGAGAATCAACAGGGTGGCCTAGAGGGTCTTCAACTAGTCAATATGTTGCAGGAGCTTCTTTCTCATTTAGAACCTCATTAGGAGATTCCTTAGCGAGTGAAGTCTCATCAGTCCCAGCATCAAGAGAGGGAGAGGTCACGTACTCCTCCTTGTAATAAGACAACAGTTGATGATGATTCTGTTATGATTGGACACATGAGGGACCTTCTTAGGTCTTGACCACCAACTTTTGATGGTATTGGCACTGGATTTAAGGTCAAGACTTGGCTTATTGAATGGATAGGTATTTTTTCATGCATCCTTACAATAGTAACACTAAGTCCATGTTTGTTATTATGTAGCTTAGAGGATTTCCGTCTATATGATGGCGCAGAGAGGAATAAAAGCTTCATCTTGATATTGCTTTAGTATCTTGGCATATGTTTCTGGAGACGTTTTGAGCCTAATTCCTATTTGATCATTGCAGACAAAGGAGAGTAGATGATTTCCTTAATTTGCGCTAGATGTCTATGTTCATGGAGCAGTATGAGCACTACTTCTATGAACTCGAAGAATATGCAAATATTCTAGATGACAAGGCTATGTTAGTATGATATTTTATTTGGGTCCTTAATCCTTGTATAATTTGTGGAGTTTGGGCTTTTGAACCTAAGACTATGGAGGTTGTAGTAGATAAGGCACAGTTGACAAAGGAGAATCTAGCCTTGCCTCTAGGAGGTCAGTTAGGTGTTCAAGTGGGTAGTGACCCTCCACTAGGTTCAAGTGTGAGAGGTAACTAATCTCAAGTGTTAGGACCTAACATGAATCTTTCAATACCTCTAAAGGGAGGATAGTTTCAGAAAAAGCAAAAGAACTTTTAGAATTTTAGCATGCTCGTGGAAAAGGTTTTCAGTCATCGAAGGATCATAATTGGTATCACACTAAGTGCAATCAACCTACCCAATCTACTTAGAGTGCAACATAGTTCTCTAGAAAAGGTAGTGTTCAACAGTCTAGTGTGCCTTCCAGAGGTAGAGATTTTGGAAAAGGAGGATGTTATTCATGTGGTCAATGGGGTCACATTGTAGTTCATTGTCCTCATAAGATCACTTATGTACTAGTCAAAGACTAGCTACTTTTTAGTCCATAGTGGGAAATGTTAGTAGATCTTATAGAGTATTTATAGTGGTTGATCTGCTAGGCCAAGCATCAGGGAACAATGATCGAGACAACTTATCCCTAATATGGAAAAATTGGAGTAACCCTACAAATTTTGTCCAATTTGTTGCTTATATGCTCTATGCATGCTTTTTGAGGTAATTTGTGTCACTTCCCATTTATAATTTTCCATTTTAGAATCATCATTTGAAATTTCTTGGTTTTTTGTGTGTTTTGTAAAATCTAAGTGTCTAGGTGCAAATCAGGTTTATAAACCCGATTTACACCATGGTGGAGTTCGGGATTGTCAACCCAAACTACACCAACCCATGGTGGAGTTTGGGTCTACAAACCCGCACTCCACCTTCGTTTATCTTACCTTTAATTGTGTGGGCGGTGCGTGGTGGGGTCGTAGGCCCACCATGCACCGAAAGTCAGTTTTTGGTGCATGGTGGATCTACGACCCTGACATGCACCTTGTATTCTTTATGCCATAACAAAGTGTTGAAGAACACAAATGATCACTGAGAGGGGGGTGAATCAGTGATATCAATAATTTTAAATTTTAAAATAGATTGTGCCAACACAAATAAGAAAAATAGACTAAAGAACTTGCAAACAAGAGGCAGACCACATAACACAAACATATACGAGGAAAACCCATTGCGGGAAAAACCTCAGTGAGAAATGTTGCTAGAGTCTACTACTCCAATCCAGCCTCACAATGAGAAACTGATTACAATATTTTTTAGGGTACCAACCCCTGTATTTTATGGGCACCAACCCCTATTCTGAGCACCCACTCATAGATTTACAATGATTCAAAAGCAATTTGATACCATGAAAGATCTTGTTACAAAAGAGTTTTGTAATAGCTTACTGATTTCCTGTTGCTTGCACACAGGAATTTATGCATGATATGCTACTATGTTATGTTGCTACTCTAATTTCTCTTCTCTTGTATACCTCTTCGCTTTTCTAGTTCTAACTTCTTCACCTGTTTTCTATATCTTTTTGCATTGTTTTCTCTACCTTCTTAATCCTCTATTTTTTCTCTCTACATCAACCTTTTGATGCCACTTATCTTCTCTTCACCTTCTGAGTATTCTTCCAACAATAATTTCTGCAATGTTATTGACACCCACGGAATACACTTTTTGTTGTCTCCTTTTTTGCTCCCTGTTCACTCCTACTCTGTTTTTGCAGAGCTACTCTTTCTTTACTCCTCCAACACTCTTCCACATCAATATCTTCAACTCCTCACAAAGTTCACTAAGAAAACAATCTACATCATTTTTTTTCCACCAAGGATGAATTAAGAAATTAACCTTCTTGACATCTGAGAAATCCAATCTACCTAATGATTTGTTCCTCTAAATACTCTATCCAGACAACTAGTCGTCTATAATAAATGATCCCCTTGGAATCCTTCTCAAATCAA
This sequence comes from Cryptomeria japonica, assembly GCF_030272615.1. Taxonomy (NCBI): domain Eukaryota; kingdom Viridiplantae; phylum Streptophyta; class Pinopsida; order Cupressales; family Cupressaceae; genus Cryptomeria; species Cryptomeria japonica. The sequence continues at coordinate 309,751,001 of NC_081414.1, forward strand.
ATGATCCCCTTGGAATCCTTCTCAAATCAAATTGTATCTCTGAGCATAAATTACTATATTTAGTAATCTTGGATTTTGCATACCACTTGAAGATCTTTAAATCATTTTGGAGCTACTCCACCTTCTGCAGTGTATGTCACTTCATCTCTCTCTGTAGCTGGCCATATTAAATTGCACATTCCTTCTATTTTCAGCAATCTCAGAGATTAGATTTTATCTTGTACACAATTCTCATTTTAAGAATATATTTTTAACTGCAACTCTGCCCAACATTTACTTATGTTTATGTGTGTTGCTCACACTAGAAAATCTTATCTGATACGCATGCTCTTGCTGCATTGACCAATCAAAAATATTTTATTGTCCACCTAATATTTACCTGTCACTTAGCCACTTGGTGAATTGTGGGACCCATTAACAAAAACCTCATCTCACAAAGGGTCCATGCATGGAAGAAAAATCCACATTGGATTCGCGGGTTGTGCAAATATGTTCCACAAATCATATAACATGTGTGTTATACGCGTCGCGAATTAGAAACTCTTCCTTCGTGGGGTTTGGCAGGATAATGCACCTTCTACCATTTTTCTTATCCCATGTCATTTCCTCTAAAACCTTCTTACCCATGCAGGCTAGCGAGATCCATCTATTCCCTTTGGTATTTTTACCCTGTACGACCATGTCTCTCCAAGTTTGCATGACGCGGGGTAACGGGGTGCCTTATTTACCTTTGTTTATTATCACCCCACAAGGTTATCTTACAATGAATAACATGTCACGGTATAACGAGGTTCATTGTTTTCTTTACTTAAGTGTTATCCCATAAGGTTATCTAACAATGAATAACATGTTGCGGGATAATGAGATTCACTGTTTGCTTCACTTAAGTGTTATCCCGCAAGGTTATCTAATAGAAAATAACATGCCACGGGATAAGCCGAATAGCATAACCTGTGTGTTATTGACATCTTCGTCCCACTTTAGCGACTAGCTCACAAAGTTTTTGCCTTAGGTGTTTCGTGTTTCGGGATAGTGGGAAGATTAACTTGTCAAGTTATTGACCTCAACCACCACACTTCAGTGTTATCCCACATGATCACTTATCTTCAACTGTTCATGATGTGGGATAGAAGAGGCCGCATAACCGTCGTGTTATTGACATCCCCGACTTAGTTTACCCTTACCCCATAGGGAATTTTGTTGCTGGTCCAAATTGCTACGGGATGGCGAAGGAGCATAACCATCGTGTTATTGACTTTTGATAGGCCAACACAACTAGCCTATCATGTTATTGACAACTTAGTCACTTTTTGTAGCTTTGTAGATAGCAATAATGTGTGTTATTGACAATTGTGACTGATACTCACTATAACTTCATGCAACTAACATAGCGTGTTATACACAACTACACCTATTTTTTCCAAAAACCATATTTCATAATTCCTTTCCAACACAATTGCATGTGTCCTCCTTGTCCATTTTTATGCCCCAATGAGACATTCCATGCATTCCTCCTATATCTCCTTGTGCGTATAACACAGTGTGTTACATGATGCTACAACAACACTTTTGCCAACATGTTAATCTGATTTATCCATTGTATCTTGTCTGATCTATCCACTGCATCTTCTCAATTGTTGACATCAATAGAAATCTAATGCCAACAAGTGTATGGCGGGTTTATGAACCCACCTTACACCGTATTTTCTACCACATGTATGGCGGGTTTATGAACCCACCTTACACCATATTTTCTACCACATGTATGGCGGGTTTATAAACCTACCTTACACTTTGTTTCATTCATATAGGTGTGTGATAGACTTATAAGTCCAACTTACACCTGGTTTTGGTTTTCCTCCATCAAGTATAGTTTGGACTTATAGGTTCGACCTACACCTAATTTCAAACTTTTCCGAGGTATATTTCCGGGTTATGAGCCCAAAGTACACTTGAGAACCACACTTTGTCAAAAGTGTAATTCGGGCTTATGAACTGGAATTACACCAATTGCACACACATAAATCAGTGTCATAGACGTGATTTACACTTGTTCTACCATGATACAATGAGAGATTTTGTAACCCTAATGATACCAAATTTGGCATATGTAATGCATGATCCTATTCAGTGCAAATGATCGAGATGATTGATGAATTATTCCTTACAAATGTTGATGCTTTCCCAATGCTACAGTTCTATTCAAATGTGAGAAGCTTCTCCAAGGAAAAGACAATGAAGTTCAAGAAGTAAGAGTCTTATTCATTCTTCCGCTCATCCTAAGTGGTGGCAAATATTGCAAACACCAAATGATTCTGAAATACAGGCTACCTATCTACAATATGAAGGTTTTCTAAAGAAGGATGATCATAATAAAGATGTGTCTCTAGACACTTAGTCATTTTTATGTATCTCCAGTGCAATGGAATTTTGTAATTTCAATCGGCACTTCAAGTGTCATTTTGTAAAAATCTATCGACACCTCAAGTGTCATTCTATATATGCACTAGTACACATGTAGGACTGCACGTGTCCTAAGTCAAATAGGACTCCACCTTTGACTTGGTCATAAATTAATTGTAACTTTCCTATTTTCATGTTGCACCCCTCTTCTATATATATGAGGGTTATTATTGTAATAAAGATCTTTTTTCCATCTTTGTTTATGCAACAAAACTCTACCAAAGTAAAGAGAAGATTGAGACTTGGTGTTCATTTTGTAAATTTTCAATTCAATCAGAAAGAGAGAAGCTTGGTATTCAGACTTTGTTTTGAGTACAATATTTTATGAGGTATGAATGTACTTGTGTCATTGGTATCATATGTTCTTGAATGATTAAATTTGGATATAGTTATTGGTGTTGAATATTAAAGAGTTTTTGAGTCTTTACAAGTAATCTTTGAGTTACATTGAAAATTCAAGAATTAAAAATTAGCCGAGAGAAAGTTGCTTTAACTTTGAGCTTTTACAAGTTATCTCTAGAGCTTGTATTTTAAAGATAAAAAGTAGAGTCTTTGTCCTATACGGTTTATCTGGTTAGAGCAGAATATCTTTTAATATATTTGTGAGTATTTGAGTTGACAATAAATTTGGGTTACAATGGTTGATAGGAGTTTTAGTGCGAAAAATAATTTTTGAGTTCTTGAGCGTATGTAATTCCTATCCCTAGGTCATTTTCAAAAAAGGGGAAGTAATGGAAGACTTTGTTCTTTCATGGACACTTTACTTCCCAGGTAGATTAGTTTAATATTACTGCAAGTTTTCAAGTTTTCAAGCTAAGGGAAAAAACCATTCTCATAAGAGAATTAGATGTAACTGGTTCTGAAAGAAGAGAACTAAGTTGTTATTGTACCTTGGATTAGTGTAAAGTTAGGTGATAGGTAAAATATAAAGTAATATCAGTAGAAAGGTGGAGCCTTCCCTTATAATTAGGAAGGTTTATATCTTTCCTTCTCAGAGATATCATCCCATGTGTTGTCGTGAAACACATATTTTGTGAATCTTTATCAGTTTACAAAATTTTTACCTAACAAATTTTTGGCGACTCTGTTGGGGATACGATACACATCCAAAGGCCTCATGCTTTTGGTTGAAGTATAATAGTATTCTATTCATTATAATTTATGTTCTTGTAATTTATCAAGCTTTCACAAAGGACATGTAAAATGGCTACCCAAGGTCTTTTGGGGCACGCTTTTGGTCCATTGAATCTAACTCCACCTCTTCATGCTCTTCCTGATGGCTCATGGAAGAATTTCCCCAAGTTCTATGGGAATGGCACACAACATCCATATGAACATCTTGTTGCCTTTTACATTGCATGTAGTATTATCAGAGTTGAACATGAAGATGCTTCAGTGAGGTTATTCATTGATACATTACAAGGTCTTACTACTGACTAGTTATACCATCTTGCACCACAAACCATCGATAATTGGAAAACACTCAAAACATAATTTGAAGAGAGGTACAAGCCTATAGAAGATGATCATGCATTATTAGCATGATTTAATCAAATAAAAAAAGAGCTACATGAACCAATGCGGGAGTTTGTGGCTAAATTTAACAAAGCTATCTAATAGAATGCCAATGGTGGCTCAATCCACTGCTGAAAATTTGAAGTGCTTCTTCATCACTGCTCAATTGCCTAAGGTGAGTTTCTTGTTAAGAAGGGCAGTTCTAAGAGACCTTGCAACTGCACAAACCTTAGTGATTGCTATTGAAGATGATCTTATCCTTGTGACTAAGATAAAGATAGAGCCAAATGGGTTCAAATAAAATTCTCCTTTGAAATAATCATCTACTGAGAGAACAAATCCCATGGTGCAAAGGCTGTCTAATGAGTTGCTTGCCCTCAAAAAGCAAATAGCTCAAGGTGCATTCTCTTTCTCTTCCAGAGATATCCCAAGGACTTATCCAAATATTGCTTCTAATTATGATGCAAGGAATTCAAACAAGCTTTCACCACCATCATAAATGATTGTACTTGAAGCATCACCAATGAATGCAACAGTGGGGAATTCTAAATCTGAACAAAGTGATCTTGTTAATCTCTTCCAAGAGGAGGAAGTGAACATAGCTGACGACTCTCATATCTGGTTTATTTAGTACCAAAAATTTATTGAACAAAAAGAAAAGACCATGCTAGAAACCATGGGGAATACACAACAAGAGGTTGAAGGCCAATTTTCAAAGGTGTTGGTGAAGGAAGATCATTACATCATGAGATTGGAAAAGATGGACATGCATGTTCAGGTACCATTCAAGTTGAATAAAATGAGAAGAATGCATCTATATTTCAAGGTCATGAAATTTGACATAATGTGCATGCAGAAGATATAGGGAACTTGATGATGACCTTTTCACAAGCATAACAGAGAAGTTTTGCTCAAGTCTTGATGGCAATTCCCCGAAAGATGAAGTTTGTGAACAAGATGATAAAGCAAGTTGTGCAACCATTATTTTACTTGGATCGCTTGAGGAAACTCATTCCACTCAACATGAGGTTGTCGTTGATGAATCCATTGCTAAAGGCATAGTAGGCAAGAAGAGCTCAGAGTACGTCCTATCAAGGGGATGTCCTATAAGACATCTAGCTTGGTTTGAAGCTAACAAGACATCAAAGGCCGCACTTGTTCTTGAACATGAAGATACAATTGAAAGCAAGGTTAAACATGCATTTTTAGTTGATCAAGAGCATTCTTGGTTCATTGATTCACTTTGGAAGAGCAATGCATATAACCCATTAGAGGCGACAAGTGTGTTTGTTCATTTCTTCCAAGAAGCAATGCATCATCTCATGCTACTATTGTTCATGCTTCATCTACACCTAGCAGTCTATAATCATGTCAAGCATGGCACCTTGCTAAAGAAAGGGGGCTACTTTGGAGTACCAACTACTATGGAGATAGTAGGGATTTAGAGACCCATTTCCCTATGTATAATCTCAGCTATACACTTGAAAAGGTGTATGCATTGGGGATATCAAATGTTTGTTGTCATAGTGAATGATATAGATGAGGATGAGAGTCAAGAGGTTTCCTTTGATATTCATCCTATTCTCTGAGAGTTTGAAAATGTTTTTTGAAGGAGATTCTAGGAATGCCACCTAAGCATGGCATTAATTTTTTGATTGATCTTGTACCTATAATTTTGGCTATTTCTAAGGCAGCTTATTGCATGACCACTTAAGAGTTGAGTGACCTTCATTTGCAGTAGGAAGAATTGTTGGCTAAGGGGTTGATTCGTCCTAGAGTTTCTCTGCGAGGAGAACCTATTATTTTTTTTAAGAAGGACAAATCCCTTCATTTGTGCATTGATTACTAGTAGTTGAATAAGGTTATGGTGAAGAAACGATATCCTTTACCAAGGATAGATGATATTTTTTATTAGATCAAAGGAGATAAGGTGTTTTCAAAGATTGGCCTTAAGTCAAAGTATCATCAACTTCACATTCGTGATGATGAGATTCATCGAACAAATTTTTATACCCATTATGGACACTATGAGTTCACAGTTATTCCATTTGGTTGACTAAATCTCCATCGGTTTTCATGAGTTTGATTAATGAGGTGTTCAACAAGTACCTTGACCAATTTATTCTAGTGTTTCTCAATGATATTTTGATTTATTCAAGAACTATGGAGGAACATGAGGAGCACTTGCACTAGGTGTTATAGTGTCTTCGTGATAATTAGTTGTATGCTAGTTTGGCTAAGTGTGAGTTTTTCTAGATAGAAGTGAAGTATCTAGGGCATGTTATCTCTAGTGAGGGTATTGCAGTGGATCCAACTAAGATTCGGGTTGTTGTGGAGTGGCCAAAACTGACTAATGTATCAAAGGTTCACAATTTTAAGGGTTTGGTTGGATATTATAAATCCTTTGTGAAGGATTTTTCAAGAATAGCTCATCCTATTACTTATATTTAGAGGAAAGGGAAGAATTTTGAGTGGACAAAGCAGTCTAAGAAAGAATTTCAGACTCTTAAGGAACGTTTGATCAAAACTCCTATTTTGGCAGTTCCTGATCCAGCAAATGATTTTGGGGTTTGTACCGATACTTCCTTGGAGGATATGGGGGTAGTTATTATGTAGGATGGACATGTGATAGCCTATAAGTCTCATAAAATCAAGGATCATGAATTGAACTACCCAACCCATGATTTCGAGTTAGTAATGGTCATCCATGTTTTTATGCATCAAAGACATTTTATTTTGGGTCATTAGTTGGAGTTGTATACCATTCTTCATAGTTTGCAATACATCATCTCTCAACCAAACCTGAATGCTAGGCAACGAAATTGGATGGAGTTACTGTGCAAGTATGATTTTGATGTTCATTATATTTAGGGAAAGGAGAATGTGGTAATAGATGCCTTGAATAGGAGATGTGAGATATTTTTGTTGACTCTTGGTGTTGATAAATACAGAGTAAGATTCTTGAGGCGCTTCCTTTGGATCCTTAGTATCAAGAAGTGAAAGAAAAGGCAGAGTCAGAACAACCTTTAGAGTGTTGATATGATGGTTATTCATTCGAGGTAGATGATCTTTGCAACATCTTGGACATATTTATGTTTCTCCCATGGAGGGTCTTCATAGTTTGACTATGATGGAGGCTCATCGTGCACTCGATTTTGCACACCCCAGTGTGAAGAAAATGCACGTGAATCTCAGACAGTTGTATCATTGGTCCGACATGAAGCGAGATATTGTAAATTTTATAGCTAGATGTTTGGAGTGTCATAGGGTTAAAGTGGAGCATCAACATCTCATAGGACTTTTACAATCTAATATTTTTCCAAAATGCAAATGGGACATTATATCTATGGATTCCATTGTTGGATTACTGTTCTCTTCATACATACATGATGCCATTATGGTTATTGTGGGTAGATTGAATAAAGTGACACATTTTTCTCCCATGAGATCATCCCATACAACAACTTCTATAGCACAAGTTTTTATGAGGGACATTGTGCGATTGAATGGGATTCCCTATAAGATCATTTCAGATTGAGATCTAGTATTTACTTTGCATTATGGACATCTCTTCAGCATGCTTTGGGAGCTTAGTTTAATTTCAGTTTGACATACCACCCCAAGACTAAAAAACATACAAAGCGAGTGAATCAGGTGTTAGAGGATATGCTTCAAATGTATGTGATGGATTAGTAGTCTCATTGGGAGGAATATCTATATCTTGTTGAGTTTGCATATAATAATGGGTATCACAATTAGATTGGTATGTTACCTTTCCAAGATTTATATAGTCATATGTGTCATACTCCATTGAGTTGGGATCTTTTAGAGGATCAAGTTTTTTTGGGTCCTGAGATGCTTCAAGACATGGAGCAACAGGTTTTCCGCCTTCGAGAGCATTTGATTACAACACAAGATCATCAAAAGTTGTATGCATATGTTCGTAGAGTGGATCATTTTGCTAGACCTTTTAAGATTCTTGAGAGGATTGGTCTTGTTGCCTACTAACTAACTTTTCCACTGATTATATCCTACATCCATGATGTGCTTCATGTTTCAGTGCTTAAACAATATATTCCAGATGTGAAACATGTTCTTGATTGGAATGCTTTGCAGGTTGAGGATAGGCAACTTTCTTTGGATCTCATAGACATTCTTCAGCATCACAAGATGACCCTCAAGGGTTGGGACATAGAGCAGGTAAGGGTCCAATGGGATTCAAATGATGATACTTTAGCTACTTGGGAGGATGCAAAGGAGATGAGAGAGTTGCACCCCTTCTTGTTTGTAGCTTCTAGGAGTAAGCCTAGTTTTAGGGGGAAGGATGGAGTACCCCTCCATTCTTTTCTTTATATACTTATTACTTTGACTTGTTAGACTATGTTTGACTCATTATGTATGGTTTATTTCGTTGGTGTGTGTGTGTGTGTGTGTGTGTGTGTGTGTGTGTTGATACATTCATGTGATCCATGTTATTGGACTATTTTATGATGCTTATATGTTTTAGGACATGATTACTATTATACTTTGTTTGAGATGGACATATTAATGTTAGTGATGGTATAATTAGGACTTGGAATATATATTGGTGATTTATTATGATGCTTTATGTGATGTTAATCTATGATTAGATGTTATTATTTAGATTTGATGATTGATTGTGATGATATTGATGCTTATGAATTTTATGTGTAGAATAAATATTTATTGTATTGTTTGCTTCGATATTAGGGTGAAAGGAATGATTTTGTGTTACTCATTTATGAGCTTCATATGACATCATGATTTCCTTTCACTATATATATATATATTTAATTACTTAATCATTTAATCAATTAACTATTCCCCCTTTATATTAATTAAATGATTTTTTATTATTTAATTAAATTCAATTTCCATATTCCCCTAATTAAATAATTTCCTTAAATTATTTAATTAGCTAACTATGTCTTCCAAATTAAATAAATTTCTCAAATTTATTTAATTTAATTTTTTCTCAGTTCAAAAATTTTAAAATTCCTAAATTGTAATTTCCAGCTAATTTTATTTCATGTGCATGTCATTTAATATTTTTGAAAATCTAAATTCAATCTTAAATGTAAATTCATGTCAAATTCCTACTACACATGCCTAGTTTCTAACTGACACTAACTTCGAGTTCAACTATCAATCAACCGTATTCTAACTAATCTATAACTCTCAATCACCTTCTTTAACTCCTAATTAGCTTTTTCAAATAGATCAATCTAATCAGTTATCTCCCCAATCTATTCAATTCACTGATCAATCAAGACAGTCATCTCTCAATCAATTCAATCATGTAGCCAGTTCTCATCGTAATCATCTTCAATCCATTTTGTCTCAATTAATCTCAACCGTTGATCAAATCAGTTTGCATATCAATTTCGACCGTTTGAATTTCTTTTCAAAATCTATAAATTCACCATCAATCTCCCATTTTCAGCAACCACCATCTTCAAAATTCTTGTGCTAACATTCTATAGGTTTTCAAGCATGACTTTGAGAGCCAACATTCCACGAGGAGGGGAAGAGCAATAGGAGACTCGATGCTCGTGATCAACAATGAATTGTGTTTAGTTGATTAATTTTTATTGTTGATTTCAATGTTTCTCTTATTGTTTGTATTTCAGAGTCTGTTAATTAGATAGGTTTGGTGGTTGCCTATTGGATTTCTGATTAACGATGATGATTTCAAGCATACAACACACACATATATGTTTGTATGCAAAATATTTTGTGCAAGTTGCAGGTACTAGGCATCAACTCCACCTGGTCCCACGGGTCTGAGCATTCCATTAAATCCCAATGGTGATATAGCAGATATTACAAGGCCCGAAATGTATCTAGCCCTAGCCATTGTCCTAATCTAGGGACAATTATCTAGTCTTTGTTTTTATCCTGTTAGATTTGTCATATAAACAATATCTAATCACTTTGTGTTCAATGGTAAGTCTTGTTTTGATATTGGTATTATTTTATGATTTACTTGAGTGTGAGGGATTTTTTGTCATCTTAATTATTAATATTAATTATAGCCTAAGTGTTATAAATTTAATTAATAATTAATTATTGTTTATTGTTGTGTTTTCAATTTAATGAATATATTCCTATTATGGGATATTATTTATTAAGCGAGTTATTATTGTGCATGTTATTATGGAAAATTATATTCTATTGTGGAACTAATTGTTCTATTTTAATTTTATTTTTGTGGTGGAGAATTATATTTTTAGTTGGAAACAATTGTGTATTCTTTGCATGTTTTTTTGAGTGAGAGTTAATTATTTTTAGAGAATTTTTAATTGGTGTTTTAATATTTAAATATTATTGTTTTTTTATTTTATGAGGTTTTTTAATTTAAAAATTAATTTAATATTGATTTAATGTTTTATAGGTGATATTTTTATGATTTTCGAACTAGGTTTTTTCTTTTCTCTGTGTGCATGATTTTGTGAAGATTTATTTAGGTTATAATTTAGTTTTATTTATAATTCTTATGAGAGTTTTATTTTTACGATTCTTTTCACCAAGTTTTGAAAGAAGAAGAATTATTGCAAATTGTGGGGAATTTTGAATGAGAATTTACGATTGCGAGTTTTGGAGAAGGATTTTGCAGTTTCTTTGTATTGAATTAAAGGATTGTTTTGTGAGTTTGCTTGGAGCTTGGATTGGATTCCTTTGGGCTTGTTTGATAGAATTTTGTTGTTATTTTGAGAGGATTCACTTTCAAAGTGTCGTCTACAAATTATCTCTTTTTCTCCTATCTTTCTTCATAGGTTTCCAAGTAGTTTACTATCTCCTGGTTTTGATTTTAGTTTTATTTGCAGTTTTGTTTAAGATTTATTATAAGGGGGATTTGGGAATGTTGTTTTGATTATATCTATTCTTAAAAATAGTTCTATATTCATGTTTTGAAAAGATTGCAATATGCATAATTCAAGTGTGGGAATTGATTGTTTCAATTGATTAGTTTTGCTTTATGTTTGATTGAAAACCCTGTATGAATTCATATGTCTAGTTTTTATAAGTTTTTGGGATGTAATTAGGCCTTTTTTGAATGGTTTTTTGTCAGATTTCAGTTTGGAGTCTATGTTTAGTTTATCTTAATTTTTTTGCATTTCCGAGCAATTGCAAAGCTACAGAGCTCAACTACACAACTATAGATCTCAATTGCATAGCTCTAGGGCTCAATTGTGCAGATCTTGATCCCAGTAGTGTAGATTCAAAGAGAAATTTCACAGGTCTTATGGGTTTGTTCCGGTTTTCTATTTTGGTTCAATTTGGTTTCCCGGTTAGTTCTAGAGGCTATAGGTGATCGTATATTTATCAATTTTAGTTTTTCGTGTTTGATTAGACTTAATTTGGATAGACTAGTGTTCATATGCCCTTTCCTACATTATATTCTAAAATGGAATAGTGATTTTGAGGTTATGATTTAGTTTCAGGACTTGACCTTGTGATTTGTCTTATTTGAAAATCGTGCAATCTATTCATGTATATGGATTTTTTATATTCCTTTTTGTATATTATATGTCTCACTATGTTTATTTTGAGCCATAGAGGATAGGTTATCTAAGTGCATTAAGGAGGAGTCTCACTCTCTATGGGGGTCAAGGCCCAAAGTGGTAGCCAGGATAACCCATAAGAGAGTAGTTTAATAAGTGATAATAATCATGAAACTTTGGGTTGGGTTTACACACTAATAAGATAATGTTTTGTGCCCCACTCATGACCTAGTGCACTCGTATAGATAGAGGATGAGATTGGGAAGGTTTGTCCATTTGGAGAGACATTTGTAACTAGCATGATTGTACAATACCTTGTCTTCATGAAAGGATTGTATGGTTCCACATGAGTCATCAAATGGGGGTCGGGGTTTGGAGAGGCTGCCAAGATAACCCATGTTGAGGCTATGTTATGACACTCTATCCTTCATTTATCCTATTATCCTATTGTGCCACATTTTATGTGGAAGTCTCTAGAAGTCCTTTGGTTGTTATCCTTACTTTCTTATCTTGTGTAGTGGTGTCTCGTGTATCTTGGTTGTGGTTTATGTTCAGTTCTTTTATCCCTAACCTTCTTGCTTGTTGTTTGGGGCCTTATGTCTATCTCCAGCACGGGGGTGGACTTTTGGGTTTCACATGGTCAAGTGGTAGTGTTTAGAATCCAATGGGCTTTTGGAGATCTTGTTCATGTGCAGCTTGATGGATCTTACCTTGTATTCCAATGTTTTCACATTTAGATGCAGATTGTTCTACAATTGTAATATATTTGTTATGTATATTCTAAAAATTATGGAAAAGAATATGTAATAATATATTTGTACTTGTAATTGAAAGGATATTTTTAATTGGATACTCCAAGTGGAAATGATTGTAATTGGACTATTATGATAGATGTATTTTTATTAATGGATAACTTGTAAGTGAATGTACTCATGTGGATTATATGTATGTTCTTATTCTTGAGGAAGGTTATCATAAGAATCTTTCATTTGATGCTTTAAAATTAACTTAGCATAGGTCTTTATATGGTGAGTTAAATAATTAATGATTGGGAGTTTATTTGATTAAGATAAGTCAATGTATCCTATTCAAGATGTATATGTGATTTGGAATAATGTAATGAAATTAAGCTATCTTCATATGATTAAAGTTTAGTAATGTTTAATTCATGTTAGTAAGACTTGCTTAGTAGCAATGTTAGGGAACCCATAGAGGATTGTTATGAGATGTGATTAAGTCTTCTACTAAACATTATTATTATTCATCTACGGAATGTAATAAATTTACTCAGTGTTGTATTGAGTTACAAGATGGTTGATGTATTATGTCTCCTTTTTTAAAAAAAAATTATTTGCTATGTGTTTTGGTTTAGTAGTTGTTATTCCTCTGGGGTTCCTTGGTGGGGCATTACACTAACCATTTTTTATGGGATAACTTGGCTCAAGAATCTAAATGTTTCAACACTTATTATATGTTAATGAATTAAATTCTTATACAATAGGTGGTGTCCCCATAATTTATCAAAGTTGTCATACCATTACTTGGATCATTTAGTTTTCATTAACATAAATAATTTGTCTTTCCTTTGTTAATGTAACACACAACCAGTTACTATTACTAATCCATGAAACCGCTTACCTCTATTTTTTTTGAGGGATATGCCATTCAATTATAGGCTTAATATTTTCTAGAACCATGCTCGCTCCATCAATAAAAACCAAAATTCTAAATAAAACTAACTTGTGTCTACAAAATTCATTCTTTTCAATATTTTCTAATAATCTTTCCAATCTAAATATATCATGTTTTTTGTGAATAGGGTATTTTACCTTTTTTGTTCACCAGTAAGTCCTATTTACATGTTAATTTTACTTAGATCATAAGAATATTCTTAGAAGTCTTAATTGTCTTGATAAGATTTTATCTTATTTATTTCTCGTGTCTTGGGCCACTTAATATGTGTCATGTTAATTGTTTCGTGTCATGGGATTGAGACACATGTCATACTCTTGTCTTATCCTATCTCTCATCCTTGTCCATATAAGCAAGACCACTTGTACACTTTTTTATCATAGATCATAGTATCAAATAAGCTCTTTCCTTTTCATACTTTCTTATGAAAGGTTTTTTGTTTTTGTTTTGTAGGTTGTCCCAAGGTAAGTGAGAAAATCTTAAACTTCTACATGGTATCAAACCTTCAATCTTGCAAACACATTTTCTAATTTGAGGGTGATTTCATGCATGACCTATTTCTATATTGATGATCTTGATGGATCTTTAAAATTTGTGTATGCTCCTCTCTTACATCATATCATTCCCTAGAGAATAAGAGAAACTTTATAGAAATACCAAATTTTAAGGTTTTCTCTTTTTGTGAGTTTATATTGTTGGTTCAATTTGGAATGTTTTGGTGCAAATCTAAGCTCACCATTGAGTTTAGTGAGTTAAATAAAGTCATTTTTGCCTTTTGTTTTGTCCAAATTGAACATGTGAGGCCAAATTTGTGAGGGTTTGAAGTTGAGAGGTGGTTACTAGTCTTCGAAGTTAGCTATAATTATGGAGCTTTTGGGTCAAAATGGACCCTTCCATCACATCTAGAAAGACCCAAAACCTTAATGATTGATTGTTAATTCATCAAAACCAGAGACTTTTGCCCCAAAACTCTAAAAAAATTTCAACCCTTGCCACTGTTTCATTTGTATAGCTATATGAAATCTGTACAATTTGTACAATATGCTATGTCGTAGTTGTTAGTAGTATTACAAGTGTATTTGATCTATTCCCCAGCATAATCGATGACACACTTTATAAATTCCTCTATATTATTGGTGAACATTCTACGTCACCTATCACATAGGAGGCATGACTCAAATTTAAAATAGATTATTTATTTATTTTTAAAACTTGTTGGTTAATATTTTTGTAGGGTTTGATCTTGCTATAGCCAAATCGCTTGGAGGGAGGGCTCAATGCCTAGAATGGGGCATGCAGGAGCCACCACCACTTCACCATCATATCCTAAGTGGTGTTTCTACATAAGGTGATGATTTTATTTTTCTCCTAAGTCTAATTATGATTATATATCTATTGCTTAGCACTCAGGGGATTTTTTTGGCCCCTCCAATGCCCAAATTTAGTATTTTAAAAAAAAATTCATAACTTTCTACTAGGGTGTCAAAATTGTGCAAACATGATATTAATGAAAATTTGGTTTCGAGTACTTCACAATGGTGTAGATTATTTTGCCAAATTTTGTTGCAGATACATTTTATTATTGTTTGAAGTCTAATTTCCCATTAAATATATGAGCTCACAATTTTTTGTTGATTTATCCAATTTTCATGATTCTAGCTACATTTGAAAGGTATTCAAGAGTTCTATCATTTTTTCCACACCCTTTTTATAGATTCAATCCCAAGTACATTTTATTCATTTTTTACAAAAATTGAATTGTGACTGATTACTCAAACATCCTAACACTTAGAGAGGTTCTATCTTTTTGGGAGTCTGCATTTTAAGCATTGATTTAACTCTAGGAAGTTTGGTATTAGATTTGTGTATTGTATTATCTATTTTTTTCTCTATCTTGATGCTTGGTACCCTCATGGTTGAACCATAATCATTTGAGGTACTCACTCCTCACAATAATGCGACATGAACATAGCAATGCAATATTTATTCTATTCAAAGTGTTTGTGACCTACCTTAATTGATTGTCAACTTAAATTTTCTATGGAGTATGAGAGATTTATCACAGAAATAAATGTGATGATGCTATGGGCTTTATTGCAATGTATGTTTCTGATAGTGTATTCTTTCACATTGAGGAATGTACTACACCTAGACAAGTATGGGACAAGTACACATTTTTTTGGTTCCATTAGTGATGTTTGTGTTATATAACCAAAGGTAGAATTGGCATCTCTTTCTACTGATTATTTTCATACCATTGAGGATTATTTTGTTAAGGTCAGATCCATCAAATATTAATTGGTTGGTTACGTGGAAGAGAAAATTGATTAGGAATGTATATTCTTAATCATGTCTAAGTCAAAAGGACCATTTGCATAGTTCTCTACTTCCTTTTATTAGACCATGAATTGTTTAGGAGAATGATTTGTAATGCCTTATTTTGAGTATTTTTTGACTGATTTAATAAAGAGTAAGAAAAGCTTATCCAATTATATTCACTTCTTATGAATCATGCATTGTTAGCACAATCATATAGAGCCAAAGTAAATAATTCCAATCCTAAAGTATAATATAATTAGTCTCCCACCTCTTCCAAGGAGGATAAACCTGAGAAGGAGAAACTCAAATATGCATGTTGTAACAAACCAATCCATGGTGAACATAATTGTTACAAGATCTAGTTAGAAGAGATATGGAAACTCCTTAAGGAGCATGACATTTCATTGCATTCATAGTCTTCTAGTTCACCTTTTTCTTCTTCACACCATCATTATCATCCACACAAGCATGGTCATACGATTTTGCTAATAAGGTTGATAAGATGAAAGATAAAACACTTCTTGTGATTTTAGTTTATGAGTCTATCGAGTATATTCTTGACTCTAGATCTTACCATCATACAATAGGTTTACAAGATCGATACTTATCATTTGAGCCTTCAGTTATTTAACTATAATCTTGATTGCTAGTATTACCTACATGCTTGGTTGTGCCAAATGAGATATTTACTAATGAATTTTTTTATGATGTCCTTTTTTATTTTTAGTATTACCCATAATCTTATTTGTATATATTAGATAACAGATGGTGATACAAGGAAGATCGTTGAATTCACCCTACAATTCGTATTCATTCAAGATTCACATAATAGATAGATTGTTGCAGTGGGCAAGATTGATCATAATTGTAATTGTTACATATTTTTATATTTTCTTCTAGTCTTGATGGTGATTACTATAAGTTTGATGTTCCTACATTGAGTGCATGGACAGTTCATTAGAGGCACACATTCACTATTTGAACCTCTAAGTTCTTAAAATTTGTAATGAGGTTCCATCTACTCTTGCTTCTACATATTTTAGGGTCGACATGGTTTCTAGTACTATGGTTGAGTAGGATATTTTTAATCTTTTAATTAGGATTTTTGGGGTGGTCAATTCACATGTTTATCAAAATTGTTTTGTAATTCTCATGTTGCAAGCTTAGAGGACACATTTGAGTGGTTACTTCTCCTCTTTGATGACAGTTGCACCCGAATTGTTTCCTAATCTTCATTGTATTTAGAGGTTGTTCATGACTTTACATACATAATCTGATTTGTTTTCTTCCTTAACTAGGATAACACCTTATTATCTTGAGGTATACTCTTGCATGGATGCACTTGATTAATTTTTAGAGATATATAATACCCCTATAACCCTCACACAAAAGAACAGGTATCATGATACTGGACCTTCACACTAATACAAATGATGTAAGTAATAAAGTAATAATCAGTGTAAATAGAGATGTTTGTTAGTTCTAGTAGTCACTCCAATTATTAAGTTCCTACTAATATAGTTAACTCATGAAGATAGCATGGTTATATTTTATGGATAATGGATGGAAAGGGATGACATCACATCATCTAAAAAGATGAGAATGCATGTGGTGTTATCTTCCCTTCCAATGAATTTAACTTTTGGCTGCTTAAATGTATTTGAGGGTGCTTAGGTATAATGTACAAACATCTTGATAGTGCTTATTTGGAGATTCTTTTAATGATACTATGATAATATTATAATGTGTAAAGTTGACTAACCATGTTACTATGTTTTCTATTTTGAGAAATGGGCTATGATCTAGGGTAATGCCTTCTATGTCTATTTTCCTAATTATGTTCTTATGGATTTATGTTGGCTTATTTGGCATATTGCCTATTAGAGGTAGGCATATTAGTTTGATTTAGTGTAGATTGCTCATGTATAATGGATCTATGTTATAAGACATAAGTATGTCATGATGATCTATATTTTATGGACCTTTTGGTGGTAATAGGGTTTATGAGTACATCTATGATGTCCTAGTGGCATTGATATGATGAGGGTACATAATGATAATTATTAATGTTTGATGTTTATGATATTTTATGATTCATAAGGACTTGTGTTGATATTAGGGTTTTTTTGTGTGTTCTCTTGGGGTCTGTATGTTAGATGGTGTATCATGTTTATGACAAGCTAACATATGTACTGATGTTTATATTTGAGGGTTTACCATGATTACTAATGCTATTTGTCAGATGTATGTATATGGATGTATATGTGTGTAGGTTTTTTTGTGTTTTGTTTTAGTTGCAAGTACCAGGCATTGACTCCACCTAGCTTTGCAGGTCTGAGTGTGCCTAACAATCCCAAATGGTCGTAATGGAGATAACATAGAGGCTCGAGTTGACTTAGCCCTAACCATTGTTATGTATTAGGACAATCATACTTGGTATTGTGTCTACCTGTTCGAATTTTCATGAAAGAAAAGATAGTATCCTCGAGTTAGTCATTTTGGTATATGGAAAATGTTGTGTCTATCTTGGCTATGTCATAGTGTTAGGAATTGCATGCAGAAAATATTAATTATATGCCAATAAAGATTAAACTAAGGAATGAAAAACACATAAATAATAACAGAGAGGAGATAATTTTATTAGGAACCGGGAAGGACAACTTAGAGGGGGGCAGTGAATCAGTTGTCAATAAATTATAATCCAAATTATTCAACTTGAAACTTAGTTCCGGTAAACCAAACTTAAATGCCAGTGAGACAGATTAACAGTTATAGCAGTACCGGTTTAAGTTCATGCATGAAACAGAAAGAGAAACAACATCCACAACACATGACACAAATATTTTGATGTGGAAACCCTGTAAGGGGAAAAACCACAGTGGGAAACCTTACCCACAATCAGATGATACTACTGCAGATAGTAAGTGTATACAAATGGGGTCTACACATGCAGAAAGGCCAACCGCCTAGAGCTCACTACTCAATCACAAAATAGGAGTCACACTGACTACAATTGGATGGTTAAATCCAATAACAATGTATTGCTTCAAAATAGCATCTGCAATGCTGGATTCAGAATCAGTTTAAGCTCTGACCATGAGTGCCAAACACCTTCATAACCTTCCTTCAACCTTCAGATAATGTCTGCGTGATTCGCACAAGGATCTGCTTATTTTCGCTCTTTAATATTCTCACCCACTCATAATGATGATCTTCAATAAGATCTTACAATCATATATACAAAACTTAAGACCTATACATGAGGTCGGCTCACTAAAGATATTACAATAAAATCAACTACAAATAAGTCTTGATGCGATACAATATGTCGGCTCAATATTATTATCCAACAAATCAAACCGATTACAACCAGTAATCCCTTGCAACTCAACAACGCTGCAAAAATGCTACATAAATTCTCTACAGAAAACCCTAACCCTTAGCCACTTTATCAAGACTTATGTCGGTTACAAAATTAGGGTTACAATGTGTTAGCCAATATAAAAATAACACCTGACACCTTTATAAAATAATCATTCATTTGGCTATCACTGAACCCCGCAAGGGGCGCTGCCCCTTGACCCCAACTTGGGGGTGCTGCCGCCAAACCCCTATTGAATAATTTTGGGGGAAATTGCACCAATAAAAGTGGGGAAAATATAACCTCCAAGTTTGATTAGGATCAATATAACAACAATCTCCCACTTGGAGACTGATCATAACACTGCCGAGCTCCCACTAGAATGAAACACCATGGACTTTGTTGTTCTATTTTTATTGTTTTCAGTCTTCAAGACTAAACGAAGTTGAAGAGGAGCTCAAATTCTTCCTTGTCACTACCTTTGTAAACATATTCGCTGGATTTTCATCTGTATGTATGTTTTCCAGCCTTAACTGTCCATCATCCAATACAGACCGAATTAAGTGAAACCTCAACTATTTGTATTTTGTCTTTGAATTCAAGGCAAAATTCTTTGCAACATGGATGACACTCTAGCTATCTATAAACAAATAACCGTTAGTTTGTCATTTCTCCAATTCTTCCATGAAAGATTGCAGCCATATCATCTCCTTGCTTGCCTTTGTTCCACCTACATACTCTACCTCTATAGTGGATAAAGAAACCACTTTTTTACAACCTAGAGATCCAACTCACTATTGTCCCACCTATAGTAAAGACATAACCTATAGTACTTCACTTGGTATCAATATCCCCTGCACCCCAACTTGGGGGCGCTGCCCCCAAACCCCTATTTAATAATTTGTGGGGAAACCACACCAATAAAAGGGGAATTTATATAACCTCCAAGTTTGATTAGGCTCCATATAACAACACATAGGTATTTGTGTGTGGTGTCTCTAATAATATTTACGAGTTTATTATTCTAATTTAAGTGCACGTATTTATAATTATTATTATTATTTAATTATATGATATAGTTCACTTATATTAATATTAAAATATTAATTCCCACTATGTAATTTATGAGACTATTTTTATGTGAGCTCTATAAATGGTGGGGAATAATAAATAATATAGTTTTTATTTGCATATCTATGTTTGAGTGGGATGGTTATTTACCTTGGTATTGATAATTTTAATGTCGTATTTGATTGGTGGGAGTTTGTTTTGTATTTTGTAAGTTAATCTTGGTTTATGAATTGTTTTTACAAGTTCATTTGTGGGGGTTGGTTGAATTTTCCCATACAAATTTTGTAAGGGAATTTTTTTTTAATGTGATTATCTTAAGAGGGGAGGATGTTCATTGATGGTGAGTTTTTTTGGATTTTTGAGAGGGTTTTGAATTTGTGTGTGATGGGAGAGATTTGAAGGAGTTTTCTTCCAATTTCTTGTACCAATTGAAAGGGGATTTTCTTGGAGATTGTTTTGAAATTGTTATGGAAGAATTTGTTGGATTATTTGCTACTATTATTTCCTTGTTTATGATTGAAAGGATTCTCATTGCACATATATTATTCTCACGCTTCAGTCTCCATCTTTCATCTTCCTTTCCTTATTGTCTCTACAGGTCCCGAGGTAGGGTTTGAAGACCCATTGATGATTTATGTTCTTTCTTTGTTTTATGGAAAAGAGTTGTATTCAATGCTTTTATGTTTTGTTTAAAAAAAGAATTTGAATTTTGGACTTTTATGTTTTAATATGGCTTGGACAATTTCCTTTCTTCTCTTTGTTTTTTTGGAGAAATGTCTTAGGGTTTCATGACCCTCATGTAAGTTAAGGTTTGTTCTTAGATTTGGTAATCTAAAATAGTGTATTTGATGTTCTATTATGATGTCCTTATAGGATTTTGGATACTGGATTTGTAACTATGGTTTTGGGTTAGTAGGCCTCCTCCAAATAGAGTTTTTAAGTGGCTATAAATGGAGTTTCGTGTCTTGTGGTCTCTCAATGAGCCTTGGGATCAAATTTAAGGTCTTCATAGAATTTAAAAGACTCCTCTCAAATGGGTCTTTGCTTCTTTTCAATTTCAAGGTCTATAGGTTGGTCAATTTTGCTCTCCAATTGGCACCTTCCCAATTGTGCATGGACAAGCTCAATTGCACAATAAGTAGCATCAATTGTGTAGAAAAATGATTAAATTTAATATAAAGAGGACCTAAATGTGCATCTTTAATCCCCAACTATGCATTGGCTAGGCCAACTACGCAAGGTTTGTATTTTGGTTATGTTTTGGCTTGGTTGAGTTTGTGGGGTGTTCAGGTGGTTTCCATAGGCTTGGGATTGGAATGCTCTTTGTTGTTTCTATGTTTGGGGGTATTTGAGGTCTAATTGGAGTGTATTAATGTTTTCTTATGTTTCACTATGCTCAAAAGAAAATAAATCTAGTGGTCACTGCATTTGGAAGTAGATTGCCCTATGTATGTATATGATTCAAGACTCTTGTTTATCAACTTATCCATGATTTATTTATATAATTTATGTTCGTTATATCTTGGAAATTAACCATAGCTTAGAGGTGTCTATGTGCAATACATGCGGAATGGCTCTCAATGGGGGTCAATGCCCTAAAGTGGCTCTCAGGGTAACTCACTAAGAGTTTTGTAATCAAATGATAACCTAATGAAAGAACTAGAATGTAAAAACACCTTAACAAGATAATTATGGTGTCTCACCCATGTCCTTGAGTGCTCATACAGACTAAGGATGGGAGTGGGAATGTTTGGAAGTCTGTGGGGTGTTGATCTAGCATGATCAAACTTCCTTATCTTCATGAAAGGATTGTTTGGTTCCACATGAGTTGTCAAATGGGGGCCAGGGTTTAGGGAGACTGCTAGGGTAACCCATGTTGAGGATATGTGATGACACTCTTCTCTATTTGTAGCCTAAAACCCTAATCTAAGTGGTTATTTATAGAAGCCTTTGGGAGAACCATGTTGTGTATCTTATCTATCCTTGTTTATCACTTATGTTTCCTTTGGTTGTTGGTGTAGTCGACCTTTTCTTGTTTGTGTGGGGCCTCGTTTCTATCTCTACAGCATGATGGGGTGGACCTAATGGTTGCACATGGTTGGGAGGTTTTTGCCTACCTCCATTGGGGAATGGTGGTAATGTTTGTGTTTGATGGATGGTTCTTAAATTTCCTCTCTACTATCTTCCATTTCTTAATGCAGGTGATATAGTTCATATTTTAGTAGTTGCCATGTGCTTTGGAACTCACTATCATTGTATCATTGATATTGTAATCGAATACTCCTTAAGTAGTTTAGTGTTGGTAATGGCTACTCTTATGGATGAATGTATTATCATTTCTTATGCAAAAAGGTTATCATAAGAACAATTAGTTTGGTGTCTAAAATGAACGTAGTGATAGATATGTATTTTTTTTATTATGAAAATGTTATGACATTTCATTATGGCTAAGTTTATTAGATTTGGTTTAGGAGTGTTCCTTGAGAAGTGACATTAGGGAACCCACGAGAGGACTTAGCTTATGTTTATGATTATCTTCCTCATGTGCATTGTTATATTTAATTGCATAATGAGTTAGTAATGCAATGTGATTAGTTTTTTAAAAAAATATTGCTATATTTATTTGGTTAGTTAGTTGTTGTCCTTTGGGGTTCCTTGGCAAGGCGTTACAACTAGTATCCGAGTCAAAGTTTCTACACTAGGATCTCTGGTAAATGTTATTTCCCTTAGTCTTGTATGGTGTAATCTTGTGGCAACTTAGTTATACTACTTCTTGTCTATGTGTTGGCTCTCCTGGATGCATGCTGCGAAAAAGGTCATGAAGACCCTAGAGTTTGTTTGATTATGTTTGTTGGTGCTATTTTCTTAAATTAAAGTTGTTTACTTATGTGATATGTATCTATCTCTTGTGTATATTATTAATAAAAGTAATTGTTGATTTGATTCTATTTGGCCTTATGTTGCCCTATGATTTCTAGTGTTTACACCCCTCCTTATTGATGATGTTATAAAAGATGAAGTAATAGTATATGATCATACTTATTAACCTTGTTATGTTTAAATGATGAATTATTTCCCTTATATTGATGAAATGAAGTTCTTGCATGCTTAATATGTATGAATTCTATTTGGTATGTATCGTGATGAATATAGATGAATTTGATTTGATATAAATATTGTTTGGTTGGCAACTCTCTCTCTCTCTCTCTCTCTCTCTCTCTCTCTCTCTCTCTCTCTCTCTCTCTCTCTCTCTCTCTCTCTCTCTCTCTCTCTCTCTCTCTCTCTCTCTCTCTCTCTCTCTCTCTCTTCTTTGTCTAGATATATGATTAGTAAGGATGCCACTTGGTGATGTATTTTTTATTGATTAAAATCTTTGAGTGCTTACTTATGAATATAATCTAGTGTGTACAAAAGGAATGTGTGAGTTAAGCAAGTTTTTGGTTGAGGGCCTAAGTTCCTTATTGCATTCATGACCCTATAAAATGAGTAAACTAGATGAATATATTTTTGCATGATAATGTTAGAAAATATTTTGAGAGGTTTGATTAGTAAGTCTTGTATAGAATAAATTTTGTTCACAGAGTAAGGAAGATGCATTGCAAGTTAAATGTTGTTCTTATTAAGAGGAAATCATCCTTGCATGTTCTTGGTTGTTTTGGAAAGATGGGCATTTTTACCTTGCAAGAGATCTACATGTTTTTTAAGAGATATGAATGTTGTGTTTGATCAAGTAAAAATGTTTAGCAATGATGTTATTACCTTATCGTAATTGGATCTTGGAAAGGCGTACTTATTTTATGAATGTTATTAAAATGATTGATAGTATAACGTTGTATTAAATGATGAATTTTCTTATAAGTTGTTGATTTTATGATGTTTAATGAAATGTTATGTATTGGAAAAGACATAAAATATGACATGGATAGGCTATTTTGTATGTCATTGTTATGAATTAGTGTGATTTCTTGTGATTTGAGAATGTATTACTCATAGGTATTCCTTGGGTGTTTAGTTTCATATCATGTAAACCGAAGTGAGTTTTAAGAAATGTTATCCTGGAAAGAAAATTATATTAGATTCTAGGAGTATTTGTAATTAGAAAAGTGATATTAAATTTGTTGTTCATGGAAAAGTTAATGAGTTTCTCTCTTAAGTAGTGATATTATTGTTCATAGATTACTTGTTGTAGATGTGAATATCTAGTACCAGTGCACTTATTGGGTGTTGTGGATTACCCGTACTTGCTTTGTGTACCATGGGATGGTAAAGTATGTAATCATCCACAGAGGTTATGTTTTTCTTATAGGTATGGGAATACCATACCGTCTACGTATTATTTTCTTGATTGTTACGATTGTGAATGCCAACCCATGAGAAGGTCACTTTTGAAGGGATAGTAGTAGGAATAAGCTCCTCGAGATGCATAGAATGACATACGATTAATGGTAGTGTGAAGTGACCTTAGCTTCTACATCTCGAGGAAAGTACTCAAATCATTTGTATGGTTTGTGTGTTCTTAGCATATTCTCTCAATTCTTGAGTGTGGTGTTAGCGAATCTTTGCTTTGTTGAGGATTCACATACATATATTTGTGTGGAGTATTTATTCTTGATGGAGAGCATTTTCTAGATGTTTTTCTCTCCTTACTCATTTGGTGGCTACTTTTAGTCACATAATGATGTAATTTGTAATTTACAATTATTTTTTCATCTTGCTTGTGGTTGTGAATATTTTGCACATAGATTTTGTGCTTACATTGTTGTTGATTCCCATGATTTTCCTTATTTTATTGTTAAAATTGATAATATATTTTTTTCTCTTTTATTTATGAACTTTGGTGGCTAAAGTACTGGATATATAATATTTTTGAATTCAGGTTTGGTGTTGTAATGTGACTTCTCTCCAAGAACATATGAGGTAGACTTGGTTGAGTGTATACGAGGAAGTAGACGTAGGGAACCTTTAGGATAAGGATGCATGAGGTTGTTATGTAGCTAGGACCCATTACCCACCAAAGTATGGTGACTACCTCTTGGAGGCTAACCACTTTACACAAATAAGGGATAAGCATTGTGGTCTTGTATGGATGATCACACCGTATGTGTGTGTGGCCTAATATTATCAAGACACTAAGTGAGAGTTATGGATTATAGATTACGAACCCTAGTTTTGGATGTACTCTAAGATTAGAGCATGGGTAGTTGTTGGAAGAGACTTGCCCACTTATGTATCCTTGGGATGTATACTTCTCGATGATGTGGATGAGTATTGTAGTGTCAAAAAACTGCAACCCTTGCAATTTTCGACCACATTAGGGTCTTCACATCGATGAATTGAATCCCCAAGCCTGATCGGAGACCCGAGACTTGCTCAATCCCTGAAACTGCACTTTTTTCTCACTCTGCACTACCTAAACCTGCTTCTTGTCCTAAGTTAAGGGCAGGATAGGGGCATGGCACCCCTGTCCCTGCCTTATCTTGGGGCCCCTTCTTTCAAACTATGCATTGAAATTTGCACTTAAAGCGGGAAAACTTCCCCTGTGTCGGCCTATGATGAAAAATCAGCCTATTAACCCTAATTAACAAATATATAAGTTACATTTTGACCTCCTATTTGCATAAGGTAAAAATTGGCATAAGTTCGAATACATGAGATCGCACATTCAAGCATTTAAGAGAATTCAAGCATTCAAGCATTGAGCATTCTCAAGTCTCCCTTCAAGGCTAGGTGTTGCATTCAAGTCAAGGATTCAACCATTGAAGAGGAGATCCCTTTCAACATTCAATTCCATGCAAGCAAATCTACCTACATTTCTATCACAACCTCCCTTGAGGTGAATTACATTTCAATCTTTCATTTACATTTACTTGCAAGTACTTTCTTTCATCATTTGGTTAATTCCAAAACTGGGGTTTGACCTAAAGCAAACCCCCAATCCCAACCCCTTTTCCTCTCTTTTCTGGTTGTAGAGATTTTTTTGCATATTTGGACTCCATTTACAGAGGCGGAAAAACCCTTTTCGTTTCACGGATTTTTTGAAGGACCGTGTGCACTTTCAACACGGTCCCGACAACTTTTCCTCAAATTCATAGGGCAGCGTCGTCTTGACATATTATAGCCAGATCCAGGTGCACAACTTCATCCCACATTTCTATTTCAAGTTATAATCAATTCTTTGCTACTTTTACACTTGGTCTCAAAACACATAATTCAATCATTTTTCATTCTAAAAGAGGGGTTAGCTTGTCATTTCTCCCTCATTATCAATTCATTTAGTATTCAATCTCTCTCCCTAGAGATTGGATCTAGTGAATTTGATCTGCCCCCCTCTTTTAAATGCAATGTGCGTGAGGTGATTGAAGGGAAATCTGCAGTGAAACTTTCATCTCTGCTTGGAGGGAAGAAAAGTTTTCCTCTTGATCTCTCCATCATTCATTTTCCCCACATTACATTTTGGTGAACCCGACATCTTGCATGCTTTATTCTGAAAATCATTGCATATTTTTCATTTACAAGTTTAATTTTTTTGTAAACTTAGTTGTTTATTCATTCAAAACCCTCATTTTTAAAATTGAAATTGAACTTGTGTTTTGTAAAAATTTCTTGCTATTTATTGTCTTAGATCTGAAAATTGCTTTGTTTGTAAAATTCAATTTCTTCATTGTCTTGTTCAATTTGCAAATCAAATTCACAAAATTAAGAGGTTAATTGTCAAAACCCTAATTTTTAAAAATCATCTTGAAATTGTGCAAAAATTGAATTTGCATTTAATTTTCAGATTTGTGACTGTTTTCAGCCTTATCCCTCTTTCCTTAAATTCAAATTTTCAATTTCCCTCCTTTTTCAAAATTCAAAATTTCCAAAATTAAGTGGTTACATCCTAAAACCCTAATTTTCAAATTTAATTGGATTTTGTGTCAATTTCAATCAATTTCAGTTTTCTAAACATTTTCCAAGGTGTCCCTATCCATTAGGTTTGACCTTTTTCAAACTTGCAATTCAATTCCTCATTTTTTTTCAAAATCCTAATAGGGTCCTATTTTCACATTCAAACCTTAATTTCATCTATCTAGAGATCATAAAATCCACCTTTTTTTGGGGGATAGCTTTAAAATCATCGTAACTTTCATCCCTGAAAATTTCTTAAAAAGTTGGGAGGACCGTGTGCACTTTCAACACGGTCCCCGACTTTTTTCCTGAAATTTCGGGAGACTGTTATGACTGTATTTAATAGCTTAAATCCAGAAAATTGGCTGATTTTGTCAAATTTTTATCACTTTGAAATAAAAAATACCTTCAAAATTCAAAATTTCAAATTTCAAGAATTTTTTTTAATTTGAGTGGTTAATTATAATCTTCCTTGATTTTAATTTTTATTTATTTTGTCAATTTTAAGATTAAGTAGTATCCCCTTGGCCCTAATTTTAAAATTCCAATTTCCTTTCATTTATCATAAAATTATTTTTGGAAATTGTCTCACTTTCTTCTTTCAACAAAGTTCAAATTGTTTAATCATTATTTTCTCATTATTCAATTTTGTAAACTTTGTTCCTATAATTCAAAATTTCAAATTTTCCCTCTAGTGAAGAAGTTTTACCACTATTAGTCCTACCTATACTATCCTCGTTAAAAGAAGCATTAGAATTAAGGCTTCCCAAGGTTTAATTACCAAGGAGATGTAGCATAATTTAGGTGACTTCTTTAATGAGGATAATGCTAATTCTTCCCATCCTAATCATGTCCCTATCTATCCAATTGACGAATCCCATGATGAAGAAGAAGCTTTGACTAGATTTTCCATAGATCAACTTTCAAAATTAGACAATCAATTTGATAACTTTCAACAATGGATGTCCCAAGAATACCCTAATAATGAAGCTCTTTCATTAATTGAAGGACTTAAATGCATGATTCAAAGTGATAAGAATGGAATTGATATATTGTGTGGCATTGCTCATATTGTTGATTCCAATGTCATGCCTAATCCTTGGGTTATTCACAACCTTCAACACAAGTCAATCCTTCTATTCCTTTGACTACTCCTATGACTAGTGTTCCTTCTTTTACCTCAAACATCATGGCTACTTCAACTCAAAATGTCATCCCTACAACCATTAGTCATGGGGGCAATCTCTCTTCCTCATTTAATCCTCCATCTTTACCTATGTCTTCAATAAGCATTCCTATTATCCCTCAACCAATCAATGTGCCACAATGGGGTAATTCATTCCACAATTTTATTCCTCCTTTAAGTGTCCATTTTCCTACTCAATCATCACCTATGCCTACTTATCATAATGTCCCACCACCTTATTCTCAATCCATGCCTTCCTTAAATAATATCACACCACCTTCTCAATCAACCATGTCTAACATCAATTCTTCTACCGAAGAGATCATTAATAATCTTGCTCAAACCGTGTCTTCCTTACAACAACAAATTGCTTCCATGAGTCAATCCAAATTTAGTGTGCCCACATTTGATGTTGTGAGTCCACTTTCCCTTAATATTATTAAAGTCATCCCACCTATGCATGTTGAGGCCCCTTAATTGGAACTCTATAATGAAATCCTCTAATGTATGTCAAAACATTTCAAACCTCGTGTACTGATTTTGCTTATGATCAAAGATTGCTTGCAAAATTGTTTACAGGAACACTACGAGATAAGGCTTTACAAAGGTATTTCTCTTTGCCTTCTTATTCTATCACATTTTTTCAACAATTAGCAAATGCTTTCATTCAACAATTTCAAAACAACATTGGTCCTAAAATCACTTTGACTGATTTAATGCATTGTAAACAAGGTGTTAAAGAAAAAGTGACTGATTTCATTGGTAGATATAAGCATTTGTGTGCTCAAATTTCTTTTCCTGTACCTGATAATGATATTCAAAGAATTTTCATTTTTATTTTACAAAAAGATATTAGGGAAAAGCTTCTTTTGTCTGAGTTTACTTCTTTTCCACAGTTGTGCACAACACTCCACAATTATCAACTAGCTACGAGTCAAATGGAGCAATCTACTCCTTGTTGGAATCCAAGAACACTGAGAGGAGGGAGTGAATCAGTGTTATGCTGATATAATCAATTTTAACCTTATTAACAATGCAGTTCACTAATCAGTAAACATGAAAGAATATAACAACAAATAGAAATGAAGCAACCACAAGAGAATACACCATAACACAAAGATTTATACTTGGAAAACCTCAAAGAGGAAAAACTGCAATGGGATTGGAGACCCACAATATCTATCCACTAGCCAAATGAATAAATATTACAATAGGAGCCTACACATGCAGGAAGGCCAACAGCCTAGAGCACACTGCTCATCACAAAAGGAGCCTCACTGACTACAAACACCACATATGAAGTTACAAACAAAATTCTGAACTCTGAGAGTGCATCTGCTATGCTGGATGAGTTCCGATTAAAGCATAATTTGTACCAGTTTACACTGTGTCCTTCCTTACTTTTGGTAAACAGATTTGTCACTGCGGTCTTTTATCTAGAACTCACCATGTTTGCCCGATGAGCAGTGACAAACGTTCCAATAGTTGGAGAGATTGAAGTGAAACCACAATCTTCCTCTGCGTTTGAGAGGGGCAACTACCTCGTATGATAGGGGTATTTAGGATTTTTGTGTACTTTTAACCTAAAAATACATAAAAGAGAAAACACAGATCTTAAACAAGATTAATAACAAAAACCCTACTAGAAGACATACGAACACCAAGTGGGATTCCATAAATGATAACAATCATAGAAGGGGTTACCACCAAAAAGAGTAGCCATGCAAAAATGATGAAAGAAGTACAATAAACCTCGACACATGAAGATGCATGTTGTACTAGCACATGCAAGTCAAGATACCATGAAATGATGTGTTTCATCAATAGATTTCACCAATACATAAAGGGATTACTAATTCAACATATGAAAAATTAGTAATAATAACTCATGAATACATTCAAGACACACAAATTCAATGCATTCTTCATTATTCTTTTTGAAAATATACAAGTTCAAAAACCCCTTAGTACAAAGGTATGAACATCAAAAGATCTCACTTAGTTTCTCTACAAATTTCTGCAGAGTTTTCCCCCTCTGTCAAAGTCCTCCCAACATTATAAATAGCCTTCTATTTATAGGCTTGTAGGATAACTACCTTATAACCAACTTCAATCTTGGGATAATAACCAACTCTTTTCTGTGTAAATTTCAATGAGTTAGTAATTTACACTTTTATGCGCAAAAGAAGTCAACTTTCTAACCTTTGGTTACAATAAGTGACATAAGTCACTTTTTACAAAAAAAAAATCTTAAACCCATTACATTGAAGAAATAACTCATTGTCGATTTTGCCAAGGTGACCTCCATGTCTTCATCTGCATCTTTATCTTTGTAACTTTTTTATCATCAATTCTCTACTTACACTGTGGAGTGTAACTAGATACTGAAACATCTATGCCTTTGGAATCAATGCATTAATGAAGTTCAATCATATTGTCTTCTCACTAAAGTTTTGGATCTAATCATGCTTCAAATTAAGCTCACCAACACAGACTCCTGAATATTCATTAGGTGTCACAACTTCCACTTACATTGTAGTTTCTAGAGACTTTGAGCTTGTCCTTCTCATTCTTTTCTTCAAAGCATCATAATTTACAAGTTGGAATGCTAGTAAATTGAAATTTGCATCATGATATGACTCATCTATAGGGATAATCATTAACCATCATAAAAGAGTTTGGAAATAATCAAATTTTCTCACACTCACACCCTTAAATAGTGAGTTGTGGTCCATCAAACTTTCTAAGCCTTCCAAGAGTAAATACAAGGTGATTTTCAATTCAACTAGATGATGTCAAACTCTAATTACTCGGAAGATTTACATGCTTAACCATCTCTTATGCATTCCCACCATCTTGACAAAGAGATATTCATTCACCAATAAATTTTGAGAGTTTCCTTTTGCAATCCATTATGTGCACGTTCTTCAATCCTTTCGTCTCATTCTTTGAGAGGACACTTCTTTGAGACATTTTTGTCAATTTTTTTGAAACCTTATTAGTACTTCCTAAGTTTTGCATGTGCAGTGACAATGGCAATGATGCCATAAATCTATTTTGTGCATATCCTCTACAAATATTGCATTCGCTGAGATGACATCTCTTTGAAACATTTTGTCAAACGGTTTGCTTGCCTTGTCTAAGCTTTCCACATTACATATATTTCATGGCATTCATTCACTTGTCGTGTCTAAGATCTAGCATTTTACACTCATGTCACTAGAGGAGTTGAACTACAACATTTGACAAAATTCCTCTATCTTTATGCTATGATAAATCGCCATTTAAAGGTTGTGGAATTCGGCATTACATCTGTCGATTGCACTTGCATTGTATGAAATAATTATCATGCAATGTTGATGCTTCCATGATCTTTTCCATGCTTCATGGTTCTGCAAGCATTCTGTCAACTGTCACGTGCAATGTTGATTCACCATGCTTCACAGAATTGAGCTTTACACTCGCCAATTGCATCTGTTATGTGCATTTTCTCTCAAAAGTTTTCAAAGCCTTTTCAACTAATCCATGTTAGTGCAAAATCTGCAGTCAAGCATTCCATGAGATGATGTTTCTTTGAAGCATTATGTCAAACAACATCATCTATTCTTCCATATTCATAATTTAAAATTCCCATTGTCGCACGGGAACAAAGGATAATGTAAAATTGGGCTTTGGTTGCATTCCCTCGCTAGCAGGGCTTCGGTCCATATGTTCTGAGAAGTCTACAATCAACAATCTCTATCTCTCCATTGATGGACCACCTCAAACCACTACGTTACCCATGTCTCGACTCATTCATATCACCAAAAATTTCCTGCATGGGGGAAGTTGAAGACTATTCTAACAAACATCCTCGTTCTTAAAATCTTCAGCTTATTCGTTACGGTTGCAACGACACCATGCAATACTATTTCTCCACATCCTTTCAAATGCTCAAGGGTCTCTTTGCTCAGGAATACAAACTTAAGACCTCCTCTCTGCTATCAAGAGAGGTGGAAACCATGCTTTTAGCAAACCCAAATGCCTTGGCCAGGGCTAAAGAAAACCAGAAGTCTCCTTCCCCAACTAACAATATCTGATGGAAGTTAGAGTAGTGTTTGATTCTCCTCTCCAAAGAGGTTTGTCTCGGGAGATGTCTGAGACTCATATCCTCTGAATAGGGATTTCATTCATTCACAATTTTGCTTGTCCCTAATATTATATCAAATAGTTCACGTGCATTGTTTGTGCTTCCATGGTTTGCATTTATGTCTACTCGAGTAGTTCTAACCTTTGCCATGCCTCACAATTTGCAGTCATGTCTTCCAGAGCAGTTGCAACTACAATACTGAATAATCTCATCTATCCCTTGTATGCTTTGATGAATGTCCATAACCTGTTCATAAGCATTTTTTTTATAATTCTTATGGAGGAGGTTAAGAATGCTCCAGAACGGAGCATTTCTAACCTTCTTGACAAAGTGGGCCCACAAGGTTAGGAAATGAGGTTAGAGATGCTCCGATTTGGAGCATTCCTAGCCTTTTTTTTGTAAGAGGTTAGAAATATGGGTTAACAAAATGGAGCATTTCTAACCATTTTTGCAAAGGTTATGATTATGGGTTAAAAATGCTCGAAAATGGAGCATCTTTAACCATTTCTTTCAAAGATTATGACCTTGACCTTCAGAAACCATTGACCATGGAGGAGAATAAAGGAGAGATGAAAATGAGATTTTAGACAACTTTTTCCCTCAAATGACCACAATTTAAAAATAATCTAAAATATTAAATTATTTATTTGAAAAATAATCTAAAATATTAAATTATTTATTTGAAAAATAATTTAAATATTTTAAATTTAATGTTCAGGCTTGAGAAAAATGACCATATTTTCCAAACGGTAGGGAGTTAGATCTTGAAATTTGAAACACACATTGATGGTAGGGAAATCAGACAATAATATCATTTAATCCTCATGAAAAATTCTAAAATGAGATATTTTAATCATTTCTAGGCGACTGACACCAAAATTTGAAAGTTTAAAATATGACAAACTATGAACTGGGTTCATATGAAAATTGGCCACATGACACAAAATAATGCCTAGAACATGTCTATAAAATTATTTCCCTCAATTCTTAGTAATTTCCAAAATTCATCCATTTTTTATATTTTGACTGGCAATGACCTTGGACCACGTGCTCACTGCTTACGCATAAACACCTATTGGATCTTTACTCGACACTGATACCAATTTGAAGTTCCAATTTTAGGTAGGCCAAATATGGGGGAAACACTTACCAGTATCTTGCTTCACTTCCCAAACCTCTAAACCAATATCCAAGACTGACTACAAACAATTACATTCGCATTTTGTCGATCAAGATTGCTCGCACAATATCACATCACTATATTCTACCACATTCATTTTCATTACCAAAATAACCTAACCAAACTAACTTAAATACCCTTCCCAAACACAAACATAAATGCCTTATGTCGGCTTACAACGATATTACAATTTATTTACATGTCGGCCTAAACAAAAATAAATGATGATGATGTTTTGATGTAATAGGTTGATTGATGACTTGTTTTATGTTGTCATTGATGGAAACTATGTTTTGATAGTCATATAAGTCTTTTAGGCCAACTGGTAAATCATAACTGGTAGAGGAGACAATTTACCAGTGAACTGACAGATAGGACTTCAACTAGTAAACAAGAACATAAGTGTATTCAAGCAACCGGTATGAGTGATCAATGAAGAGTTAGGTGATGCGGTTTTGCAGGAGTATTGGAGATTGTATTAGGTAGCTATGTTTCACACCGTAGCGGCATATTCAACAAGATGAGAAAGTTATGATCTACATAGCAGTCAATCATGAGGAACAGTTAACTGGTAGAAGCAGAGTCACTTAAATTGGTAAACTGGTAACGATTATGTTTTATTTTAAGTCGTTATGTCGGTGGCTGCAATAAGTAAAGTGTGTATTGCAAGATTGTCTAGATTCATTGAACCTAAGAAATTGTTCTCAGGTTAGTAGCCGACTAAGTTGAGGCTTATAAAAAGTGTGTTGAGTTATGAGATAAAGTATGAGATCGAAGGCAAATATTGAGAGTTTGCTTTTGTGGTAATTTGAGAAGCTTTGTACATTGATGTGTTGTCGAAGGAAACTGAAGTGGATCTTATCAATCACATAGGTGCTACATGCAGATTATTTTACTATTGTTTTCCTAACAGTTGTAGCAGTCAAATCCCTTAACTGGGTAGGTCCTAAAAGGCCTGAAACTATAAATCCCCTAACAGGGTATCTCATTAACTTGAGTCTAAATCCTCTTGCAAGGTTGCTCCTAACAGGGAAAAGCTTTTAATAGGGCTGAGGTAAATCCCTTAACAGGGTGACTCCTAATAGGGTCTACTCCTAACCGGGCATATTTGTATGACCTTAACCGGTCAGAGATTTCTATTATGTAGATAGTGAATCTTGTGGGTATTAACTCCCACCATATTTTTTGCCTTTTGTGTTTCCATGTATAAATCCTTGTGTTATGCGGAGCTTTCTATATTGGGTGTTAGCTTATGTGGTGATATTTATTTTATGTTTAATAAGCTTTAAGTTATTTAAAGTGGTGATCAGATTTGTGTTGTGGTTTTTGCTTGCACTGATTCACACCCCCCCCCCCCGCTCTTAGTGCCTTTTAAATTTATCACTTTCCAAAGTTCCCAAATGACTGTAGAAGTGATTACCTACCACAAGCTATCAAAAGTTCTTTTTTTAATCTTACTAGGCCACATAACAAACCATGACATGAGATTTTGCATAATTGGACATTGGAAATTCAATTTGGCTGTAAAAAATATCCAACATGACTCCACATAAGGGAAAGACAAGAGAAGATGGTTTTGATTTTCCTCTTTGCATTTACATAGATAGCATTTGTCGAGACCTAAACTACCACATTTCACCAATCTATCTCGTGTTAAAATGTGGTTCTAAATAGCCAACCAAATGAAAGCTCATGCTTTGGGTAAGCAATTATTCCCCCATAATTTTTTTTTGGCTATTCTTCATCATCTAGTATTGCTTCTTTGATTTGTTAGCCCAATTTGATTTTGTATTCCCCATCTGAAGAAGAACTCCATCTAATCACATCATCCTTCTCTAAAACAAAGAAGAAACTATTCCTTAATATTTTTGAGAGAGGGCCTTTTTGGTCTTATGGCACATTTAAATCTTCCATGGACTTCCATTGCCATGTTGGAATCCCTTGACTTTCCATGATTTCCCCATAATTTTTCACTTTCTTCCCCCAAAGTTTGTTGGTCGCCCTTCTGATATCAATGAAGTTGTGATCATTACAAAGAGCTGGATTCCCTTCCCATTCCTAACTTCCCAAGTTATATGCTTTGTGATGATATCTCAACAATCCAATATATAATTCTAGATTATAGAGCCTCTAGGAGGCTCTCTTGTGTTGAGGATATGGACGAGCTCCTCAGAATCCATATGTTTCTTTCTATGAATTTTGATTCATTTTTTATTGCCTTTAATATACATATTCCAAACTAGCTTGGCACCCATGGCCACATTCATGATACTGAGTTGTTAAAGACCTACACCTCCAGCTACCTTGGGTATACATATCCTATCCCATGATAACAAAGGGAATTTCTAAGTATCACTCTATCCATTCCAAAAGAATATTTCACATCATCTGGATCAAAATATCCTCCACTACTTTTGGAATTATTATACATGACATAGAATAGACTAGAATGGCTGATAGGACTGCCTTCAACATAAGAATTCTGCTTGTACAGGTAAGCTATTTTCCTTTCCATATTTCCATCTTTTTCTTACAGCTATCAATTAGATTCTCCCAATAGCATTTTTTATTTATATCAGCAAATAAAGGCATGCCAAGAAACCTGCCTAGAAAGTTTGCAACTTTCAAATTAAGGATTCGAGCAATGTCCACTTGTAGCCTAGGTTGGACATTTAGAAAGAACGCCTCTGATTTTCTCCAGTTGATACCTGATGCTTTATTATAGCCATCTGACATCTTCTTAATCATATTTGTCTCTATTCTACTAGAATTCCTAAATATTATGGTGTCGTCAACAAATTGATGATGTGTTGCAGCCTCAATCCCAGGTGCCACCACAATACCCTTCCATCTGCCATCTACCCTAGACCATGAGATGTTTCAACCTAGAAATTCTTCCATAATAATGAATAGGAATGGTGACAAAGGATCCTCTTGTTGAGTCCCCTAGTAGATTCAAAGAACCCTTGTGCAACTCCATTGACAAGAACAGAAAATTTTGGAGAAATAATACAACTTCTAATCCAATCAATCCATTTGTTATCAAACCCAAATTTGTATAGAACTACTATTAGGAATTGTTTATCCACTAGATCATAAGCTTTCAAAATGTCTAATTTGATAACCATACTTGGCGTTCTAGTCTTTCTAGCAGTATGTATGGCTTCATATGCTACAATGATTCCTTCCATAATAGAGCGCCCTAGAGAGAATCCACTCTACTCCTCTAAGATGATTTTGTGTAATAGCTTCTTGAGTATATTAGCAATCACTTTTGTGATTATTTTATATACGATATTGCATAAAGCTATGGGTCTATAGTCACCCATGCAAAGTGAATCCTTCTTTTTTGGAATTAAAGCTAGAAACGTGTGATTCAAAATACCCAACATTGTATTCTTCTTTCTAGATTCTTTAGCAGCTTTACTCAAGTCATCTCCAACAATTTCCCAAAAGGTTTGATAAAATCTTGCTAGGAACCCATTTGGGTCAAGTGCCTTATGTGGGCCTAGTTGAAAAGTGGCACATCGGACTTCTTTCATGTTTATATTTTTATACAATTATGCATTATCTGCCTCATTAATGATTGCTAGAATATTACTCAATAGATCTATCATTTCCCTCTCATGGTTTGGTGTCCTACGATTCAAGATGGATTGAAATTAGTTCACTACTTCTTGATTTTCTTCTTCAATTGATTGAGTCATGGATCCATCTTCTTTCTTGACTTCCATAGTAATTTTTTTGCACCTGTTAACAATGGTCGATTTGTGAAAAAACTTAGTATTCCTATACCCCTCTTTGAGTCAAATTTTTCTAGATTTTTGCCTCCAAAAGCATTCTTCTCTGGCTATCTCATCTTGTTCTAATTTTGGCTTCTTCTCTTCCTCAAATTCTTTTGATCTCTCAAACCATGATTAATTATTTTCTCATTTAAGGTTTCTAATTCCTTTATGATCTTATCCTTTTCTTCAAAAAAAATCTTAAAATGATCTTTGTTCCATTATTTTAGTCCACTTTTTATATGAGCATGTTTCATGATGAATAGATACAATTTTGAATTATTTCCCACCTTGATTTCCTTCCACCATTTTTGAATAAGCTCACCTAATGATGAGTCTCTGAGGCACATGTTCTCAAACTTTAATGGGCATCCACCTTTGGGTTCCTCCGGTCTAATTGCTATCTTGAAAGGGTAATGATTTGAGCCTATGAAAGGTAGAATCTCTTCCTCAAAAGATTGCAAAGCATTAACCCACACTCGCCAAAGAAATAATCAATCTAATTTTTATGTTATACTTGTGAAGTCTCTTCTTCTATTAGTCCATGTATATCTCACATTCTTAGTTTGGATGTCCCCCAAATTATTAGTATCAACAAAGGCTTCGAAATCTTGTTGAATTATAGAAATATTAAGAAAGCCCCCTTGCTTTTATGTATTATCTAAGGTTGCATTGAAATCTCCCCCAATCACTCCACATTCACCATTTTTGTGGAGCAACCATTGAGTGATGTCCTCCCATAATCTCCTTTTTGCTATTGTGGATGTTGGACCATAGATATTAATGACCAAAAAAATTAAATTTTTATATAAATACTTACAATTAATCACAATCCAATTTTGATTCTCTGCTAATGATGTACATGTAATCGTTAAAGGATTCCAAACCATACCTATACCACCAAAAGCACCAATCGATTCCACACAAAAATCTTCCCATTATATCCAACCTCTCATTTTATCTTGATCATCTTCTTTGCTCCATTTTGTTTTTTTGCAATAATATTAAATCTGCTTTGCTCTGATCAATCTGATTCCTAGCAAGGCACAAATGCCCCTAGCATTCTGTGTTAGGATCCTCATTTCTCCACGGGAGGGGGAATCTCCTTTCTGCTTCTAATCTTCATTTGTCCTTTGGCATTGGCAACCATTTCCAACTTTTCTTTGTTTGTTTTAACATACCTCCTTACTTTGTGTTTTATGTTAGGTTTCTTCAATTTGGATTGTGTTTGTTCTATTTCTCATTCCAAAAGAATATCTATTTGAGCTTCCTCAAAACCCTCCTACTGAGTATTTGACTTCATCATCCCATCTTCCTCATATGCTTTTACTTGGGATTCTTTATTTAGGGGGGTGCTAAAGGTGTCAACCACTTGATTTAAGTTAGAGATCTACATCACTACTACTATAGTTCTAGTGTATTATCTAAAAAAAAGAAGTTGTTTTTTTCTTCTTCTCATAGGTTGGGTCATCCATCTTTGCCACAATGTGCATATCACCATTTATATAATCTAAATTGAGATTTTGTTGATCTATCTACAAAGCGTAAATTTAGGGTTCAAATTCAGGTTCTATTTCTGCATTATTTTTTGATATATCATTCAAATGATTGACCAAATCATTATTTGCCTCTAGCATTCTGCCTGTTGTGACTTTTTTGCACATCACCCCATTGAAAATGGGGACCCCTCTTTTCTTAGCTTAGTTGTCGTAGAATAGGTGTCTTAGTGTAGTTTAATTTTAGAATCAGTGACTTTTTCACACATCACCCCATGCAAAGTGTATAAGAGTAAGACATTCAATGATAACCTTAGAATTGATGAACAAGGCAACGTTAAGAACTTTTCATGAAAATCAAATAAAAGGACCGATATTAGTTTGCAAGTTGATAAGTATTGATCATTTAATAAAGAACGATTTTGGGATGTTCAAATGCACAATGAAAAATAAGTTCAATACATCTTTTTCAACCAACTAAGTGGTGAATTCACCTATTAAGGATGATCATTTAATATAAGTATCAATGGTGGCAACTCGACGTCAAATAATGGGTGACTGGGTGATTGCAATAAAGAATGCCACAACATGGCAATTGGAACTTTAAGAAAGGTGGTGAGCTTAGCAATGATACAATTGCCATTAGGTCGCATTTAATACATGATTCTTGGAGAGCCAAATTTAATTAATCGATTCTCAAGAATGTTACAATTTGACCAAATGACATTTAATGCATGATGCCCATCGATTTTCAAGAAACAACATATGTCATTTAATTTATGCAATTTGGCATTGAATTGGGGGTGATCAATTTGTTTATTTCCCCAATTTGAATTCCTTAAATAAATTTCACCCAAGGATGTGATGACTTATTGTTCATCATTACCTTCAAAAAATTGATCATTTCATTTGATCAATTTGTAACGGATTTGCTCTTATCTATCTAAGATTGGATCACACACAACCAAAACACAGCTACAATTTACAATTCTGATAAAACTATGAGGCAGTGATTATAGTCAATGATCTTATTTTGGTAGAAGGTGTCTAGGGTCTGATTGAACATCAATGATTTCACCTTGATACTCAGCAGAGACATTAGCGATCAAGTTTTGATCATATTTTGGCCATGTAAAGGCAGCGACTCTAATTTGATATCACCGATTTCAATTGGAGGCAAGCATCAAAGTCATCTGTATATGCAGGGACTTCATTTAGTAATGATTGATCATGTTCGATTGCACCCTGAGCTACAACGAACTCACTTTCTTTGGTCAATGAATTACTTCACCAAAGTGGCAATTTTGACACAAGATCGATGTGGCAATTGGTCTCCTTAAGGAAGCGATACAACTTCCACTTGCACTATCAACAAATTTGATACACAGTTCATTCATTATTAATCATGATTTTGATCATGATCGGGAAAGTTGACCATCATTCAACACCGATTTGGCCCAAGGTGAAGTGACTCTCCCATCCAAGGTGGCAATCTTGTAATTGTTCAGCATTAAAAACTCCCATTTTCAACAATAACAGTTCA
Source organism: Cryptomeria japonica (assembly GCF_030272615.1). NCBI lineage: Eukaryota > Viridiplantae > Streptophyta > Pinopsida > Cupressales > Cupressaceae > Cryptomeria > Cryptomeria japonica. Next base: position 309,791,152 of record NC_081414.1, read on the forward strand.
AGATCGATCATACACAGCCATAATGAGTTCATCTAAAGGCGATTTTGATTAAAACTTGGAAGAGTATGATAGCGATCGAAGATCATCATCAAGATCAGTGAACTTGATTTCATTAACAAATTTGCCCATACTACATCAACGAACTGCCCTTTATTCTCCAGCAAATTCATCTTTTAGGGGTGTCGATTTGAATCTTATCTCAGGCAACGGTCATTTTGATCAAATTTTGAAGGACACCACACTCACTTATAAAGGCAATATGGTCAAGTGGCAATCAGATTGAGATCTCCAATTATTGTAAAGCAGTTCGCTGGTTTGAAGTAGACATATTTGATCATATTTTACAAAAGATCAAACATTGCTTGATGACGGTTTAATTTTGTCTACCATTTTAATATGGTCTTGGTCATTGGATGTCTTTTCTACTACATTTTAGGTCATCTTTTGAGTGGTTGCAAGGACTTTTTGTTAGAATAGGAGATTATAGTTCATGAATGGAAATTGTGAGCCTTAGGTTTAGATCATTGAGTTATTTGCAGCCAAATATCATATCATGAGACTAACTTAGCCAACTCTTGCAGGTGATCGCAATAAGGCAAGTTCAAAAGAGCTAATAGAAGTTAGAAGATCGACATGAGCAAAGTCATCGTCTCATCAAGTGCTTGGAAAAGTTGAGTATCAAGAGATATGCCTCATTCAATTACATACTTGTGATGAGTTACAAAGATCAATCAAGATGAAGTGGTACCTAGTCATCATTACATCCAATCACATCATTTCATGATAAGATGTCCAGATTCAATGTACCAGACTCATCTATCAAAAGAAGACAATTACCACATGGGCACAAAGATTAAATTACCTACCCTAGTCACTTATTGGTCGAACTTTCAAAGGAGGACATGTATCCTATCAAATGTAATTATATCATTGGTCAAGCATTAAATGTTTTGTAATGGGTTCAACAAACCCTAATTAGGGTTTCTATCTTGTAACCTTGACCATTGATCTCAAATCGATCTGAGCCACTGAAATGTAATGAGAGCACTATAAAAGGCTTGACTTGTTCATTTGTAAGGTTAATAGTCAATAGTTAGTTAATAGTCAGTATTTCAATAATAAAGAATAGTGTAGTAGATAGCAATTAGAGTAGATTAGGAGAAGGCAAAGATTGTTGCCAAGACATTGTTGCAAAAACATGTAAACTTCATTGAAGATATGGTGAATTTGATATGTTGATTCAACATTTTACATGGTCTCTATACTTCTCAATTTATTTTCATGGTAATTAGATGACTGGAAGAACTATGTGTGATCAATGGTGAAATTCGTATATCCATACTACTAGCAGTTTGTTGATTGTAGACTTTCCTTGCCTAGTCAACTGGAGTCATTCAGCTTAAGCTTAATTTCAATTATCACTTCTAAATTAATAGGCATCAACTTGATGGTGTCTATTCTTGCAGTGATGATTTGAAAATCATAAAGCTACCCTAAGAAGATCGCACTAGCCTTGTAGAGATGTTCATTGCATGTCAAAGTAAGACTTGGTTGGAGTTTCATCAAAGACCATTCATTGCTCCTACATTCTTAGAGTTAGAATAGTCTCTCCAACCCTTATCCCTTTTTCCCCTTTTTAAAATCAAGTTAGTGAAGTCCCACGTTCCAGCGATATCCAAAGCAATTCAAGCATTTAGGTGTTCAACGTAAGTCCCCTTGTAGGTACAAAAAATCACATCAATATATCTAAAGCTATCCGACATGTTAAGACCTAACATAAGAGAACCTTGGAGTCATCTTAAATGATCCTTATGCGAATCTTCAACATTTGAGAGTCTTTTTATCAAGAGAGGATAGAGTACCTTCAGTATTTTATTCTGTGTTCGATAGTGCATCAAAACACCATCAACATTGCCCTCCTCCCTCAATTTCAACTCAACTAGTATTATTTCCAAACCATTTGTGGGTTGAAACATATTGTTGTCTTGTATTGTCCTTATACATTCCAAATTGTCATGACATTTGGACCTACACTCCACACATAGTGATAACAAATCTTCCCTTTTCACACTTTGCATCCAGTTGTTTCCTTCCATTTGGATATAATCATATTTGGAATTTGTTTATCCTCCTTGAGACTAATGCAAATTTGAGTATATGTCCTCAAAAATCTATCTTCCACAATTCCTTCGGTCATTACAAAGGAACCCAGGTTATTACCAATTTCTTCCAAAGTCTCAATGAATAAATATTCTGTTGAAAGATTGTATAGTCATATCCATATCAGATTTTCAATAACCTTATATTTCCAAGGATCAAAGTTAGGGCACCAATCCCTGATATGGACCTTACTCCCATTTTCCAGATAAGAGCTTTTGGCAATGAAATTCCATTTGTCTTTGTCGGTTGGGAATTCAACCAAAAAGGAAGACAATCGCTAAATTTGATCTTTGTTTCCTCCCCCATTTATCTATACCCCATTTCATGACCTTACAAATGTCTGGTCATTCATTTCCCCATTTTAGGATCATACCTACTTCTTTCAACCTTCCAATCAAATATTTTCTTTGGGGGTTTTGAATGCAAAGATAATGTTTATTAATTGATAAATTAGGGTTTAGGATCGGATCGTCAAGATTTTTTGGTTGATGTATCTCTTGTTTTGTTTGTTTTTTGATTCTCCATTGTTTGCTCATTCTATTCTAATTGCTTCAAACATGATTTCTAGAGTTGTTTGATCTCCAATTTTTGGAAGAATTAAATGTTACTATTTACTAAGTTGTCATTAGTTTTATGCCCAAAGTCATTCTATATACCCTAGTCGGTTATTACTACCGAAATATTCAGTCGGTAAGCACAGAGCAGTCGGTTACAAAAGTTACAAGTCACAGAGTTTAGTATACACCGAGCTGTCTACCGAGTAACGTTCTATGACTACCGAGCAACAAAGATGGTATACTGAGTTGATACACACTGAGTAAAACATGTTACCAGATTCATTGAACCTAGACACATATGGAAACGTGTTACAAAGATCGAGGAACAAGGAACCATTAACACATTGGAAATTGCACTTAAGATTTTGTATGATTTTGAGGACATCTGTCCAATGAAATAATTTTGTATGGTTATTCATTTAATGAATCATGTTTGTAAGATCGAAGCATGAACAAGATCACCGTTACAAAAGATCTATTTATACAACATGAATTGAGGATCAAACGTGTGTGTGAAGAGAGACATATGTGAAAAGCAAAATCATGGGAAAGCACTGAGTGTTATGACTGTTATGATTGACAGAGATACACAAAGGTCATTGAGAAGGATTCCAGAGAACAGTCAAGGAACAGAGTAAACAGAAAGGTTTACCGAGTAAATTTATGGGTTACCGAAGTATGCTATAAGCAAGGTAATCTCATTTTGAGCACATAGAATCTGTTTTAACATTTCAGATGTGAAGTTGCAAATATTTTGTAAAATTTTGATTGTAATATTTTGAGTTGTAAGAGAAACCTTTAACAAGGTAAAAGACTCTAACAAAGTTTATAAATTCTAAAGCCTTTAACCAGGTGCAGCATTTAGAATAAGTGTTGTCAAATCCTTTAGCAAGGTAGATCTAAAGATCTTGATACTCCTAACAAGGTAAGCTATCAGAAATAGCTAAACATGTAGCTCTAACAGAGAAACCTTTATTATTGCAGTAGTGAAGTTGTGGGTGTCATCCCCACCACAGTTTTTCTCTCTAACCAAGAGTTTCTGCGTAACCAAAATATATGTGTTATGGAGTGAATCATGTATGATTGTTATTTATTTGTTTTAGCATTATATTATGTTAGAACAGTTTTTGGTTTATGCTTAACAGTAAAGTTATTGTTGAAGAAAGGATTTGAAGTACTAATTCACCCCTCCCCTCTCAGTACATTAGCTTTCCATAGTAGGTCTAACAATTGGTATCAGAGCTTGAATCTTGGAAAAGGGTCTAACTGCCTAAAGAGAAAGATCTTATCAATGGAAGGCTACAAACAATCTCAGAGAATTGTGAGTCTTCAAAATGAATTAGATCATGCTAATCAAGTGATTGTAGACATGCAGAAACAAATGCAAAGATCACTGAAAGTTAGAAGAAGATTGTCTGATGATTTGTAGGACTCTTAAGAGCTGGTGGAACAAATTGAGACATCATCTGAGAATAGTATATCTGAAGAAACTAAAGAAATGATTGGAGCATTAAAAGAAAAGAACAAAGCACTGACTGATCAGCTAAAAGAAATGAAAAGAGAACATGAACATTTCAGCACACAGATGACTGAAAATCTTGATGCATTGAGGATAGCTGAGGATAACATGAGAGATCTAGAAAGAGAAAAACAATATCTTGAAGCATTAGTATCTAAAAAGAATGATGAAATCACAAGGATGACTGGAATTCAAAGTAATATGTCTGATCAATTGGGTTATGCACATCATGAAGCAAATATAAAGGAAAATGAGAATCAAGCATTGAAACTTGAACTATCAAGATTGACCGATGAACTTGAAGTAGAAAAGAAGTCAAAAAAAACACTAAAGAAAAGTTATGAAGCATCAAGGATGTTGGATGAGCAACTAACTACAAGAAGACCCAACAAAGATGCAGGACTCGGTTACAAAGGAAAAGACTCTACCGAGAAGGGAATCCACACTACCGAGAAAGGAGATTCATCAAAGCAAGCTAGAAACAAGAAGAACATCAAAGGAAATAAGCCTATTTGCAACTACTATGGAAAACAAGGACATACTGCCAACATGTGCCAAATTAGAAAAGGTAAGCAACCGAATGTCACTAGGTCTAATGGTTATTGTAACAATTGCAATAAGTATGGTCATACATCTAATCAATGTAGGACTAAGTCTATTAACAATTATCAAAAGGCAAAATTCAAAGGGTTTTGTAAAAACTGCAATAGATATGGACACAGTACCGAGAAGTGTTGGTTTAAGTAGAAGAACTATATGTGGTCTGCACACCAAGCAAATACTAGAAGCTACCGAACTCACATAGATCCTAACCAACAGTATACTGCAGTACCATGGGATTATAATACAAGGATATGGTGTGAATGTTGTGGAAGATATGGACATATAAGTGCCAACTGCTTTATAAGGTTTGGAATGAACAACCGAAGACCATGGAGAAATCCTAGTATGGCATGTTTTCATTGTCACAAGGTTGGACACTTGGCTAGAGAATGCGGAGATCAACCTAGAGAAGACATTGAAGAAATAAAAAGCAAATTCCAGATGATTTGAAAAAAGAAGGAAATGGTGTCAAATGAAGAAAGCACCTTACCTGCCGAGTTAGGTGCATCTATTCCAAATTAATCGGTAAAGGTATGAAGGAACTACATTCTCTCGAGGTTAAATCTTAACAGTTCCTATTTTATCATGTACTTAATTCCAAAATCTGCATAGCTAAGATGCATTAGCAAGTTTGAAATTTTATCAAGTCTTTTGGAAGCCTGTCAAGTCGGTAAATGCAGAAAGTTTGGCTACTTGGTAAAAGCAAAACAAAAGGTAAATCGGTTTAGTGGAACTAAGTGCATTTAATGCTTTTTGACCTAACTGCATGAAGTTCGATAAGGTAAAATGTGTACTTAAAGCTTTTGCGCAGTCATTTTACACTTACCAATTTTTCAGAAAGCAGAGCAAAGCAATTCAAAGGAGATCAAAACACTTCCGAAGCAAAATTCAAGGTATTTATATCAATCACAACACATTGTCAAGCAAGTTAACCGATCATATCAACTTTGAATATCTGTTTTATATTTACTAAGTGGAAAGCGTCTATTGGTTAAAAGTTTTCAAACCCTAAGGCTCTTTCGTTAGTGATTATCCAAAGTTTGAAATGGTGCCTAAGATTTAGAAACCCGTTGTTGTTGAGAACATTGAGAAACCCTCACTGAAATACTCACTACCTCCCAAAGTAGCATCTGAACCGGATGATAAAACTGCATTTTCACTCATTTAGGATAGGGTTTTATTAATTGAGGATGTCAGATTCTTCACTAAGTGTCATGTTGAGGAACTAGGTCACACAGAGATCAAGGACACATATGATGAATTGTGTACCGATGGAAAACTGGATAGCAAGTTTGAACATATTAAAATCAAGGGATTGACCGAAGCCCTAACCTACCCGCGAGTCTTCAAACCCCAATGGGTTAAATTTGTTTTGAGCAGAGTTCATGATGACTTCATGTGGTTAGAAGAGCAACCATTCAAGACCACCAAGGAAATCATCCACTTGATCACCAATTACCCTATTTTTGACCATTCCCGAGCTCAGAAAATGATTTCACAGAAAGAATTGATCACTTTAACCGGAGTTGAATCTGATTGCAGAGGTCTGAAACTGAACAATGTCATAGATGCAAAGTTGAAGTTTGCAATTAGAGTCATAGGTTATTGTTTCTTTCAATCGGCAAGGGAAAACAGTGTACCCTGTGTTGTTGTTGACTTAGCCTATAAAATTGTGAAGAAAGGTATGAAGATTGATCTATGCGAAGTATTGTTGAAAAATTTGTTTGAAAATCTCAACACCATAAGGAAGCCAAAGAAGAACAACTTGACAAACACACTAAAGTTTGGATCACTTTTGGTATGCATGTTTTTCTATTTTGAGAAATTCTTTCCATCAGTCGGTAATGTAGTTTGGGAGCTACATCGACCAATCACCCATCAAATCAATGACTTCATCAAACAGATAGGTGATAACTTCAATGAGATTATGGATGATTATTTTAGCAAGTTTCAAGAAAAGATGCATAACAGGTATAGGATACCACCCCAGTCAGTGGAGAAATATAAGGATAATATATGTTTTGAAGTGGATACCGACTACTGCTATGTCAATGCGGTAGAACCGAGAACTCAATATTTTCCACCTATGGGTAATGAGATTGATTTTGACATTACACAGCAGTAGATAGATGCTTTTCTTGCACTACCAAGGCATGCTACTGAGATCAGATACGGTACATATGAAGAAGTTAAAGAAAAAGTCAAAATGAGCATTGTAATACCAAAGGCTACTAGGAAAGCAACAAAAATGATTAAAGAATTAACGGAGAAATTTGGAGAAGGTTCTTCCTCCACTCCTATCAAGAGCGTTCAAGTCATCACCAAGGAGGAATCTAAAGCCCAAGCAGTAGCTATTACTTTGAGCACCGAGTTGCCAAAAGGAAAAATCTTGAAAAGGAAGAAACAGGATACATCATAGGTATCACCGACTCATCCAATGAAACGCCCAAACACTAGATCATCTGCAGTGTCACCGAGCAAGAAACAGAAAAATGTTGCCATTCTAAAGGTAACAAAAACTTATAAGAAGTCTACTCGGAGACTCGTTTTGAATAAAGAGTCAAGTGACACCGAGTCTGAAGACAAAAATAAATTTCAAATTTTCAAAAGCAAAAAGGAAGATGTACATAGTGTTGATAATTGTTTTGCCAATTTGAAACGATATGGTGGATTTGGAGCATTTAGGTATGTCAAATATGACTCTCAAACAGAAGAAGAAAAGAGGCAAATAGAAGAGTCAGTTGTATGCACACTTCTTAAATTCCAATTGGTCCCATTGGAAGTAACCAATTCTCTTCCAAAATCATTGTACTTGCACATTGATAACAGGTGGAAATATGCTATGGACTCGGAAAAGAAGATGAGAGAAAGAAGTCTGGTGCATCTCTTTCCAGACATGTCGGTAGATGAGATTAGTGAACATCTAAAAAACTAACACACAAACTTCTTGGTCAAGCAAAGAGCCTTGAAACTGATGAATGGCCTTTACCTTGAAGTAGAGAAAGAGACAAAAGAAAAATGGCAAGAAATTTTTTGAATCAAGAGTGTTGATGAGCAAGGTGAAGTTGAAATAGTAGATGTCACCGAGCAAGATCCCGCTGAAACTATCCAACCTGATGAGGATGTCATGGATACCAAGGAACAAGAACAGGAAATGATAGAAGGGAATGCTTATGCCAAACTGGTATCAAGTGAGTCAGTTTTGGAACAAGTCAAGTCCTATCCTTCGGTAAGTCAACATGTTTCAACCGAGACACCTCAGGATACTAAACAAGGAAAAGAGGGTCACTGATCTACAAAAGGAGAAGCTACTTCTCAAGCCACCGGGGAACAAACTTCTCAAGCCCCTCCAGGTACTAAAAATGTTACAACTGAGACCCTGAGTAAGGATTCACCGAAGGCTACATTTGAGGCTAAATAAATTGACAAAAGTGTTGCCTCTACCGAGCAACCTACCGAGGGTGCACAAGCCTCCCAAACCATTGTATTAGTTCAACCAGTGAAAGCCTCCTCCTCTAAAGAAAAAAAAATGAAAAAGCATAGTTTCAAGTTAGATTTGTCAAAACCAATTGTGTTGCCAAATGTAGACATGTCCAAATTAAAAGGGCAAGCACTTATTGAATTCGGTGAACTATGCAAAGCCAAAGCTGAACAAGAAAAACAAATGGCTATTCAAAAGAAAAACAAAGTACTTCAGAAGGTCAAAGCACTCTTAACAGAAATGCAACCTGAAGCTACAGTAACAAAAGATGCAGCCATCCATATTCAACTAGATGAACTCCTCAATCAGATAGAAGCATCTGGAGTAGACGCATCTGAATACCTGAGCAAATTGAAGGACAAAGAGCTCACTGCAAAAATGATTGAAGAGGTACAGAAAGCCATTGCTATTGGTAAAGTAAAACTTGTCAAATTTATTGCTGAGTTGTCCCCTCAACTCAAGCACATTCTTTATTTATTTTAGAAACTCTATACATTCTCTTTATTCATTAAAGATATCAAGAATAAAATAGAAGTGATTGAGAAAGAGATCACTGATCTCTCCAATAAATTGACCACTGAGTCAAGTTCTATTCAAAATTTCTATACCAAGTTACAAATGCTCATGGCTCAACAATTGGAACTTAAGAATGAAGAGCACAAAATAAGGATGGACATTATGACTCTTCAATCCTTATTCATTCCACTCTTGTCCTCCATCCAAGAATAGATCAACAAGGCTACCTCCTTATCCACTCAGCCAGAGGGAAGCACTTTAGATGGATTTATTTCACTATTAGCTGATATTACAGCTCAGAACTCACTCATGGATAGTGTCAAGGATGCCCTCTCTGCCGCTCTCACTGATGCAAGAACAAAGTATAAATCCATTTTTGACCAGTTGCCTCCACCGAATGGTAACTAGTTTTGATGTTTGTCAAAAAGGGGGAGTATAGTGTATACAAGAGGAGTATACCGAGCAGATCAGCATATTCGAGTATACAGATAATTTTGACAGGGGAAGCAGTGATCACCGAGTAGTGAACCGAGCAGTGAATACAGAATATTGATCACAATGCATGCATAATCAAAGTTATGTACAGTATATTGATAAGGGGAGTATATCTGAGTATACTATTTTATTGACAATTGTATATACTATCAGTTTAGTCAAATTTTGTAAGTATATAGATTTTTTTTGAGTTATGACTTTGAAAAAAAGTTTTGTCAAACATTTCAAAACTAATGTCAAAAAGGGAGATTGTTACTATTTACTAAGTTGTCATTAGTTTTATGTCCAAAGTCATTCTATATAACCTAGTCGGTTATTACTACCAAAATATTCAGTCAGTAAGCATAGAGCAGTCGATTACAGAAGTTACAAGTCACATAGTTTAGTATACACCGAGCTATCTACCGAGTAATGTTCTATGATTACCGAGCAACAAAGATGGTATACCGAGTTGATACACACCGAGTAAAATGTGTTACCAGATTCATTGAACCTAGAGACATATGGAAACATGTTACAAAGATCGAGGAACAAGGAACCGTTAACACATTGGAAATTGCACTTAAGATTTTGTATGATTTTGAGGACATCTATCCAATGAAATAATTGTGTATGGTTATTCATTTAATGAATCATGTTTGTAAGATTGAAGCATGAACAAGATCACCATTACAAAAGATCTATTTATACAACATGAATTGATGATCAAACATGTGTGTGAAGAGAGACATATGTGAAAAGCAAAATCATGGGAAAGCACTGAGTGTTATGACTGTTATGATTGACAGAGATACACAGAAGTCACTGAGAAGGATTTCAGAGAACAGTCAAGGAATAGAGTAAACAGAAAGGTTTATCGAGTAAATTTATGGGTTACCGAGGTATGCTATAAGCAAGGTAATCTCATTTTGAGCACATAGAATCTGCTTTAACATTTCAGATGTGAAGTTGCAGATATTTTGTAAGATTTTGATTGTAATATTTTGAGTTGTAAGAGAAACCTTTAACAAGGTAAAAGACTCTAACAAAGTCTATAAATTGTAAAGCCTTTAACCAGGTGCAACATTTAGAATAAGTGTTGTAAAATCCTTTAGCAAGGTAGATCTAAAGATCTTGATAATCCTAACAGGGTTAGCTATAAAAAAATAGCTAAACATGTAGCTCTAACCGAGCAACCTTTATTATTGCAATAGTGAAGTTGTGGGTGTCATCCCCACCGCAATTTTTCTCTCTAACCAAGAGTTTCTGCGTAACCAAAATATATGTGTTATGGAGTGAATCATGTATGATTGTTATTTATTTGTTTTAGCATTATATTATGTTACAACAGTTTTTGGTTTATACTTAACAGTAAAGTTATTGTTGAAGAAAGGATTTGAAGTACTGATTCAACCCTCCCCTCTCAGTACATTAGCTTTCCATAGTGGGCCTAACATTAAATGCATGTGGATACTTTTGCTTGAACATCCCAAACCGTCTCCCTCTGTTGAGTGGAGGATTCCATTTGAATGTATTCTTCCTAATTTTACCCCACTCTTGCCATCCAAGATTATTCGGCAAGGCAAAAATTTTAGGTTTGTTATTGGTCCTATTCTAAATTTCACATTTCATACCTTGTGGTCTCCATTTTGTTTGCCCTGGATGGGATTATTCCTTCATATATTGTTTGGTGGCACATTTGTCCACCCAACAACCATTTCATACACCCATTATGGAATATGTTTCCCATCCAACATCTCCGCCTCCAAATTCTTGTTGTTCAACATTTCTATCTCTAGTCTATCTCCCCTTTTTCTACTTGTCTCTCCATGATCCTTCATGCCTTGTTGACGTTTGAATTCAAACCCTACCCTACACTCGCTCTCCCCTACTCCCGCTCACCTCTACTCCCTCTCCGTTTTCGTAGTAGAATGGATCGTATTATTATTATTATTGAATTATATGATATAGTTCACTTATATTTATTGAATTATATGATATAGTTCACTTGTATTTGTTGAACAAACCAGAATAATGAGAGGGGGGGTGAATCAGTATTCCCTAATGAAATAGACTACTTTGATAAATTGAAACTTATCTTAATCTTAGATGAATTGAAATTTGCAATAGAAGTAAGATGCACAATATACACAACCATAAGAGAGACACCAAATTTTTATATGTGGGAAACCCAAATAGTAAAAACCACAAAGAGGGTTAACTCTCAAGATAATATAACTAAAACTATATGGGATTACAAAAAGAGGCTCACTGTCAGAGGGCTCACTACCCAGATTACAACGGCTCACTGTTGGAAAGGATCACTACCAAAAAGAAAAGAAATGAACCAAGAAATTTTCATCTACATATGCATGGGATCAGTTCTTATTAAGTTCAGACAACACACTAAATTTTTTCCAGTAGTTTCGGTTAAGAAAACTCTGCAAAACACTCCACTATCTGCCTGCTCCAAAACACTGTCACACTAAATCTATCCTTCTCTTTTACTCAATCAGCATCAACTTCTTTTTTCCGTTGCTTACCACCTCACTCTTCACTTACTTCATCGCAATTCATTTCACTCATACTTTATATCTCTAATATTTCATGTCTCTCATATATATATATATATATATATGAGTCACAAAAAATGATATTTCAATGGTCAAATCACATGTTACTCTAGACGTATAAAAATGACCACTTTCCTAAGTGAATATTTAATATTCATTTTAACCTTTCTCCCCTACTTAATTAAATTTTGTTTAATTAAATTATTCATGATTAAATTACTTAATTAAATTTTGTTTAATTAAATTATTCATGATTAAATAAGTTACTCAATTTATTTAATTAAGTTCACCTAAGCCTTTAATTAAATAAATCACTTTATTTAATTAATTCCCCTTTCTCTCCTTTTAATTAAAATTACATTTAATTAAATTGTTCATTACAAATAAATAAACCTAATTTATTTATTTAAATCCCCCCACTTGTATTTATGCAAGTTGAATCTATTTTAGTTGAAATAAAGTAATTTATTTTAATTAAAATTCCCCCCCACCGACTTGCGAAATCCTACATATCCCACTTGCCTCTCTAAACCCCCTTCTAGATTCTTCTAATCACTTCTAAATTATCCTAACCCATCTCCTAAATATTGTCACGTCCCTAAGCAAAGGGAAGTCTTTTCTCAAACCCTCAAAGTCTTTGAAAACCATTAAAGGCTTTATGTCTTCAACAAGTTAACCTCCAAAGTCTTCCAAACCATTAATGGTTAACTCAACCTTCTTACATGGTTAGAGACTTTTTGCCTAACTCGACCTTCATATAACCCAAGGGTCTCATCAAGCATTCATGGCTTTACCCTTGGTTATCTTCTTAACCCTTGTACAAGAGTTTACCCCTTGGATAAAAGCTTTATGCAATGGATTTCCTTAGCCTAACCTTAACCCTTACCTTCTAAGGTAACCATGAGGTCTTCTTAAGCATTTAATGCTTCTTACATCTCCTCTCAAGCAGTCTTATGTTGACAATTGTCACCATTTCATTGGTGAGAATTGTAAACATAGATTGATAACTTTCAATCTTGGCCCTTGATAAGATTATCCAATCTTGACCATTCATTGCCCCGTTTTTCTTATAAATAGAGCCCTCGTTCTCTCATTTTCATATCCAAGCCTTTAGTATCAAACTTATAGACATTTTACCAAGCATCTAATCTAAATCATTTTAATCAAGCATTTAGCCTCTCTTTGAATAGAAATCATCTAAATAAGCATTTTTAGAGGCATTTCTAATTATCATAGCATTATCATATTAAACTAGTATAGCATGTTAGGATAGTTTTTACTAATCATTTTATCTTATGCTCATATCCATGCTAGTTTAAATCATGTTAGATTTAGTATCGTCCATAAATAGGAATGCATTCATACTAGATTGATCAATATCCCTCATTCTCATGGTTGTCATCCCTAAGTCACTTTTCTCAGTGATCTGAGAGCAAAGGCATTGGCTTGAGGGGTCCTGTGAGATAGAGAACAATGGAACATCCCTTGGGAAGTTGAGTTATTCAATATAACTCCATAACTTGCACCGAGAGTCCCATTGGTGTGTGGACTTGTCCAGAAACCGAAATATCCATTTCATTGCTCCACTTTTCTCGCACACATTTTTGGTGTCCACCGTGGGGCAATACCCCATAAATAACATCATTTTTGATACAGGACAAATATTGTAGGTACACAGAAAAGCTGAGTTAGCACGTTGATGCCTTCTTTTAGTGCATCTGGGTCGTTTGTCAGTGCATCCAGTAGTCAAACTAGCGCAAAACATTTCCTCTGGTAATTGATAAACCTCAGCACATTGAAACATTAGTTTAGCGCATCCAAGCAATAGTTTAGTGCATCGGGCCCGTTTGTTAGCGCATAGGTGCTTTTCTGTAGCACGTAGGTTCTGCAGTTTAGCGCATAGTTGTAACGGAAAGAAAAAGAAAGCATAGTTTGCAACCGAGGCAAAAAGTTAGGCTTGTGTAAGCTTACATTAAATTCAAAGTCTTTCACTAACTGGTGTTTTGTTGCAAGTTACTAATTTCTATTTTGTAGGTTGGAGGATTTCAATTGTTTTAACATTTGATTTTTTTTGTTTCTAACTTTTTCTAAGTTAGTTATTAAAAATATTTCATTTTCTTGTTAGTAAAAAGAACAACCTCACTTTCATTTGGTGTTACTTATAAAGAACAACAAAAGTCATTTTTTGCTTTCTTAGGAAGAACACACTTCACTTTTTGGGCTATAAAAAGAATAAGGCAAAATTTACTTTCTTGCAAAAGTTTAAAATGAACCTCACCATCCTTTGGTGTTTAAAAGGATCCACTTTATTTGGCAGGAAGTAAAAGAACCTCAATTTTAAATTCTAGGCAAAGCAAAAAAGGGAAATATTTCCCCTATTCGAATTTACTTTTGTTGACCAAATCGCAATTTTCTTCATTGACCAGGTTTGATTCAAGAATTTATTTTGGAACCACACACTTTTGCTATGAGGATTTAAAAAGAACACCATGCTTTTTGGATAAAAATCTCCAAGTAGAAGTTAGGAAATCATTGCCTTGAGGGATTAAAAAAAATCTCGTTTGCTTTGCCTCAAAAGTGGAAGGTATATGCTCTTCCCTTAACTGGGTGATCAAAAAGTCAAGCCACTCTTATGCTTTATTCATTTCAAGTACTTAATTCCTTTAGCAGGTCTGCCCTCCCGAGTTGCTCTTAAAGTGCCATTTAAATGGTCGGTGAGAGGGGAACGACCTAAGTGGGAAACAACTTTATCGCCAAGTGTTTCAACCCATTATAATCAAAAGTGGAGGTTGACTAAAGTCCCTTCAATGGTTTTTCTCAGCGATTAGCCTTCCCCCAGTATCTTTAAGATACGTAAAGCCTTTGTTCTAAAGGTTGGGAAACCTTCCGAGGGAGTTTAACACTGAAGGCTGAACATGAAGCCTGATTACAAACCTTAGCAATAGAAACCTTGAGCCGAGTCAATATCTAAACATCTTCAATATCATAGTGCAAGGGTGGGGAAGAATTCGCCCCCAATATTACTCACCATATATCTCTAGAAATAACTACCCAATTGTGAAGCGATTCACTTTGGGTTAATTTCTGGCAACGGGCAAAAAAATAGGCACCCCTAGGGGGTGACACGGTTGTTTGAGCTGATGGAGTATCGAGACTAGTGGGCTATGGTATTGTTGATGACCCTTGAATAAAGAATCTGTCTGATTTGTCTTCTTTGTATCCAAACCTGTGAAAACATTGGGGATTTGAACACATCCTCACAGAAAATACACTATCTATTTAGCATAGGCAAAATTGGTTGTCTCTTTCATGTTGTGTTTTCAATTTATATTTTCAGAAAATCATCCATCAAAATCAAACAAGTGTTGAAAATTCTAACAAAATCAGAAACAGAGCAATTAGGGCAGTTTAGCGCATAAGAGCAACTTCTTAGCACATCTAAAACATTCTCTAGTGTGTATCAGCTGAAACTTATCGCTTTCATCCATCAAAATAGCGCACAAATAGTCAAAAAATTGATAATCATTTCAGTAGTGCTTTTGCATGTCATATTAGCGCTTTAAAGCATCAACCTAGCTCATTGGGGGCAAAATTTAGCGCTTCTGGTCTAAATTTTAGCACATATTTGGGACATATCAGCGCATAATCATCCTGGTCAAAACAAAATTTAAAACTTTGAGTTAGCACGTAACATAGGTACCCTAGCGCATAGGGAACTTTGGGTAGCGCATCTAGTTCATACCTTAGCACATTCGGTCTCTGTTTTAGTGCATGGTCAAAACACAAAAAAACAAAGAGTAAACCAAGCAATTTTGGAAAATTTTATCATCACTTCTAAATACCCTTTTGGGCCTTTTATCAAACTCACTAGTTAGAATCCGAACCAAATCATCAAAGCAAACATTTCCAAAATCAAGCAAGCATCTTTAGAGAAAAATTGTTGAATCCAAAACTAGCTAGAGATAAGACTTTATCCAATCAAAATCAAGTAGTACCATCACATTGATCAAAAGGTCCACCATCTAAACAGATTCTATTAAACAAGCATACCTAGTTTAAACTTAAGTCATCAAATCGAGTCTCCATATCGGGAGACTCTTATCTATATCATTTGACACACTTTGTCGTGGGGGTGAATCTAAACCTCCACTTGATAAAGTAAGCTTGAGTTTTTAAACAGAGTATCTCAATCCAAACATCGAAGGAAACCATTGATCATTTGTGTATGACCACTCCAAAAAGGAATAATTTTTTTATATAAATCACCAACTTTTTAAATCACATCGCACATTCTTGTGCCATATGCGATTATATCTTCAAGGCAAATCAAACAAGTTTGACAAAGAACCCTTAAGAAGCAAAGCTTACATTTAGAAAGCGACATTCAGTCAACATCTAAATTGAGGAGGAAGAATCAACCCCACTTTCTTCCAACAAGTTTGCATCACTTATAATGTAGCTCGACCCGAACCACCAACCCCTGAACAAGTAGAAGAGGAGTTTGTTCCTTTTGTCACAAAAAGCTTCTACTAGATGCCCATTGTTACTCACTCTCAATGCAATAAGTAAAGTGAACCGCAACCAGAATCAAGTATGGGTCAAAGATTATCAAACCCTTTCGATTATATTGATCTGGGAGAAACAAAGATCATCGAGGAACTTCTCCAAGAATGTCAAGAAAACCCCTCATTCCAAAAACTTATGGAGAGATTCATAGAAGCTGGCAAAGAAAAATGTATGCTCATGTTAACAAGCAAAGGAGTTAGGCTTCCTAAAGATTTCAATAACGAAATCTTTAGGACAAGGTCTCAAAATTATGCTTATCAAGAACAACAAAGAGAAGAAGAAACGCGTGACCCTGAAAACATACCTGAACAACATAACATACCTGAACACAACCATGCCCAAACTAGGGATAATGAAAGGGAAGAACCTTTCCCTTGGCGAACAAATGCACCTATGGTCGCTCTTACGCAAAAAATCCAAATGCTGCAAAGACAAATGCAAGACATGCAACAAGGGACTACAATACGATACTCCTTGGATGAAATTTGTCCTTACCCCTTTGACAGGAGATTAAACATGATACCTTTTCCCCCAAATTCAGACATACCCAAGTACGATAAATATGATGGTAAGAGTGATCCCTGAGATCATGTTCGAGAATTTTGTACCATAAGCCTTGAATTTTCTCACAATGATACTTATTTAATGAGGCTATTCCCAAGAAGTTTGGGAGGGAAAACAATGGAGTGGTTGTCTAAACTTACACCTCCCATCAGATCCTTTGATGAGTTGGTAAATAAATTTATCACATAATACTCCTCTAATAATCAACACGCGATCACCATGTTGGATGTATGTAATACCAAACAAAAAAACAATGAAACATTCATGGTGTTTCTTCAACGTTGGAAACATATGGTTTCGAGGTATCCTCGAGATGTGTCTAAAAAAGAAAAGCTGGAGATCTTTATCGACAATCAAAATAGTGAGATGAGTTATCTACTCAAGATCCAATGGATATCGTCTTTTTCCAAGTTGATCGAAAATGGAATCCAAGTAGAGGAAGCATGCATCAAGAAAGGAACGTTGAAGTTCTTTAAGGAAGGAACTAATTCATACAACACTCACTTTAACAACCAAAACAACAACAACACTTTAGACAAATCCAGGTTTTGGACTAGAAATAAAAATTTTGTTAATAAGGGAGGAAATAATACTAATGATATGAAGTCCAAACAACTAGTATTGGCTTTATCAGGTAATCTGCAAGCTAACAAGAATCAAAATGGTGTTAACCAAGGCACTAACACTTATCTGCAAAATACCAATCAGGGACCTTCAAATTCAAACACCAACAAAAATACCCAAACCAACAACAATACCCAAGGCAACAACACTAATTGAGGAACTAATCCAAATCAAAGGGGTAACACCAACAATTTCCCAAATAGACACATCTACACAGCATTGGGGAAATCCTTAGAATCAACATTCTGAGAACTCCTGGCAAACAAGATTATCACATTGCCAACCATAAACAATTTCGAACCCTAGATCAAACCACCTTGGTGGAATGACTCGCATTTATGTGATTTTCATCGAAACAAAGGACATCACACAAATCATTGCATGAGGCTCAAAAACATTGTTTAAGACATGATCGATAGAGGTGATTTAACGGTTGATGGTCTCAAAATGAATGGTGATCATGACTCTTTTAAAAATTCTCTTCCAAATTACAACAAGGAAGGAGCTTCATCATCAAACGATACACGGGGAGCTCGCATAAATCATCTATACAACAACACTATCAATCACATATCAACAGAGGATAATCAGATAATTTTCATAAAGATCAAAGATAGATAGGATCATACATCAATCAATGTGACAACCAGAGCTCAAAAATATGTCTTGAAAGGGCATACATCAACATCAACCACTATCCCCAAGACTCAATATGACTTGGTAAGTCAACTGCGGAGAACTTCTGCTCAGATATCCATACTTGAGTTACTCAAACTTTCGCCAAAACATAAGGACATCTTGGAACAAGCACTAGTTGAAACAAATGTGCCTCAAGATCTGGATATTGACAAATTTCAAGCCACGGTGGCTAATATGACAGGGCCTCATAATCTCACCTTTTCCGAACATGATAATATTTCTTTGAGCCATCCACATAATACTCCCAGTCATATTGAAGTCTTAGTCTACAAACATCGAGTTAAAAGAGTATTAATAGATGGAGGAGTTGGTCTCAATATCTGTACCTTAAAACTTATCCGTGCATTGGGCTTCTTTGAGCAGTCTATTGATCCACACAAAAGGATCACCATCAAGGCATATGATGATGAAGAAGGATCATCCTAGGGAACATTGATACTACCTATTCAGGTAGGACTGATACAAAAGGACACTATGTGCCAAGTCTTAGACATAGACTTAACATATAATATTTTATTGGGTCGTCCATGGATACATGAAATGCAAGTAGTGTCGTCAACCTACCATCAGTGTGTCAAATTCCCATATAATAAACAAGAGATTTCCATCTCTGCAGACAATAACCCCTTTCAACATTGCAATGCTATGGGGGCAGCTCAAGACAACTTGGTTCCACACAACAGGGAAGCCCAAACTTCCTCAGCACCAAATCATCATCAAGGAAAGCTCAAATCTTTATCCATGGATTTCGAACAAAAGATGAAAATCAAAGAGCAAGGCATGGGAGAATACTCTTTCAAACCCATGTGTCTATCCAAATTGCGAGCATCACCAAAATCTCATGGACAACCTTCTGCATCGACACATCAAGCAACACAGCCTATCACCAAGTTTGATGGCAAATTTATTCAATTGGGAACACTAGCACATGAATCAAAAGAGAAAGACATCCTTAGTTGGCTATACAAGGATGAGGGAGAAGTCAGAGTTGCTACTATGGAAGTAGCCATACCAACACAACAATATGGAAAAGGATTCCTAATCATGTAATGGATGGGATACAATGGCAAAAGACTTATAGGAAAGTGACAAAAAGGCATTACAGAACCACTGGACCCTCCTTCACAATTTTCTCGAGACAAAACAGGACTAGGATATGGACACAACATACCCCCAAGGCAGAAACAAAATAAATATCAAAAACCTCAGCGGAAAGCAAAGAAGAAATGCAACGAGGACTCATGGCAAGAGGCACTACACCAAGCAGCAGAAACAATAAGAAAAGAGCAAGAACACCAAGAAAAAGAAAAACGACAAGAGGAGCTAAACATTCAAAAGGAAGAAGCATCTTATGAGGAAGTACAACATGTTCGGGAACCTATTCAAAACAAGGCAGAATCACCTCTCCAGGAAATCACTACTCCCCAAGGAGAAACAGTGTATGAACTAATGAAAAGGGTGCAAGCAAGCTCTGATTCGGAATCAAAGAAAACTACAAGACTGGTCTCAATTATCAAGGATCTCTTTTCACCCTACAACATGCATGTCCACAACACTAAAAGATTATGGGATAGCACTTCTAAAACATATTCTAATGACTATGAATGGGGCAGTTGTTCAAATGTTACTGAAGATGTCTCTAAAGGTGCTATTAATACATCCCTTTCTCAGGAAGGACAAGGCACAAAGTCTCGATTACTTTAATTTGGTCCATAACATATCTATGAAGCTAAGGAAAATGAGTAGCGACACTACGAGCAAGTCTACACGGAAGATAATACCATTGAAGACCTTGACCATATCATTAACTTACCCAATATCCTAGACAACTCTAACAATACCTCTATCATGACACTTACCGCAACCGACCTCGACCCACCAAATGACTCTTTACCGCTTGTATTTCCTAATTTGATAGATTGGGATGAACCTGAACACCATGACATACTTATTTTCCCAGATGATTAATCCATTGTCCATTACCTATGTACTATCAACCCGGAAACAGACTCTACCAGTGAACAAAATAATGATATCTGCAATTGGGAGGGTGCCAAGTCTCTCAGTCGCAAAAATGAAAGAAACAAATGATCTAATATTGAAAACCAGTCAATGGAAGCATTGGATCACAAAATAGTCAAAATAAAGGATGCATATAAGGGTGAAAACCTTTTGAAGGCGCCTAAGGATGTGAGACTTGACACTCTTCCTGAACACTATCAGGAGTGATCACCCATATTGATTGAGCCCACTCAATCAATTAACATTGGTACAGAAGAAGCAGCTGAAAGCATACACCTAGCAGAAGAAAAACTAGAGTTTATCAAATTCTTCAAATAAAAGCAAATCAATTTTGCTTGGTCTTGTGCTGATATGCCCAGAATAGATCCAAACTTAATCATGCATCATTTATCTATTGCTCTAGGAGCTAAGCCAATGAAACAAAAATTAAGAAAGATGAATCCACATGTAGCATTAATGGTCAAAGTTGAACTAAAGAAGTTGTTAGACGTTAGATTCATTCAACCTATAGACTATGCTGAATGGATTTCAAAAATTGTACCAGTTTCAAAACCAAATGGAAGCATTAGAATATGCACAAATTTTAGAGATGTCAACAAAGCCTATCCAAAGGATGCCTTTCCTTTGCCCAACATTGACATAATTGTAGACCTCACAGTAGGCCATGCAATGCTATCATTAATGGATGGTTTCTCTGGCTATAATCAAATCAAGATAGCTCCAGAGGATCAAGATAAAACGACGTTCACCTGTCCTTGGGGAACGTATTGTTGGAGTGTCATGCCTTTTATTTTAAGAATGTTGGGGAAACTTATCAAAGAGAAATGATGATAATCTTTCATGATATGATGTATACCTTCATGGAGGACTATGTGGATGATTTACTGGATAAGTCATTCACCTGAGAAAAACATCTGGGCATATTAGATAAAATCTTTCAAAGATTGGAGAAATTCCAAGTCAGGCTAAACCCTAAGAAGTGTGTCTTTGGGGTAACATCAAGCAAATTATTAGGCTACATTGTGTCAACAAAGGGAATTGAAGTAGATCCAGTGAAGGTACAGGCCATCATGGAGATGCCACCTCCCAGGAACATTAGTCAACTCATATCTCTACAAGGACAACTATAATCAATCGAGCGATTCATAGCCCAACTAGCAGATAAAAGTTTACCATTCAATCATCTTCTACATAAGAACATACCATTCAGATGGGAAGCCAAGTGTGTGGAATCACTTTATCAAATCAAGCATTATCTAATGAATCCACCAGTTCTAGTACCACCAATAGCAGGAAAGTCGCTCAGTCTCTACATATCAACAACAAACATATCTTGGGGGCACTGTTAACACAAGAAGATCAAGAAGGCAAGGAACGAGCTATATATTACATTAGCAGAACATTAAATGGATATGAGATAAATTACACATTCATTAAGAAGGCTTGTTTAGTTGTAGTCTTCGCCTCTCAAAAATTCTAACATTACATGCTAGCTCACACAATCAAGCTCATAGCAAAAATTGATCCTCTCAAGTATTTACTCAACAAAGCAGCTCTCACCGGTCGACTGGCTAAATGGGTCATGATTCTCAGTGAGTTTGATATCCAATACACAAAGCGTCGGGCTATCAAGAGACAAGTAATTGCAGATCAATTAGCTGAAGCACCATTACCACATAAGCAACCAATGAAGGTAGAATTTCTAGACAGGGATATCCTTACTGTTACACTCAAGCAATGGACCCTGTACTTTGATAGTTCTATACACAACATGGCTCAGGTGTCCGCATCTTGTTCATCACCCCTAAAGGACATACCATTCCAAGATCATATAGACTCATGTTTCCATGCACCAATAATATCGCTGAGTATGAAGCCTTGGTCACAGGAATCAAAAGGGTTGTAGAATGGAGAATTATGGAACTGAAAGTCTATGGAGATTCCCAACTAGTTATAAATTAGACCAACAATGAATATCAGACAAAAGATGACAAGTTGTTGCCATATAAAAGAATGGTAGATGACTTCAAACAGTACTTTGTACATATCACCTTCGAGTAAATACCAAGGTTGGACAACAGAGTGGCCGATGCAATGGCTACTATCGCTTCACTGCTACAAATTCCACAGCAACGAAGTCGTTATGAGTTCCTGGTAGAGCAACTGTTTTCCCTAGCCTATGACAATTCTGCATCCCATGTTATATATGCCTTAATCGGTTCAGACTCTCCTTTATACGGGACAATTTATGAGTACCTTAAAACCAATACCCTACCCATTGACCTATCTCGTAATAAAAAACACAATTTTATCCGGCAAGCCGCCCGTTATACTTTAACCACTGATACCCTTTACCGTCGATGTCTAGATGGTACTCTTCTTCATTGCCTTGATCGTAATGAATCTGACTCTGCTTTACATGAGCTTCATGAGGGTATCTGTGGCACGCATTCAAGTGGTCCTACTCTCACTAAAAAACTTCTGAGAATGGGATATTACTAGCTGACAATGAAGAAAGACTCTTATCAATTTGCAAAGAAATGTCCTAAGTGCCAAATCCATGGCAACCTTATTCATGCACCAACATAGGAGTTACAACCATTTACAACATCTTGGCCTTTCTGTGAATGGGGACTTGATTTAGTAGGGAAAATCCATCCTTCCTCTTCAAATGGACACAAGTTCATTATCACTGCAACAAAGTATTTCACAAAATGGATTGAAGCAGTCCCACTAACCACAATAACTGGAAAGCAGATTGCCTCATTTATTCTCAATTATCTAATTTGCAGATATGGCATTCCCAGTTCCATCATCACAGACAATGGGTGTCCTTTCAAAAATCAAGATGTGCGAGAACTATGTGAGAAATTCAAAATCCAACATCGTTTCTCTACACCTTACTACCTACAGGGGAATGGTCAGGCTGAGGCATCAAAGAAAACAATCTTGAAAATCCTAAAGAAGACAGTAAATGATGCAAGTAAAGATTGGCATGTACAACTCAATTAGGCACTTTGGGAATACCTACAGGACACCTACAGGAGCTACGCCATATTCATTGGTGTATGGATCATAAGCAATTTTACCTCTGGAGGTAGAAATTCCATCACTCAGAGTATCTTTAAAAGGCTTCATATTAGATGAGGAGTATTGGGTCAACAGATTGCAAGAACTAGAACTTTTGGATGAAAAATGACAACATGCCTATGATCATCTCAAAGCATACCAGCAACACATGTGCAGAAGCTACAACCACAAAGTCATCCCTAGGATTTTTA
This sequence comes from Cryptomeria japonica, assembly GCF_030272615.1. NCBI lineage: Eukaryota > Viridiplantae > Streptophyta > Pinopsida > Cupressales > Cupressaceae > Cryptomeria > Cryptomeria japonica. The sequence continues at coordinate 309,814,791 of NC_081414.1, forward strand.
AAGTCGGAGATATTGTACTCAAAGAAAATCCCAGAAATCAACAGGATTGAGAAAATAAGGGGAAGTTTGAACCTAATTGGTTAGGTCCCTATGTTATCATATCCACCTATGGATCAAGCACCTATCAGCTAACAACTTCAGAGGGCGACGTGCTCGACGAACCAACCAACAACATACATCTGAATAAATTCTATACTTGAGTGGTCTAATGCACGAAAAAAATGAAAAATACAAAAAAATTGAAAAAATTAGAAAAATATAAAAAAATCGGAAAAACAAAAAGGTGCAATAAAAACAAGTGGTGAAAACCTGGCAACATGTGCTATTTGTGAGGGAAAAACTCCTCTATCTATCATTACTCATATATTTTTGCATCCGAAGTCAAAGCTAATGGCCATCGCCCAACACTTTATAGGCAGCATTATCCCGAACATACTTAGCGTGGTCATTGTCCTTGCTTATCTAAAGATCAGTTCATTACATTCCACCATGGCCTGGTAATCACTGTAAGTATCCACATCGATTGGTATCTATAGCTAGGGGCAACGTTTCTCTAACCTCAAACATTCCAACAACAAGCAAACAAGAATCACAACATGGTAAGAAAATCATGTCAACAATAGCTCATCGGCCGTGAGAAACAAAACACTGATCCAATTAACAACTTCAACACACACATGATGGATGATTTTCTTAATTATAATTTTTTTTACATCTCGTATGAAGTTTTGACTATTTTGCACTTCAAATTGTTGAAACATTGGATCTCTTGAATTTCTCAACGATGCATTGAACTAGAGAAAATCATAGGGGAGTCTAATACTTTTTTTTGGTTTTCTGTCTATGAGGTGATCACTTATAGTGTGAAAATTTTATCTTGAGACGTGATTGGAAAGATATCACTGAAGACATTGTTCCACTTTGCGCATACAAATGGTTAAATCTTTTCTGTTTATACGCAAGCAACACTTAGGTTGTCTTGGTTTAATTATACCTCGACGCTTGTGCCATCTTGCAATATCAAAATCCATGTACGTTTTACTCAGGTCATTATGGTTCAATTATACCATTATGCTTGTATAAACTCCCAACATATCATAAGCTCAATGATGACAAAGAAAAACAAAGCAAAGACATGTGACTACACATGAATGAAAACAAGAAACAAAGGGTGATCAATTAGTTGCATATCATTTTACACTTGCATTAGCTGCATAGCATTATCATACATCTCATTTTCAAGATACATCTCACATCATATCATTATCATACATCTCATTTTCAAGATACATCTCACATCATCCATCAACAAAATCAAGATACGTAAAGCATCATCATATTTTCATCTTTATCACTCATACATCATAATCAAAATCAAAAGCATTACCTTGTTGATAAACCATCCCATCCATACGAAGATCATGTCTCTAGGTGCACAATCCAATAGATCCGAGAGGGTAGTTCAACATTATGGCAAACATCTGGAGGAGGAAATTGAGATAGAGGACTGGCTGGAAAAAGACCTGATAAAAGGGGATTTGAAACATCTGGAGGATGTTATCAGAATTGTAAAAGAACAGGTTGAGGAGGATAAAGACAATATCAATACTTAGGTTGCTCGAATTGAGAAGGCTCTGAAAAGCTTCATGAACCATAGTCTTGAGGTCCTAAGAGTTTCGTCACATAATATGAATGCCTTGGTGGATCACTTAGAGAGGAAAAATCAGGATAAGAACTTGGTAATCATTGAAGATGTACCGACCTCCAGCTCCACCCATCAAATTTCCAGGCGAAGGACTAGGCAGAACACCACTGAGATGGAGACCAAAATGAAAGATATCTAGCTGAAACAGGAGAGCAATGATCTGAGAGAAGCTGCTAAGGTGATGATGCTTTTGGTTTAGAATGCTGAGGAGTCTATAAAAGTTTTCAATTAATATGTAATGTTGGGTTTTGGATGCCAATTTCTTGTTGGCTCCTTACTATCTTTTTGTCCTAGCTGTTGGTTTTTGTGCTGGTCTTTTGTAGCTATTTTGTCTTGTTTCTTTCGTAATGTAAGTGGGTTTGGGGTCCCTTGAAACCTATTTTTTCTTAATCAAAAACATTATGGCAAACAACAACTATATAGATATCCATTCCTCGTTCTCTCTGCTGAACAGATTCAATATTTATTAGTCATCAAAATTAACTAAATAATTTCACTCCTTAAATTTGTATCTTTCTAAATTCTATGATATATGATTTTTTCACCACAAACATCATATCAATACATATCATCATCCATAATGCATCACATGTAAATTAGAGAAATCGGATATATATATATATATATCTCAAAAATGGTCGAAATGTACAAGGGATGCCATGTCTGTCAAAATACAACAAAATGATCAAAATACAACAGAGACAAGTCTCTCAGGTATGACTATCTCCTGAGGTTGACGGTCTCGTAGCAGATGTTCCAGCTCCTAGATCTCCCTCAGGTGGATCACGTCGAGAAGGCCCCATAACACCTCTGCTCTCTGTCCTTGTCTGACTCAAACCAGACCGACTGGCTACATAGCTAGGAGCTCTTTGCTCTCTAGGGACTAGATCCTCATATAACTGCCTATAGTACTGTAATGTCCCCACTTTGAAATAAAGTTCAATAATAAATGATAATAATAAAATTAAAATATTTAAAATTAAATTAAAATATAAAGTAAAATAATTAAATATAATTAAATATGATTAATTAAAAATTAATTAAGTTAATGAAAAGTCAAAAGAAATGAAAGGAAAGGTTGTGACTCCCTCAACAATGAGATATAAAAGGGAGAAGAGAACCTCATTTGAGAGGGGGGAATAATTTGGAAATGAGAAGTGCAGATCTAATTTAAATGATAAGTGTAGATCTGATTATGAGAGGTTGTGTCCCTTTCAAAGGGCAGAAACAATGAAGAGTTGCACTCTTTCAAAGGGTGCTAATGGTGAAAGGGTGTATCTCTTGCCAAAGGGTATACGTGATGAAGAGGTGTGACCTCTCCCTCACATTGAGAGATATAAAGGAAAGGAATCAAAAGCATCTAGTAAGATCACCATGGATCAAATCAGATCAGAACTGTTATTAAGTTACAGGCAGTAACATCCTTGTTCTTGGTGGTATGCATGGGGATGTGTTTAATAAGTATGCTTAATATATGAAGCCCAATAATGTTCTTATGCAGAATAAATAGTAATATTAATATGGACTGCAATATGTATGACAATCATACTTAATTTCATATATATATTCATAATACATAAGAAATTAGTATACGTATAGTCTAAAACATGTTATTACTATCAGTATTTAAGAAGTGGGGAAGGAGATGTTCCTAATAGAGGACATTACAATTGGTTTGATACTTACATTAAGAACTAGGGATGTTTGATGGACAAATAATTTATTTATGAATATTTAATTGATTGATTTGCGAAATATCATTGATTTGATGCATGTTAAGGTGGAGTTGTCTCCTAATATATTCAGTCTGAGTCATAAGTATCTTGAAATTGATTAATTATGGCTAAAGCATCCCTAAACCCACAAGGGGACATTACAAGTACTCGGCCTCCTTGGCTGTGTACCGTATCTTCCTCAGTGTGTCCCGCATCGCACCACCACTTGTCGCTCTCTGCAATCTCTCTGCAAGCTCCTCTGCCTGACCTCGACGCTCTCTCTCTGTATCCCGCTCTGCCATAATCTATGTAATCTGGCGCTGTTGTGCTAGGACCTGTACCTGTAACTGCTGCACTGAGACCTATAAGGCTCTAATCTGAGAGTCCTATCGATGGGTAGGTACCCTAATCTGAATGGGTACCTATGTCGTGCTCCCATCTATGCGTGTCCCTGTACGAGGTGCTGGTGGAGGTAGAACATGTGATCTCCTCCTATGAGTGGGTCGCCTCTCATCCTTTATACCCCCCGTAGCCGCTAACACTGTGCCTACCCTGCTAGTACCACTAACACCAAGGAGTAGTCCTCCTCCTCTCCCTCTGTCTCCACCTTGTCCTCTATCTTGTCCTCTATCTCTCCCTTCGTCGCCACCTCTTCCTCTCTCTCTCTCTCTCTCTCTCTCTCCCCAAACCAACTCCACCACTTCCTCCTCCACCTCCTCCATCACCTCCTCCATCATCCCCACCTCCCTCTCCAACCTCCTCTCCCTCCTCATCTCTCTGTCTCACTCCCCCTCGCCTCTCTGGTGGCTCATCCTCCTCATCATCAAAAGCAGGTATCATCTTTGCTAGATCCAATGTTCGTGCCACTGCATGTGCCACGAAGTAGGTCGAAAACTCCTTCGTCATCCCCGCATCCACAACCCTAGCTCCGTAATCCCAGATCTGACCTGCTAATGTCATATACTCCTCTATTGCAGCTACGCTATCCACTATGGGCCCCACTCAGGCACATCTTGTCTCCGACGAGCATATAAGCAAGCTCCTTGTGGCATCCCCTATTGTCTCCCATACTGCAGCTACACACAGCTATGCAAGAATTGCTTGATAATAAAGGACGTTTGCCCGATCAAATATCTAGACATAAACATAGGGTATCTCTAACCTGTCCTCCGCCAATACCTCATAGTCCATATACGGTCTCCAGATAACCATATCAATATCATCTAATGCTCTTCGCTAGTGCTCTAGTTTGCGCAACTTATGTTGAACAACTATCCCTGTATACCCATATGCATAGGCCCGTCCAACTGGCCTATCCCTATCTGCAAGTGGTCTCACCAAGGGAATGTGATCCCAAGCCCAGACCTGTAGTAATATCACTCCTACTGACAAACTGTCATATCCTAGATACATCACCTGATGAAGCTCTCTGTAAAGGTGGGCTAACATGCAGGACCCCCATGCAAACCTGCATCCCTGTGTAACCATGTCCTCCAAAACCAACCCCCATCCAACAACTAGTCCCTTCGACCTGCAGTCGGGACACAAGAATCCACCAATGAAACCTACTAAAACAGAGGGTAGAGGAGCATAATCAAGATCCACAAACTCCTGCCATGGGATCTCATATCCACAAATCTGATCATCCTGGAGGATGCGACGGAGAGCCTGTGTCCCACCCTCCTTAGTTTGCTCATACGACAACAAGGCCCCCATAATCAGAATTTGTGGAATGCAGTAACAGTCCTCAAGTGTGACTGTTATCTCGCTAGTAGCCAAATGAAAGGTGTTCGTATCACTATGCCACCTCTCTGCCAAAGTTGTCAACAAACCCTGGTTAATGATATACCGAGGCATGTCTAATAATGAATTCAAGCCGCATCTCTCAATCACATCCCTATCAGCCTATGTCAATCACGGAATCAATGACCATAGTCGCAAAAATCGTTCTCGTGACTGAAGTACACCAAGTTGTGCTTGCAAAACAACAAATGTCCATCATCAGTTCCCACATCTATCTGATATATCCAATCAAAAAAAAATCAACTTGAAACAATGAAGCATCAAATCAAGTTCCATATCAAAAATTAAATCATCAAATCAAGTTCCATATCAAAAATCAAAGCATCAAATCAAGATCCATATTGAGAGTCAAGTTCCATATCGAAAATCAAATCCATATTGAGAAATCATATCAAAGACTCATAACGCAAGCATCATATCGTGAAATCACATCAAAGACTCATAACACAAGCATCATATCGTGAAATCACATCAAAGACTCATAACACAAGCACCATATCGAGAAATCGTATCAAAGACCCATAACGCAAGCAACTCAAAAATCCATATCGCAAAAATCATATTAGGAACCATATTGGAAATCATAAATCGAAACTCATATTGGACATCAAATTCAATCGCAAGGCAAAAATCAAAGATCCACATCAACAGAAAATCAGGATCCTCATTCACACAATCAATCAACTTGACACTTCATACACGACAAAATTTTTTGGCAGACTCTCAATCAAGACTCTGACAACATCACAACAGGCAAAACATTGGCTTGACACCCATCCCAAAATGCTTAGCAGGCACTTATTCACTCCTAAGCCATCTACCTCATCTATTTTCCCCTTGTGACGCATTATCCAAAATCATTTTTACCAACTTTTTTAACCCACGTGCTAAAACAGTCCTTCCATGTGCTATGCTGCTAGACATGCACTAACCTACTCCACCTATGCGCTAAAATCTTTCTTCTATGCGCTAGGAGACTCAATGTGTTATTATACATTGCCATCACACTAAAATATTTCCTCTACGCGCTAGCCTAACTTCCACACGCTCAACCCTGTTTCACCTATGCGCTAAATAACCCTATCTGCTATCTTGCACCTACGACGCGCTACAAAACATACCTTAGATGCTACCCTAGTTACAAAACCCTACGCGCTACAAATCTTATCGTATGCGCTACGCGAGACACCCTATGCGCTAAAACAATGAAATTCAAAGAAAAAAATAAAAAACATGACCAAAATTGGCAAAATGAATTAAAAACGTGGCAAAATTTAGGTGACTTACAGGTGGACCATACACGGCGGGCCTCCGGTATCGACGAACACACTCAAATCAGTGAGAAGCATAAGGAACCAACATTTTTGTCAGAGCTAAGGTGTCACAATCACAAGGAGACAAATGTGCAAATGACAAGAATAAAATCACTTTTTACCTTTTTATAGGGTAAAATTCAAAAAGGGTTAGTAGGTGGGGCATGTATTTTGCTCATTTTGTCACTTTTAACCGTATTAAAAATCATTTTCGGGAGATGAATCAATTCCAATGCATTCAACACGGTCAACATTTAAAAATGCAATCAATTTAAAAACACTTATTGAAATCAACAAATTTTTCAAAATACTTGATTCATTTCCCGAGGGGGCATCATCAATATCATTCAATCTGGGGCACGACATCATTGTATCGACATCTTGACACAAAAATCATATCTGGCAATTTTCTTTGAATCAACATGTGCACACACGTCTCTTCAAAGAGGGGCAAAATGTAGACGTATAAAAATGACCACTTTCCTAAGTGAATATTTAATATTCATTTAAACCTTTCTCCCCTATTTAATTAAATTTTGTTTAATTAAAGTATTCACATTCATCTATTTGATTAAATAAGTTACTCAATTTATTTAATTAAGTTCACCTAAGCCTTCCATAGCCTTTAATTAAATAAATCACTTTGTTTAATTAATTCCCCTTTCTCTCCTTTTAATTAAATTTACATTTAATTAAATTGTTCATTACAAATAAATAAACCTAATTTATTTATTTAAATCCCCCCACTTGTATTTATGCAAGTTGCATCTATTTTAGTTGAAATAAAGTAATTTATTTTAATTAAAATTCCCCTCCACCCACTTACAAAATCCTACATATCCCACTTGACTCTCTAAACCCCCTTCACTTTTAAATTAGCCTTACCCATCTCCTAAATATTGTCACGTCCCTAAGCAAAGGGAAGTCACTTCTCAAACCCTCAAAGTCTTTGAAAAACATTAAAGGCTTTATGTCTTCGACAAGTTAACCTCCAAAGTCTTCCAAACCATTAATGGTTAACTCAACCTTCTTACATGGTTAGAGACTTTTTGCCTAACTCAACCTTCATCTAACCCAAGGGTCTCATCAAGCATTCATGGCTTTACCCTTGGTTATCTTCTTAACCCTTGCACAAGAGTTTACCCCTTGGATAAAAGCTTTATCCAATGGATAACCTTAGCCTAACCTTAACCCTTACCTTCTAAGGTAACCATGACGTCTTCTCAAGCATTTAATGCTTCTTACATCTCCTCTCAAGCAGTCTTATGTTGATAATTGTCACTATTTCATTGGTGAGAAGTGTAAACATGGATTGATAACTTTCAATCCTGGCCCTTGATAAGATTATCCAATCTTGACCATTCATTGCCCTGTTTTTTCTATAAATAGAGCCCTCATTCTCTCATTTTCATATCCAAGTCTTTAGTATCAAACTTATAGACATTTTACTAAGCATCTAATCTAAATCATTTCAATCAAGCATTTAGCCTCTCTTTGAATAGAAATCATCTAAATAAGATTTTTAGAAGTATTTCTAATTATCATAGCATTATCATATTAAACTAGTATAGCATGTTAGGATAGTTTTTACTAATCATTTTATCTTATCCTCATATCCATGATAGTTTAAATCATGTTAGATTTAGTATCATGCATAATTAGGAATGCATTCATACTAGATTGATCAATATCCATCGTTCTCATGGTTGTCATCCCTAGTCACTTTTCTCAGTGATCTGAGAGCAAAGGCATTGGCTTGAGGGGTCTTGTGAGATAGAGAATAATGGAATGTCCCTTGGGAAGTTGAGTTATTCAATATAAATCCATAACTTGCACCAAGAGTCCCATTGGTGTGTGAACTTGTCCAGAAACCGAAATATTTGTTTCATTGCATCACTTTTCCCGTACACAATTACAAATACCAAAGCAAAACATAATCTTTCAAGGTCAGCTTGACTCGGAAAGAGAATGTCCTTAAAACACGCTACCAAAACACAACAATCACTATCTTACTCAACATTATGAGGTTAAAGACATAAACAACGAACCATCAAAAGATTATTATCATAAATCAAGAAACTAGAGGAAATCGAAGCACATAGAATTGCTCAAAATTGCATAACGAAGTATACTATTGAAGCACATCATCCGAAGCATCAAAACCATGAATACACCAATCTCAATCAATGACATTAATGATATCAAAAATTGTACTATCATATCTCCATCAAGACACAAATGTGGAGGACTGCACTTCAAAAATAAGCCAACTACATACCATCAGATTTCATGAACGATTGGAGCTCTAAATTGATTGCCATAACCAATAGGTCAAATCTCTCTCATCGAGATAAATGTATTCTCATACTGACAATAGATATTTTCAGAGCAGTAAACATGTCTGCAATATATCAACAACAACTAAGATCTGTCATCTGCAACATACATACCTATCTTCCATTGTTATACATCGCATCATACATACCTATCTTCCACTATTGTGCATCACATCTGAACCAATTTGGATCACTAGGTTTGACATCAATGACAAGTAAGACAAGTATTACTAACAATATTAATATTAAAATATTAATTCCCACTATGTAATTTATGAGAGTATTTTTATGTGAGCTCTGTTTGGTGAGGAATAATAAATAATATACTTTTTATTTGCATATCTATGTTTGAGTGGGATGGTTATTTACCTTGGTTTTGATAATTTTAATGTTATATTTGATTGGTGGGAGTTGGTTTTGGGTTTTGTAAGTTAATCTTGGTTTATGAATTATTTTTACAAGTTGATTTGTGGGGGTTGGTTGAGTTTTCCCTTACACATTTTTGTGAGGGAAATTATTATCGTTTTTATGTGATTTCCTTGAGAGGGGAGGTTGCTGATTGATGGTGATTTTTGATGGAGTTTTGAGAGGGTTTTGAATTTGTGTGTGATGGGAGAGATTTGAAGGAGTTTTCTTCCAATTTCTTTTACCAATTGAAAAAGGATTTTCTTGGAGATTGTTTTGGAATTTTTGTGGAAGCATTTGTTGGATTATTTTCTTGTATTCTTGCCTTTTTGATGATTGGAAGGATTCTAGTTGCGTGTAGATTGTTCTCATGCTTTGTTATCCATCTTTCTTCGTCATTTGTCTCTGTAGGACCCAATGTAGGGTTTGAATACCCATTGATGACTTATGTTCTCTCTTCATTTGAAGATGGAAATAAGTTGTATTCAATTCTTTTGTTTTTTGTTTAAAATGAATTTAAATTATGGACTTTTATGTTTTAATATGGCTTGGACAGTTTCCTTTCTTCTCTTTGTTCTTTTGGAGAAATGTCTTAGGGTTTCATGACCCTCATGTATGTTAATGTTGTTTATTTTATTTGGTAATGGAAAATAGTGTATTTTATGTTCTACTATGATGTCCTTAATGGATTTTGGATTCTAGATTTGTAACTATGGTTTTGAGTTAGTAGGCCCCCTCCAAATGGAGTTTTTAAGTGGCTATTTTTGGATTTTTGTGTCTTGTTTTCTCTTTCTAAGTCTTGGGAAACAATTTAAGGGCTTCTTGGAATGGAAATAGGCCCCTCTCAAAATGGGTCTTCACCTGTTTTCAATTTCAGGGCTTGTAGGTTGGTCAATTTTGCTACCCAACTACACCCTTCCCAATTGCACATGGACAGGCTCAACTACACAATTGAGCCTCATTTGCATAAGGAAAGGCATATATTACACATAAAGAGACACAAATTCACATATTTAAGCCCCAACTATGTATTTTCCAAGCCAATTGTGCATGGTTTGTGTTTTGGTCATTTTTTGGTTCAGTTGAGTCTATGGGGTGTCCGGGTGGTTTTGAGAGGCTTGGGATTGGAATGTCCTATGTTGTTTATATTTTTGGAGTTATTTAAGGCCTAATTTTATTTTATTCATTTATTCTTATATTTCATTGTGCTCAAAAGAAAATAAATCCAGTGGTTATTGCACTTGGAAGTCGATTCATTGTTGTATCTCGATGGATAAGGCCTAGAGAGGCCCTGTGTATGTATATGATTCAAGATTTCTATTTATGGACTTATGTATGATTCATATGAGTTATTTATGAAATTTATATCCATCATCTCCTAGAAATTAACCTTAGGTTTGAGGTGTCTGGGTGCAAGATAGGGGGAGTGGCTCTCAATGGGGGCCATGGGCCTAAATTGGTTGTCAGGGTAACTCATTGAGAGTTTTGTAATCAAGGGATAACCTAATGAATGAACTAGGAATAAAAAACACATTAACAAGATAATTATGATGCCCCACCCATGGCCTTGAGTGCTTGTACAAACTAAGGATGGGAGTGGGAAGGCTTGACTGTCTGTGGGGCATTGATCTGACATGATCAAATTTTCTTATCTTCATGAAAGGATTGTTCAGTTCCACATGAGTTGTCAAATGGGGTCAGGGTATAGAGAGACTGCTAAGGTAACCCATGTTGAGGCTATATGATGACACTCTTCCCTATTTGTACCCTAGAACCCTAATCTAAGTGGTTGTGTATAGAAGCCTCTAAGAGAACCATGTTGTGCATCTTTATCTATCTTTGTGTATCACTTATGTTTCCTTTGGTTGTTGGTGTTTTCAGCTTAGTTGCTTATTTGTGTGGGGCATCGTGTCTATCTCCAAAGCATGGTGGGGTAGATCTAAGGGTTCCACATGGTCAGGAGGTTGTTGCTTTTACTTGTATTAGGAAACGATGGTCATGTTTGTGTGTTGATGGTTCTTGAATTTCCTCTCCAGTATCTTCCATTTCTTGATGCAGATGATTCAATTGATATTTTATTAGTTTCTATGTGCTTTGGAATTTATTGTAATTGTATCATTGATATTTTTGTTGAACAATCCTTAAGGATATCGATGTAATAAAAAAACTATGTAATCTAAGAGTAGTGTTAAGTAGTTTGGTGTTGGTACCGGCTACTCTTATGGATGAATGTATTATAATTTCTTATGCAAAAGGTTATCATAGGATCTCTTAGTTTGGTGTCTAAAACGAACCTAGTTTTAGATATGTATATTTTTGCATTATGTAATGTTATGACATTTCATTATGGTTAAGTTTATTAGATTTGGTTTAGGAGTGTTGCCTAAGAAGCGACGTTAGGGAACCCATCATAGGACTTAGTTTATGTTTATGCTTATCTTCCGCATGTGCATTGTTATATTTAATTGCATAATGAGTTAGTAATGTAATGTGATTAGTTTTAAAAAAATGCTATGTTTATGATAATTCCCTTTTTTTGGCTTCAAATAATGATTTTCAGTAATGCATTTAACACTAAGGTAGAATCTTCCTCTATAACCACTTTTTGTAGCTTGATATTTGAACATAATTTTAACCCTAACAAGAGGGCTTGGAATTATGCTTCACTATTGTTTGTCCCATTCTTGAGACATTTAGAGTCCGTCCATATTGATTCTCCATTAGAGCCATAGATGGTGCAACCCTCGAATGGACTCGCATTGTCTTTTGATGCTCTATCAAAATTCATCTTTACCCAACTTTGCATGGATGATTCTCATTTTACCTCTTCTTATTTTGAAATAGTTTGAGCACTGTCAAACCCATTAATATCCTAGGGAATGTGTAAGCTTATCCATTTTTTGGTCATCAAATTATCCCTATAAGTGATGATATTGAATTGTTTTGGTTTTGATCTTATCTATTACCAATTTATATGATCGAGGCTTCAACCTTGCTTAGGAAGGTGAGAAGGGGTATTTCTCAATCTGGAAAGATCATTGTATTTATCTCTTTCCAAATTTCCTAGACTAGAATTGATGGACATATCAATCAAAGACAATTGAAGATCGAGTGCATTTACACAATGGGCTAAGATTGGAAGAGGCTTAATAGATTGTTTTCTAATGCTCTAATTCAACCTAATTTGGCACATGCCCAACACCGATATTCTTGCGGAAATTCACATCCTAATAATATATATTTATAGTTTATTATTATAGTGGTTTGTCAAATATTATGATTCGTATTTCCTTTACTTACATATATTTAATATTTAATTTTTTTTTGTTATATCTATCCCTCAAAGGAATTGTGGTAGTTGTGTAGTTAATTAGGAATTTACTCATTTTAGAGTGGGGTTTTATTTATTAGGAGATAGTCAAATGCTAGAAAAGAGAGTTTTTAGCTTAGTATGGGAAAATACTTTTGTAAGAGAATATATATGTCGTTTCTAGTCAGTCCAAATATACTTTTTTTGGGTTATTTTATTTTAAATTTATTATTATTTATTGCTTACTATCTATAATTGCTACTAAAATATTTTATTGAACAATGAAATTATTTGCATTGATTTCGGTATATTAGAAAAATATACAGAATGACTCAAAGAAGAGTGCATTTGGAATGGGGAAATATAGCTACCAGAGGAGTTGGACATAGATCAAATGTTTCATATGCAATGAAACCCATAAGGCCATAGATTGCCTTAAAACCCCAAAAAGGTGATAGTAGTCCAATAGAAAGAACCACCAACACAAAAAGTTGAAGTATAGACATGAGAGGAAATGAGGTTGCAAAGAACCTTATTAAGAAAAAAAGAGACCTCATAAGTTAATTGGAAGATAAATTGTGTTCTAAAATAATACAAGTGTAACGATAAAATGTGGAAGATGATTGTAGATGGTGAATCTATTGACAATTTGGTGAGTATAGAAATGTTAAGTTAATCAAAACTTTCTTGTATTTAAAAATAAACCCCCTATGAATTTCCCTAGCCAAAAACGGATCATAGTGCATTTGTGGATAAATGTTATATAGTCAACATTCTAATGCACACCAACATTTATCCAACATTTTAAATACACAATTATATTTATCTAACATTCTAGATACATAGCTATTTGTCTACATAAGGATCAATTTTAAAATCATTCTAGATTTATAGTTATTTAAGGTTGTTTCTTTGTTGAATAAATGAAATCAAAATAAACTTTCATGAATGCAAATAACATTAACTATGAAAATAAGGGTGTATGTGTTTTTTTATACTATGTGAATGAAGCCATTCTTTGTGCTAAATGGGCTTACAAAAATGTTAGTATTTATTGTCAATCATTTATGTTCAATTGTTTATCATCTAGATGATAAAATACTCTCATAAGCCATTTCTTAAAAAAATTCTTCGCAATGATATATAGCCCCTCTAAGCCTTCATGCTAACAATGCAAAAGACAATAAGAAATGTGAGTAATATATATATGTTTATCACATTCTACATAGTCTCATTTTTCCTCCTTTGACGTTAATTTGAATGTCAATGTTCTATCTAAATTGCATTAGATTTACACCTATAATATATGGTCTTATAGGCATTTTTTAAGTGAATCTTCAGTGTTAACAATGGTTTGTGATGAAGTGTTTGTATTTATGTAGCTTCTCTTTCATTTTTATTAGCTAAGATTTGGATTATGTAGAGAAGTGATCCAAAATGAAACTTGTGTTACACTTTAGTCATTGTTGGGACTAGTTTTAGTTGGCCTAAGAACTCTCTCCCCAAAGGGAGTGTGTCAGATCATACATTAAAAATATAATTTTCACTAGTTTAGTCCATCAATGTTGAAGGTGTTTAAATATATTCTATGTTTTGATGGAATATAAAACAATGAACTTCTTCACTCTCCCGCTTCTATGGTAATAGTTTTTAAGGCTAAACCAGTCATGGAGTTCCAAATCCTTTCATGTTGAGAAGACTTTGACCATTGCAACCTACAACTATAGAGTTTGAAGCATTATTTTTTGAAAATATACTATGTTTAGATGAGTGTATAGGATTCAACAAGCATGGATTATAATTCATATATTTACAATGTGACAAATAAGGCCTTTTCATTGCAATCCTTGGTAAATAATGATGCTTACTTAGGTACATAACTGCCATTTCATATCATTGTTTCTATTTTCTCTATTTATGCTTTCAATTAAGGATTGATAATAGTTTTAATATTATGGATTTCTTTATGATCTTCTTTTATCAAATAAGGATTAAATTGTGTAACTTGGTGGAGACGCTTGAGTAGTTTTTTGGTTATGACTTCTATATATTCCGATGAGATTATAAGTGTATTTTACGGCTACTAGTAACTCAAAGCATTTTCGAGGGGTATTTAATATTTTTCTTCAAATTCACGTTCCCTTTAAAATTAATGATACTAATAATGACTTCCATTCAAAAATTGACGTTGAGAATGATGAAACTAAAATGAAATGAAAAAATCACACCTCTATTTGATATGATGACATTACATAAATAAAACTAACTCTTTAATTCTTCACCTTTTTAACTCAAGAAAATTAAATATTGGTATTGTAGGAAACCTGAACCCTTGACTTCAGTCAAATGAATCAATTGAGTGATAACTCTTTCAATCTTGTTACTGAAGGGGATTGAGGATTGGGGTTTCATAATCCAAAATGAAATTAGATCCCAATTCTATAGTCTTAAATTCCAAGTTTAATAGATTTAATATTAATATACAATTATACATAAATATCAACTTAGGGTTATGCTTATATTGATTAAATAAATATGTTCTTTAAGGAAGATATATCTCCATGCTTTTTATTAAAAAAAATAGACACCTCAAGAATGATCTTTTTTTATTTCTTTTAAATTTACAATTATGGCTATGATTAGAGATATAGTTCAATCAGGTTTATAGATCAATTAAGGTTAGACCGAGGGTTCAATTAGGGTTACAATTACATATAGGGTTTAGAAGGAGGTATATTTAGATTTCAATCACAATTAAATATCATGACAAATTAAAAAAAATAGCCACCTCTAATATCTCTCGATGTTTTTTACATATTTTTTTTCTAAAGATAGATATGCTAACTAATCAAATGAAATTCCAAAACATCTTATATTTTGATATACGTATCCGAACATCAATAAACAACAATGTTTTTTTAGGTAAGTGCTATCTAAATGTAGGCCTTTTATAAATTAGATTTATTTGAATGAATTTTTTTTTTTAATAACATCCACAAGGCCAAAGCAACATGTGAGACTCAAGAACAACACACAACCTCCTCCTAATAGAGAATCCCTATACTAGCACTTGTACCCATAAGGGTTCAAGATATTCATTGACAAGAAAGTAAAGGTATGCCATATATATTTTGATATTTTAAAATTAATTACGTAAGAGTATAAATATTTATAAAATCATTTTGGTGCAAAATTATGTGTATTAAATTATTGAAAACACATATCACACTTTTGTCGTATCTATTGCAGCTTCTTATATGCATGTCACATCCATTGATTTACATAGACATGATACATGTTTATTCTAAAATTAATCTTCTACATAAGATACAAAATTGCAAATGTTGTATATGAATTGCTACAATGGTTAACCACTTTTACAATAGTTAGTTTAAATTCCAAAATATAAATTAAACATTTTTAATTTTTTTTTAAAGTTAAATAAATTATAACACTTACTAAAAATAAATTTTTTCCCTTAAAATCACAATATATAACCATGAATAGATTGATGCTGCAACATCATTTGTATTGATTTATAACAGTTACAAAAGTAGATACAAAACTCTACAAAGTTCTATTGATATGTATTACACATACTTTCCTAATTATCTCCAAATATTTATGATCCGAGATAAGTAAAAAGAGATAGAAAACTCTACAAAGTTCTATTGATATGTATTACACATACTTTCCTAATGATCTCCAAATATTTATGATCCGGGATAAGTAAAAAGTTACTTAACTTATTTTTTTATAGGCAATAACTCAATGGTAGTCAAGAGTAAGGCACTAAATATGGATAAGACAAAAATAAATATCAGATAAGCATCATAATGGTTTGCTACGTTGCTGACTTGAATTACATGATGATTATGAAGATAATGAAATAATTAATGACATAGATAAATATATAAGTTTAATAATATGCTATCAATTTCGAACAAAGGTGATTTAAGCAAGTCAACATCGTTATAGGGTGGAGAAATTAGTTTCCAACAAATATGATGGGCATTAAATTCATTTCCACTCTTAAATTTTCAATTTACAAAATACAATAAAAAGTGTAGAAATATATCATCGAGAAGTAGTCACAACTTCCTATTGGTTTCAACTTCTCATTTTGTTGCCCCAAGATTATCAATCATAAGCAAGTCTTTGTATGAACTCCATCATTTGAGCTTCCTAGGGAAGGAATTAAATATCATGATTTATTATATCGACCAACACATGGGATTGTTGGATTTTAAGATGTGGTTGGGGTTTGTGATTTGAAATGAGATCTAAGATTTATTAAATTTCCCAATAACTTGACCATGGGATCTATAGGTAAGATACATATGTATGGCTTGTGGGTTGAGATGAATGCACTTCATCTTCCAAAACTTTAGCATGTGACAAATGTAACAATTTTGACACTAGGACAAAACAAAAGCAAAGAGATAAGATTTAGGGAATGAGCATGGGGTTATGGTTCAAGATATGTCTTAGGTTTGTTTTTTGATACCAACTGGCAAATTTATTATTTAAGAAACATTGAGAAAGGGGTGTATGATTAAGATATATGCATGCGGTTTGTGAGTTGAAATGAATGAACTTCTACAAATCACTAATAGAATATGTAATGTTCCATAATTCTCAACCAAAAATAAATCCAAAAAAATGCTCATAGATTCAAATCTCAAAAAATGATTTGCAGATTTGAATTCTTAGAACCACACACTTGCTCAAGCTCATCAATGCTACTTGGAGAAACAAAGTAAATTGAACAAAACGTAGATTAGATATTCCAATTTACAAAGATATAATTATGATGCAATGAAGGATATTTGTTTTGAGCGAAACTAGATGTGAGACTTTAATTTGTTCATTTCTTCAACGACTTGCATTGGTGCCTTGGGCCATCTCTTCTAGTTGATGCAAGAGCAAAAGAATGGACAATCCCCAAATCATAATCCTAGCGGAGGAGAGGATCCAATAGAGTCTCATAAGCCTCCTAAACTTTAAGAAACTATCTGGTACACTCCTCAGTCTAATAGAGAAAATTTTAAGCATTATAATGGGAAGTATTGCAAGATGTTTCAAAAGTTTATGTTGATATTTATAAACATTATTGAATTATTCTAAAAAAATATCTAACATATTGTCTTATAATGGAGAATTGTGATGTTGGTAGAGTACTTGAATTTGCTTGGAGACTAATCAAGTTTAACCAGATCTAGATGAGGTTTGGTCTAAACTGAACTTTTACCTAGATTGTTTTTCTTCAGATTTTAGATTTCTAAGTGAGAAAATAGTTTCCTCACACATTAAAAAAACAAAACACTAAAATTTAGTTAGAATGATAGTAAAAATGTGTAAACTAAAATAATAAACCAAAACCCTCAGATATGTAAAAAACATCATGTATATATTTTGCATGATTTGAGTGTTTTTCTTTCCTATACAGAGGCCTGTCACAAAGGAAAAAATGAAATTAACTATCAAGAAGCACTAAAGCCCTTTTAATTATGCTACTTTTATATGCTTAATCCTTTCTATTATGAACAAACTATAAGGCTTAACAAAAAATGAAAATTTGCACGTGTTCCCTTATTCTACAAACATGAAAGCAAGCAAATGTAAAGTTGATAGTCACAAGGACACATGTGGAAAGACAATGAATGATGCAAATTTAGAGAGGCATTTGGTTTGCTTGGGTATGCATTGGAATTGAAATGGTTGCAAATTTGAAAAGACAAAGGAAGACTACACAAGGAAATGAGAAGAGTATGAGGCACATTGAAGAATTTTAATTCTTAGAGCTTGCAAATTTATAATAGAACAAAAAACCAAGATATGAAAAGAGTGTGTGGGAGCATTTCCCTTGGTGGCACAATGCCTGAGTGAAAGAGAAATTCCTCCAAAGAGGATGCTAAGATAGGAGAGGTTGCATAATTTGTGATAACAATCAAAATATTATCATTGCAAAAATTTAGAGCGGAAAAAAAAAGAACAAAACTAGCGTAGGAATATAGGGTAAGAAACTAAAAAGTCTAGCAACACTGAAGAGAAATGATAACCTGCACATGATAGAAAAAGACGGGAGTCTCCATCTTAGAAATAAAACCATAGATTGTCATTAGAGCAACAAGAGTACATAAGCAAGAGAGGGAGTTTTATTTAATTTAAAAACATTTGAAAATAAGCTAAGAGGCGTGAAGTTTTTGTTTGGGGTGGGGAGTGTGGTTGAAGAACAAGCAAAAAAAAATGTTGGCCATCAAATATAAACATTTTCCTCATATCTACAAACATCTACAACTCATAGATATTTATCAACGTGTTGGACGGTGGTAGAGAAAGCATGATTGTGGCAATTAATGCATTCAAATGGAATGATAACAATCTTATCTTATCTCGAAGTAGTGGAAAGATTTTTTGATCACCCAAAAGTTGTTTGGGCGTCTGAATTTTGTACTTGAAAATGGTTTATTAACAAATTAAGATTGTTTTGAAGTGTGAGACAGGTTTTCCAATCAATTGTAGACTAGAAAGTCCACAATAAAAGCCTATCAGCTAAAAATTGTAAACTTCTTCTCTAAAAATTCTTTTTATAATAAATTTTGATAATATAATTTACAATTTTATTCAACCTCACTTCTTAAACAAGATATTTAAATTATTTAACCACATTATTCTCTCTACCTATATTGAACAAAATTGAATTAAATGAATTTAATTACGTCCCTTAAGACCAACAGAACCTAAATATCTCTATATTCTAAACGAAGTTCCATTCCTTCTCCACAGTTTCCTCCGCTAGAACAACAACAAAAAGATCCCGGGAACTTGGGAAGTACGTCACCAAAAAAAAGTACTTTGCGGCAAATTCTGTGAATTTTTAACAAGGCTGGGAATGAAAACAAAAGTCAAATCAACTCACCTGGCGGCAAAGGAGATAAACAAAATCCATATGTATATATATATATGGCACTCTTACCGAACTGTTTGTGAGCTAATATTTCCTATGCTGAAGGACTTTCTCTGACTTTCAGACATCTAAACCAACCAAAATTCGTCATAAACGTTGGGAAGGTTCTCAGGCCTCGTTTGGCAAGGTATCGGGATCAGCCACGCAGCAAACTATGGAGGACTGCAAGCCTACAGATCACATTCCAACCCAAGATCAAATCCCTCCCACAGCAATCCCGGAGGAGACAACAGAAGAAGCAGAAGCAAATTTGTCACCAACACCAAAAACAGAAGAAAAAGAGGAGCAAAAATCATTATTCGAGTCGAAAAACCCTAATTCACATACCCCCACATTTCAATCCCCTCCTACCGAACATTCGGAGGACACGTGCAATCTCCCTTATCAATCACATTCATCCTGTGCCTGCGGAGGCACTCAAAGCGGCCCGAACAGGATCACGTTAGGGTTCTCCCCGCCCTCAAATTATAGGCCCATAAGGGCGCCCGCCCTCTTGACGCCCCCCAACACGCAGGCCATTGTATCTGCCCCAGTTCCGCAAGCCGTAAAAGTCCCGCTCTTATCCCCTCCCTACGCCTTCCAAGTCCCAGTTAAAAGAATCTCAAGCCCTGCCGACATAGAACACTTCACCACTTCCGATTCCGGAAAAACATTCCTAGGGTTTGTAGTCTTGCTCAGTGAAGCGATCCGTGGACGCAAAATCTCAGATTACTGCTCCGAATCCCAGGTTGTGAAGTTCATTGTCGGAATACTTGATGAAATGGCGGGTTGGGTTGACGAAATACCGCCCGTGCAGCAGCCTGCCCGGTATGGTAACCCTGCATATAGAGTATGGTATGAAAAAATGGAACAAGAAGGCTTTGTATTCATGGTTAGGGTTTTGGGTCAAGATTTTCGCGAGGCATCTGGTGAAATTTTTCCTTATTTTGCCGATAGCTTTGGAAATTCATTGAGAATTGATTACGGCACAGGCCATGAAACGAATTTTGCCGCGTGGCTGTTTTGTCTCGCTAGATTGGGAATTTTGAAAGAAAATGACTATCAAGCTGTGGTTTCCAGGGTATTTGTGAAGTATTTAGGGCTTATGAGGAAATTGCAGACGACTTATCTTTTGGAGCCTGCGGGATCCCATGGGGTTTGGGGGTTGGATGATTACCATTTTCTGCCTTTCGTTTTTGGGTCGTCTCAGCTGGTGAATCATAAGTATATGAAACCCAAGTCTATACACAATGAGGACATTTTGGAAAATTTTTCGAATGAGTATCTTTATCTTTCGTGTGTGGCTTTTGTGAAGAAGATGAAGAAGGGTCCTTTGGCTGAACATTCGCCCATGATTGATGATATTAGTGGTGTGCCGAATTGGGGCAAGGTGAATAGTGGGATGCTCAAGATGTACAAAGCCGAGGTGCTGGAGAAGGTGCCTATCATGCAACACTTCTTGTTCGGATCAATTATTAAATGGTAAGTTCACAACCTAGTGCAAGCGAATCAATTCTTTCAGGTTTTAGAGTATCAAAGGCTTTATGCTTGGGCAGTCCTAATATGTGTGAAAGAGGTATTCGGGATATAAACTCCTCATCACATGTCATGATGGGTATAGGGTATGCATCTATTATAGGATAAAACTCCTAGAAGTTTACTGTTTATTTTTCTACCACTTTATACTGTATAATTTCTTTGGTTGATTTTTTTGATTAAAAGTTAATCATTTGAGAAAAAATAGCTTCCCAATAGACTCCAATATATGTTATAGCAGTAAGGGCTTTGGCTTTACTCTGGCTCGACTTTCAGTCTTTTATTGAATCAATATGGAAGAAGAAAGGAGCATGAAGATGCATATTGTTTATAGTGTTCAGATGCAATTATGTGCACATGTATAATCACAATCTATTATGGTAATATGATATTTTACAACCACCATTCTATTCATCTTTACCGTAGTTGGGGAAAAACTAAAGTGAAGATGAAATTTTACATTAGAATTATAATATCAAAAATCACATTTCTAGAACATTTGCCCCCATTGAGTTTGCATTCATTGCCTTCCATGAGACCATGCCTAGATTACACATTTTGTAAAATAATTCACAAGTCTTCTTTTTGTTCCTACATCTTGTAAATGTGTCTATTAGGGTGGTTACAACCTCATCAGAAAGTTACTTATTCAATTGTATTTTATCACATTTCCACACCATGTGTAATAGGAGCACGACACTTACATCGTAATGATACAGCAAGGTAGGAGTTTGCATTAAGTTTATGGCATGACAACATGTAACTTAAATGTGTAAGTTTACTCATCCAATCAAATGATATAGGTTTCAATGGATCAAAATGTAGTTCTTCTGCAAAACTAACCAAATTATAGTTCTTATGAGTTTACCATAAGATGAATGGATAGACTGATTGGTAACTCTGCATACTGAGTTGGCATGTTGGAACATGTTCTCGAAGATTCAACTATGGGAGAGATTTGGATCTTCATTTAGGACATTCATAGTTGGACCTATTAAAGGGCAAGTTCAAAATCAAGTGGATGCTGGGGGAAAGACAAAGGGATGGAATTTGCTTAAAAAGTATAGAAGAATTTTCAAAATTTTCTCTGTCAAAAAGTTCAGTTCTTACAAGTTATCATTTGTGGAAAATTTGACTTTTTACTTGTAAAGAAATAGTAAATTCAATGAATCTGTCTAGAGGAGGTAAGGATTGGAGAGTACATCCTTGTTTTTTTTGATTAATATAGAGGGAATTATATGGAGTCCCCACTCTTGAGCTATGAAAGATATGATACACATATATATAAACATACAAAACAATTGCAAAAATCAGACAAAAGGCCATTACCAAAGCCCATACAGAAGAGGTCACTCATCCAATTAGTCGAATTAAGAGACAAGATGAAATATATGTATTTTTGCCAGTTGGATTCTTTGAAGAAGAGTCAGATAGACGACTTGGTCTTTTTGTTGATTCATGTTCATAGTTCGTAGAAGCTCATGCCAGATTGGGATAACACTTTGGATGCTTGCTCGGATTCATTGGACTTGATTGATTTACAATAGGATACCTTGCCTAACATTTCCATGGAAGAATTAGATTCAGTACTGGCTAGATTCTTGGAGTATGCTAGGAGAGAGAGAGATGCAGGGAGGAATCTTCTAGAAGATTCTCTATTTGATGACTAGGTATCTTTTTATTGGGCCATACGTGGGTGGCGCCATTTTTGATGTAAACCCTAATTAGGGAAATTCTAGGGTTTTGTTGGCATGATCTTGGCCGTTGATCTTGTATCAATCTTGGCCATCCATTTTGTAAGAGACTATATATGCCTCCTTGTCTCTCATTTGTAAGAGAGTTTTTGTAGAATTGTTGGTATATGCTGCAACTATTTGAATCATAATCATTGTTCAATTGTTGGTGATTTTGCTCTTCAAGTGTTGTCTTTGCATTCATAGTTCTCAATTCCTCCAAGTTAGATTAGAATTTATTTTCATGTATGTTAGATTGACTGAAAGATTTGTTGAATTTATTTGTGTGGAATCTTTAATCCATACCACTAGCCTCTTCCTGCTGGTAAGTGCGCCTTGTGTGGTCAACTGGAAATTTAAGTATGCTTAACTTCAACTATTGCGCGTCCCTTGACAAGCATCAACTTGGATGGTGTCAACGTTTGATGGTGATAGCCTGAAAATCTTAAAGTATACCTTAGACAATTGCACTAAGCTTGTGTCAATACCTGTTTGTGAGACCTCGCCTAGTTTGATTCCACTAGATCTGTTCATCATTTCCTACATTCCTAGGCTTAGAACAGATTTCCTGAACCCTATTCTTTTTGCCCCCCCTTTTTTTTAGTAAGAAGTAAATCCAGAGCCATATTGATAAATCTTAAGTTGTCAGCACACCTATTCCGCATCTTCATGATAATCCAAACATTTGTGTAAGTCCCCAAGTGAACACAACAATTCACATCGACCATTGAGTTATGCATTCGTCAAGACCTGACATGTAGAAACTTTGGAATCATTTTAGTTGATCTCATTCTTAGCATCTGAAGAGATTTTGTTCAAGATAGGGTAAATTATCTTGGTAATTTATTCTATAATGTTATGTGCCTAAAACACACATCAACAGGACATAACACATTCTCATACACAATTCAGCCTTGAGTGCACTTTAAGAGGGTGCTATGCACAACATTTGCTCATGAGCACATATAGGAGGTAGTTGTGCACAAAAGGAGTGCAGAGCGCATTTTGAGGGTTGACTTGCACAAACAAGGGTGCAAAGGTGCAAATGAGATGGTCTCATGCACAACAATGATGGGCGGGTTAGAAGGCTTGGAATGAATAGAAGTGAGGAAGTGCCTTTGGAAGATGCGTTTTGGGAGTGCATTTGTCATAGGTGGATGCACAAACTGCTAAGCGGACATGACAAGGTAGTGCTTGCACATGCCTCATGGGGTTTTATCAAGACTTAAGCAAATTTCTTCCTCACTTATCTTGATAACATACTAAGGGTAAGCTTGCACAAAAGAGAGGGCACAAATAGACCCCATGTCTGCATAAATGAAGCTAGAGCAGGTTTCAAGTGTTGCTTCGCACAAACTTGGGGTGCAAGGGCGTATATGGATGAAGTGCTTGCACAACCTAGATCGCAGTTTTTACCTCTTCATACATTGGGTGCATTTGGTATGTGGGCCTTGGCCAAATGGATTAGTCTTTGATCATCATGTTCCATATCAATAGAAGGTTGCAATGGCATCCTTATACTTGGATCCATATTGATTCATTTGGTATTCTTGGCTTTGATTCATGTGGTTTGTTTTCTAAGGGGAACTCACAATGGTAGTTTTATGGGTAGCTACTTAAACCAAATCACAAAATTAAAGCAAATAGGTATGGTCAAGAACTATTTGCATCAATTCCAGACCTTGCCTTTAAGAGTGAAGCATGTTATAAAGGAAAAATTGAATAAAATATATCTAGGAGGTCCAAAGGACAACATCAAATATGTGATATGCATGTTTAATCCAAGTTGTCTCCTAAGTAATGATTTTGGAAAGGGAAATAGAGGAAAAGGTATTGGCTAACATAAAGGATGAATTCCCTAGTAATGAAGATTAGAGGACCCTTGCATCATTAGTCCTTCAACCTATGATATTGACGTGTTAACGAATTGAAGAAAAAAAGACTAAAGCTTTATGTTTTAATTGTGATAACAATATATTAGAGGACATAAATATGTTGAAAAGGAGTTCTATATTGAGGGCCCTAATGATTATGAAGAGGCCTTAGTGGTTGTGGAAGACCTAGAAGATCTCCATCAAACTATTTCTTGCGTTGCATTCTCATAATTTCAGGTTAATGGATTTACAACTATTTGTTCAGGGAAATGCCATTGTATTAAACTCACCATGGAAGACTACATGCTTATTCTCTTTTAACTATCCCAATGGCTAGAACAAACATTGTTTTGTGAGTCCAATGGCTTAATACCTTGGGAATAATTGAGATGAACTTCTCCTAGAAGTTCATGCATTTTCACTGTAAGGGTAGGAAATTTGAATTAAGAGGATTAAGTGTGAAGTGTCCACAACTAGTAAGCTCTCACCAAATGTAAAATATGCTTAATAGGGTAGTAGACAATGTTTTAGCTAAATTGTTTTCATTAGAAGTGTAACAATTAAAGAGTACTACATCATAAGACTCACAAGAAGTTATAGATGGGCACTTAATAGTTTGGAAGATAGGCCAAAAGGATTGCCTCCTAAAAGAGATCATGATGATGCACTAGGGTACCATTCACCATCCATCACTTCTCCTTCGAAGGTACACTAAAATGTTAAAGTAGTGGATGAACACATTCAACACAAACAAGAGCTACTCTCAAATCTCAAGGATAACAAGGCAATTACATAATAAAATTATGTAGCAAGTTGATGAAAATAGAATTTCAGCCCAGATAGAGTTACTAAAGTTTGATGTGAAGGGAAAAGTCATATTGGGACCTAAGGGAATTTTTCAAACATGAACTAAGTGGTTGAAAACAAGGGAAATTATTGAGTATGTAGTGAAATGGAAGAATTTGTTGACAAAGATGCGATATTGGATGAAAGATCCCTGATGGATCTCTTTTACCAATCTGCTGTAATTTTTATTTATTTAAATTGATTTTTCCTGCTTATTAATATTTTCTTTCAGAAATAGACAGAAGTTGCAGAAGGGTTGAATTCTTTTTGTATTTTGATGATTTTTCAACAAGTAAATAATGAAGTACAAGTACATGAACAAAGTACTGAAAATGAAGTTCATATACAGCCAAAACAAATTCGATTCAAGGCAGATTTCTGAATATAAAATCAAATATTTGACCAGATGAAGATTTCCAATAATTTCAGGAAGATTACAATCAGGAATAATTCCAACCTGGATGCTGAAAGAGTAACATAACTAGGAATGAAGTTGTGGCAAGATTCCAGCCCTCCAAGTGCTGCACGTGGGAAGGAAAGTGGCTGCCAGGTACAGCCGTACGGCTGCCAAGTACACCCAACTGGTTAGAAACCCCAAACCCCACGCTGAACTCTGTCAGAATTGCTGAACCTCCAGAAAGAATGCCGTACAATCTCCAAGATGCTAATAGCTGCAAACAAATCCAAACCACTGTATTGGGGGCTACGTCCCAAACAGGCAAGGCATTGGGGTTGGCGTCCCAGATGCTGAAAAGCTCTTCCAGAGCCAAATCTCAAATCCAAGATGTAAAATGTGTAAAAGATAATCATAGAATGAAGCTCCTATCCCCTTATAACCCCTCTCAATTGCAAATCGAACCCTAATTGTCTCCAAGTGGCGTGGTCTAGTGGAAATGTTATAATTTCTTCTTTTAAAGTGGTCATGTTACTAGAAAATGACCTTTTTCCCCATAGACAGAAATCTGCTCACTGAATTGCCCTGAGACCAAAGAGAAAGATTTAAAGAATTTCAAGATCTTTCCAACGAGCTATCACACAATAGGATGCGCATCCAGATGAGACCAAAAATCCCCTTATTACCCCAAAATGGCTAACAACTTAGCCTTATTTAATTATTAAACGCTAACTTAGGAAATATTAAAAATATAACCCAAATAGCCACAAAATGCCCAACTGACATTACAAACCCTAAAATCATCCTGTCACCTGTCTGTGACTGAAGTCGGAAATCAAGGATTCACTGGTAGTCTCATCCCTAAAATCTAGGGATGTTCCTAAAATTTAGGAAACAAGCCCAATCTCTTTGAAACTGAAACCATCTAAAAGGTCATGAATAACCTCACGACTGGCAACTGTCACGACCTCCTAAAATTTAGGGATACCCCCTAAAATCTAGGAACTGCTCCAAACTGGCTCCAAACTGCCTGTAAAGCCAAAATCCAATCACTATATGCACTGAATGAGTCCCAATCAACCTCTGCTAGCCTACGAGACTCCAATGATAGGCCAACTCCTCCGTCTCCGATGTCCACTCTAGAAAGGGGACATGACATTGGAAGATGAAATGTTATTGCAAAAGCATACATGGATCATCAACATTGAGGACAATGTTGGTTTTGAGGGGAGGGGTATGCTATGCCCTTATCCTATAACTTGTATTGAGATATGTGATAATCCTTAATTAAGTCGATTTTGAGTCCATAACTATAATTATGGTATGCTAAGTTGGTCTCACTGGGATTAGGTCACTAAAATATTATTATCTTTGATTTCAGGATGGGATTTTGGGTTTCTTGGTAAATTTTGGTGTACTTCCAAGAAAATATTAAATACACAATTGAAGAGAATCATGTTGTCCACCTTTAAATGGATGGACAAACTGAAGTAGTTTATCAAACCTTGGTTTAGCAACTTAGAGGGTACAATATGAAGCATTCGAAGACGTGAGTTGAGAGTCCTGCATATAGTTATCATTTCTACAACCCGACAATTCATTTTTTAACAAATAGTTTTCCACTGCAGGCTGTGATTTCTACCTCCTTTTTTGCTTGATATAGTGTGGCATAGTCACAAGAGAAGGGTGAATATTTTGACTCGAAGGTTGATAAGTCTGAAGGTTCATAGGATACATATAGCAAGTACAGATCCAAGTGCAATGAAAGCTTAAGGAAACATAAGAGAAGTATAAATGGAGACATAACCAACATCACATCAAGCAAAAGTTTAAGGTGAGTGATAGAGTTTGGTTGTACATGGGCAATGATAGGCTTCAAGGAGTAACAAGAAAGATGAAACCATTGAGGGATGGCTTTCTTTAGTTCTAGAACAGGTTGGCAAGAATGTATCAATGATGGATGAAGAAGAACAATTGGTAACCTAAAGAAGAGGTTTGAAAGAAATGTCCACATCTTATGAGACCCAAAGTTTTTTTGGATCAACAACTTCCTAATTGGGGAGTTGTGATCCAAAAATGGGATCTTGATTATAATTGGAAGGTCACGCTTTTGCCATTTCTGTCAAGGAAGACTAGTCAAGGAGTCCCTTCATGAGAGTGAGTTGGTTCCAGAGCGTTAATGACTTGTAAGGTTGGTGAAGATACAGATGATATAGGACAAACTTGCTTGTAGGTTTGAGAACTTTGCATTTTTCCAATGTTGGCGGGTTTGCCACTTATGTAGGCCTTGGACATTCATTCATCTCAGCAAATTTGTAAACTATTGTGATGAATAGCTGTTTGCAAATTCATCAAAAGTGGCAAACTCATTCGTGTGTGTGTAAAACAAAGAAGTTGATGGCTTTTGTTTGTTCATTTCCACCGCTAAGCATGAGAATGCATGTCTTGACCGTTGGGAGTTGTGTAGGCCACATATACCCATTTGGATGACCACACATGGTTTGCCCTCATTATCTTAGGGCAATTGGTTTTTGATGGCTTTTGTTTGTTCATTTCCACCGCTAAGCATGAGAATGCAGGTCTTGACCCTTGGGAGTTGTGTAGGTCACATATACCCATTTGGACGACCACACATGGTTTGGCCTCATTATCTTAGGGCAATTGCTTTTTGCATGCTAGAGACACCATTGCCATACGGTTTTGCAAATAGAAGAAGCTAAATGAAGGTTGTTCAAGCTTGTGTAATGTGTTGAAGAGCTTTGTAGGTCATATTTATATTGTACATCATTGTGTTTGACTGTACTAAACTAGTGCATATTGTAGATGAGGAGTGACTTGCCTCTCAATTGGAATTTTCTCCCTTTTTTTGATTTCTCCAAATAACTTGTCCTAGTAATTGTCTTATAGTTTCTTGTTATTGTCTTCATGTTTCCATTGCCTTTTAATGTTGTTTAGGTGTACTGTATGGCTGTCCCATGGCTAGAGGATTGTTAGCACTAACTACGTTCGTTCTTAAGGGTGTTTTGAGTAGTCACTCGGTAGAAATTTGTAATTGTTAAGCTGATTAGGAGTATCTTGATCTGTATGTGGATGAGATTTCGTAACATTAATGTAAAGTTGGATTTGTATACCCTTTGAAAAATTTAAATTTGTTAAATTATCAAAAACTTCATTAGCTTGCATTTTTTACATGATGCAGGGGTGGAGTGGTTGACAACCTCAAGATTAAGTTGATTCGTTGGACCTTACATCTAAATGTTCCATGGCTTTAGTAAAATGTAGATAGTGGAACCTTGCTATATATTGTGAATATAATCTAAAGATGGTCATTTGGACCTTACATCTATTATTGCTTTCAAGTTCCATTGAGTTTTTTGATGGGGGGATGGTTTTGGGGATGAGGGGACCAAGGGCATAAGTTTGGGGATGGTGAAGCAAGGGCGGTGAGGGGGTGGTGCAAATATAGTACTTGAAAATTTAGTTATAAAAAGATGTGTAAGGAATAAGTATAAGGATTGAAATTGAAACTTGGCTTACTATTGAAAGTTTAAACTAATAAACTTAAAAATCATGGCAATGATTGCATTAAACTTTAACAATGTTGCGCAGAGTTTTGGTACTTTGGGTGCAAATCAAGAATAATTGTAAGGTTTGCAAATGTAGCTTTTGCATACTAAGTGAAGTTTAAACTAATAAACATATAAATCATGGAAATGATTGCATTGATTAATAACAATGGTCGATGTAGGTTTGGGGTCAAGGGGCAGTGCCTCTTGAGAGGATTTGGGGCATAGCTCCCATTGGGGTCAAGGGGAATTGCCCCTTATGAGGGTCTGT
Organism: Cryptomeria japonica; assembly: GCF_030272615.1. NCBI lineage: Eukaryota > Viridiplantae > Streptophyta > Pinopsida > Cupressales > Cupressaceae > Cryptomeria > Cryptomeria japonica. The sequence goes on from NC_081414.1 coordinate 309,844,547, forward strand.
GGGTAGAGCCCCCAGTGGGATCAAGGAGCAGTGCCCCTTGTAGGGTGTTAATTTTAGGATCAGACTGTAACAATTAGATAGCAGTAACAGAAAACAAGACAATGTACACAATGAACACCAATATACCCTGGGAAAACCTCCCTCTTGGAGGTAAAAAAAACCTAGCAACAAATCTCAGATCTTTATTAGACAATAACCAATTGAATCTTTACAATGAGCTTCACCACTTGAAGCTATCAGCACAGTAACCTAGGACATACAGCAGTGATAAACTTATCTGAGGTACTGATGTTGCTGTCACACGAAGGATGGTAGATTGAAGTTTAGTTCGCTGTCACAGAGATGATGTTTGCTGCCCCTTTAGATCAGTTTGCAGTCCTTAAAAGGTTCGCTGTGCATTCAAGGGTATACGCTGTGCATCTACCAAAATTCGCTGACTTCTAATGATGATTCGCTGTCTCCTGAATGTAATTTGCTGATCACAGAGATGCTTGCTGTAGGATACCGAAATATAAATGTAATCGCTTGATGGAAGATAGAAGGTATTCGCTGAATTGTATGTTAGAACAATGAAGTTGACATTACATATATATGTGACACTAGCCCTCCAAATTGCCTTAGGTTGGCCTTGTCAATATTGACGCTAAGAGGAATAGGTCACAATTAAGATGCAAATTATACAAGTTACATATGCTACCCACATAGGGCTTGATTAATACAAACACGTTTTATACTTTGGTAGGCTCATACACACGTTAGGTGTGCTAGGTCGGTCCTAGAAGGGCTCCGACCTAGCTACATACACTAACATTCCCTCTTAGCTAGGGAGGAGACCTTCACAAGATCTGAGATACATGGCTGCTCCAATGAATACAACCACCATGGCTACTCCCACGTATGACATTCACCATAGCTACCCCCAGAGGGTGATCAAGCACAAGTGCTGAAACATATCCACTATGCCTACTCTTAGAGGGTGGGTCCACCATACCTATTTGTAGATTGTGGGAAAACACAAGTATAACATGGAATTTCATCCATGACATCCATCATGGCTACTCGCAGTGGATGGATCCACCATGCCTACTCGCAGAGGGTGGAGGAGGGCTTTCACCTCAAACTTCTCCCAGAGAAGAGTGCATTACCACCATGCCTACTCGTAGAGGGTGGAAGATACATCTCATTGTATCATTGATGCTGAGACTCTCTCTCAGCAAGGGCTTCATTCTCCATGACTCCAAGCTTGTCCCGAAAATGCACAAACTTCACTTTGGCAAGGGGCTTGGTGAGAATGTCAGCCATCTGCTCCTCAATGCAAATGTATCTCAATTGAACAACATTCCTTTGTACCATATTCTTGATGTAGTGGTACTGGATCTCAACATGTTTTGATCTGTCATGGAATACTGGATTAACCGAAAGCTTCACACAACTTTGGTTATCACAATGGATGATAGTAGGCTCCAACGATTGTCTGAACAATCCTGCAAGGAGCTTCCGAAGCCACACTGCTTCGCGAGATGCCACACATGCTGGAATGTATTATGCTTCTGTAGTACTCAATGCCACTGAAGACTGTTTCCTGCTACACCAGGAAATCATGGCAGATCCCAAGCTGAAGCAAACTCTGGAAGTGCTCTTGCAATCAGTGACACTTCCCACCCAATCAGAATCTGAATAACCTTCCAAATTTAGAACAGTGTTGGAGGAGTACTTCAATCCATAGCCAACCGTGCCTTGCAAGTACCTCAAGATGTGCTTGGCTGCAACTACATGTATCTGTCTCGGTTCACTCACTGCATAGCAAATATCCGGTCTTGTGTTAACTAAATACATCAAGGATCCAATCAACTGCCTGTACATGGTAGGATCCACAAGATTTGAACTAGCTGAAGCTTCCCTTAATTTCTTCAAGTTAGTTTTCATCGGAGTAGGCATGGACTTGCAGTCTAACATTCCAAACCTCTTCAAGATAGCAATGGTGTATTTGCCTTGACCTAGGATGATCTCATTAGGCCTCTGCCATTCTTCTAACCCTAGAAAGAAGTGCATGAGTCCTAAGTCTTTCATCTCAAATTCAGAAATGAACTCCTTGCACCTGTGGATGAGATGATCTTCCCCTGTAACAAATAAGTCATCAACATATAATACCAGGATCAACATTTCACCTTTAAATACCTTGAAGTAGAGGTTCGGATCAACATCATTCTTGTAGAAGCCTAGACCTATCAAGTATTTATCAATTCTCTCATACCATGCACGAGGTGCCTGCTTAAGGCCATATAACGCTTTCTTCAGCTTGCATACGTGAGACTCCTTCCCATGGATCACGAAACCCTCTGGCTGCTCAATGTAGACCTCTTCCTCAATGACACCATCTGGTATAGCTTCCATCCTTTAGCTGCTGTAATCGCAATAATGGTCCTGATGGAAGTGTATCGAGCAACTGGAGTGAATGTTTCTTCATAATCTATCCCTTCTTTCTGAGAGAAACCACAAGCCACGAATCTAGCCTTGTATTTCTCAATGCTACCATCAGCTGCATGCTTGATCTTGAATATCCACTTGGAAGATACAACAGACTTGCCCTTAGGTCTTGGCACAATATCCCAAACATCATTCTTGAGGATGGATTCATATTCTTCGTCCATGGCATCTTTCCATACTTGCTGATTTATGGCTTCCTCAACACAAGTAGGCTCAGTCTCAATGAGATTACACATTGAAACAACATAACAAGAGAATTTCTGAGGTCTCTTACTTTCTCGAAATGTACCTCTAGGAGCCACGAACTGTTCTGCCTCCTGCATAGTGTTCCTTGCCCAAAGAGGTCTATTCTGAGTGATAACAATATCTCTAGGCCCATCGGTAGGATCCATAGGCACAACTGGATCATTGTGCATCTCTGGTTTTGAAGTCTCCCTCTGGATCTCATGATCTGAAGACTCCCTCTGAATCTTGGGATCATGATTAATATTCATGTCTTGAGGATGAGTTTCATCTTCTATGCACGAACCCTTGGATTTCTTGAATGCAACATCTTCCTCAAATGTAACATCTCTACTGACCTCTATGTACCTCTGTCCTGGAATGTAGATTCTGTAGGCCTTGGAAGATTCATTGTAGCCCACAAATATTCCTCTCTTGCTAGAAGGTTCCAACTTGTTCCTCTTACCCTTAGGCACATGTACATATACTGGACATCCAAAGATCCTCAAGGGACTGATGTCAAGTTTGATTCCGAAAAAGGCTTCTTCTGGAGTCATATTCTTCAATATCTGATGAGGGCATCTGTTTTGAATGTATAAAGCTGTTTTAGAAGCTTCGGCCCATAGAAAAGTCTAAAGATCCTGATCAAGAATCATGGCTTTTGCAACTTCAACTATAGATATGTTCTTCCTTTCTGCAACCCCATTTTGCTGAGGGTTGTAAGGGACACAAAACTCCCTCTTGATCCCTGCTTCAATACAAAAATCATGGAAGCTACCTGAGGTGTATTCACCTCTATTGTCAGACCTTAACACTTTAATTCTTTTCCCAGATAAGTTTTCTACTAAAGCCTTGAACTCTTTGAATCTACCTAGGACTTCATCAGACTCTTTAGACTTTAAGAAATAAATCCAGGTTTTCCTAGAATAGTCATCTATGAAGGTTACCTAATACAAGAATCCACTAGGAGATGCTACTGACATATGTCCACATAAATCAAAATGCACAAGAGCTAATATTTCTTTTGACCTACTCTCACTACTATGAAATGGACTCTTAGCGTTTTTACCCATAGCACAACCTTTACAAGTATCATTATGAACATGACTGAGTTTAGGCATACCTTTAACCATCTTCTCCAAGGTTGGAAGGGCCCGAAAGTGAAGATGTCCAAGTCTTCTATGCCATAACTCGCTTGAATTGGAGGAGTCATGAAGGAGAGCTTGGACTGGACGAGTGGAAAGCTTGTACAAGCTCTCATACCGGTGGATTTCTTTGGCCATGCAAGGACTTTTCCTTTTGAAAATGCCACTTGATAACCTTTATCCTCCAAGGCTGAGATGGAGATAAGGTTCCTCCAGATTCCTGGCACGAATAGGACATCGCTGAGATGAAGAGAGATTCCCGAATCAAGTTCGAGAGAAGTAGCACCGAACCCTCTCATAGAATAGCGCGCATCATTTCCAATGATGACCTAGAGATTAGACTCCCTCTCAACCAAATCTGAAAGATGCTCCCGATAGCCGGTGATGTGTCTAGAAGCTCCACTGTTATAAACCAGGTATCACTGTCCGTGGGAACATTGCTTGACAGGGCTGAGATGAAGAGGAATTCATTGGAGTTGTTTTCCGCTTCCTTTTGATTTGAAACTTCATTGATGTTGACTCCTTGTTTCATTAGTCTTGACTGACAGTCTCTTGCATAGTGACCAAACTTGTCACATCTGAAACACTGAATGTGCGAGAGGTCTTTCTTCTTCTTCTTGGAATCAGGTGCAAATGCTGACCCTTGATCTCTGCTCCTCTTGAAGTTGCCTTTCTTCCAATTCCCTCCTTTCTTCTTCACGGATTGAGTAGCAAGAACACGAGAGTCTTCACCATGAGAGCTCTTGAGAATACCTCTAGCAGTCAACCTCGATTCCTCTTGAATGCAATCAGCACGGAGGCGGTCAAACTTGGGAAATTTGGATCTCCCACTTATGCCTTGGATAAATGGCTCCCATGAGTGAGGAAGACCATTTAATGCAAGCATGACTAGGTCCTTGTCCACAACTTCATCTCCAATGGAGCTGAGCTGATCTCTCAATTTTGAAATCTTCATGAAATAGGTGATGACTGAATCTCCCTTCACCATCTTGACTTGATGAAGCTGCTGACGCAATGCAAGTGCTCTACTTGTGTTGTTGATCTCATACATCCCCTCCAATGTCTTGAACATATCTTTGGCTGCAGGCATCTTGGAGATGATGGGAACAAGATGATCTTTCACGGAGTCAATGAGGATCTTCTTGGCTTTGACTGCATTCCTCTTGAACTGAAGCTTCACATCTTGATTTTCAGGTTCAAATTGCTCCCTTCCTTGCACGAACTCCAAAAGATCATTTTCTTCAAGGGTGACAAGGATTTTGAATTTCCAAGAGGTGAAATTCGATGCTCCTTCAAGTCTGTCCTCAACTTTCAGACCATACACCATCTTGAATGCTGGAAATAGTGTGAAGAATGCGGAGTAGGAGCGCTGCTACAAGGTCTGATCACAACTGAGACAACCTTAGCTCTGATACCATGTTAATTGTAGGATCAGACTGTAACAATTAGATAGCAGTAACAGAAAACAAGACAATGTACTCAATGAACACCAATATACCCTGGGAAATTATCCCTCTTGGAGGTAAAAAAACCCAGCAACAAATCTCAGATCTTTATTAGACAATAACCAATTGAATCTTTACAATGAGCTTCACCACTTGAAGCTATCAACACAGTAACCTAGGACATACAGCAGTGATAAACTTATCTGAGGTACTGATGTTGCTGTCACACAAAGGATGGCAGATTGAAGTTTAGTTCGCTGTCACAAAGATGATGTTCACTGCCACTCAGATGATGTTTGCTGCACCTTTAGATCAGTTTGCAGTCCTTCAAAGGTTCGCTGTGCTTTCAAGGGTATATGCTGTGCATCTACCAATATTCGCTGACTTCTAATGGTGATTCGCTGTCTCCTGAATGTAATTCGCTGATCACAGAGATGCTTGCTGTAGGATACCGTAATATAGATGTAATCGCTTGATGGAAGATAGAAGGTATTCGCTGAATTGTATGTTAGAAAAATGAAGTTGACATTACATATATATGTGACACTAGCCCTCCAAATTGCCTTAGGTCGGCCTTGTGAATATTGGCGCCAAGAGGAATAGGTCACAATTAAGATGCAAATTATACAAGTTACATATGCTACCCACATAGGGCTTGATTAATACAAACACATTTTATACTTTGGTAGGCTCATACACAAGTTAGGTGTGCTAGGTCGGCCCTAGAAGGGCTCCGACCTAGCTACATACACCAACATAGGGGACTGGGGGTAGAGTCCGCAACAGGGTCAAGGGACAACGCCCCTTGTGGTATTCAGGTGTAGTGCAAATAAGATCTTCAAAACCTCACAAACTTTCATGATGAATGTCATTTTCAGAATTTATCACCTTTTTTTTTGTTTTCACTTGGAGTTTTTGATTGGGTGTTGTAGGAGACTTTTGGGTGCCCCCGAGATTGTCATGGGACTATTGAGTGTCCCTCAGGCATCCTGGTGTAATTGACATCCCGATGGCATCCGGGCAAAGGTAATGGTGCAGTGGAATTCACCTATCCTTCTCCATGCTTGGGAATTCACCTATACTTGGGAATTTACCTTTGTGTTACATCTGATGTAGACCTTGTGACGTCTATTCTTGATGTCATGATGTCTCTCTCACATGTTGAAGTCGTTCTTCATCTTGTAAAGTTCGTCTCTCTTCAAGGTATTGATCTTGAATCTTGATCTTGTGATGATGAATCTTCATTCTTCCCTTTCAATGTTGATGAATGTTGGAGTGTTCTTAATGGTCCACTGTCACTGATTCTTTCTCCATGTCATGTTATTGATACGACGCTGAAGTTGTGAAGTGAATATATTGATATCCATGAAGCTTTGATGTTTATCCTCTTGCACATGTGGATGTGTTTACTCATTGATGATGAATTTCCTTTCACCCACCATTGCTGCTTGCTGGTGGAGTCTTCCTCTTGTATTCCTTCGAATACTTGAACACTTGATGTTGTTATTGACCTGGTGAATTCCTTATGTCCATCAGACATCAACAAATTCAATCCATCCATCCTCCTTCAAGGGCCCAAATGAGACCCTGGCTTGCACCTTCATCCTACACAACAAATCAATATTACATCAAACACACATGAAATGGATAAAAGCTTATATTTCTTGTTCAAATTCAGTTTGATATGCACTTGAAGTGATGGTGAAATGAAGGTTTATATCTCCTTCTAAGTCTGATTAAACACGTTTCACATTTTTAAGCCTGATCACCTATGCTCAAGATCTGATTGCTAATGACTTCAAGTCTGATTCGTGTCTCCTCTATGTCTGATCTACGTTGTCTCAGGTCTGATTTGTTTTCTGATCTGTAGAATTCGCACAGGTCTGCTCCTTTCATATTACATTACTTTCATGCCTGTCCCAAGGTTGTGGATTCTTGTTGGCCAAGGACAGATTGGCTATCCACCTTCAAGTCATGGACAAAATTGTGTTCCCTCCTTCAAAGTCGTGGGTTCCTTGGAGTCAAGGAAAATGAGAAGTTGCATCGTGGATTCCTTGAGGTCAAGGAATTTGAGCATAATATTTAACTTCATCCCTCAACTTTGTTGATCATTTCAGCTTTCTCTTATTTCCATCAAAGATATTTTGTTTGCTATTTTTGAAAATTCTCAGGGATGAACTTGGATAACACAACCTTTGCTTTACCTCACCTTCAAGTCTTGGGCATGGATTTCTTGAGGTCAAGGAAAATGAGAAGTAGCATCGTGGATTCCTTGAGGTCAAGGAAAATGAGCACTTCATCTCTTTCTATTGCTCTTTACTTTCATCTTTTTTGATTTTGCTTCTTTGAGGTGTTCAATTGTTTTCATCATTAAAATCGCTTTGCTTGCAAATTTTGAAAATCCAAGGATAAGTTCAAGCAAGGCAATTTTTTTATCATTTATCTCATTCAACACTCCCCAAAATTGTGGATTCCTTGGGGTCAGGGAAAGTTTGAAGTGAGTTCTTGGATTTCTCCACCTCAAGGATAAAATTTGCTCTTCAAAAGTTTGTAGATTTCATCAAATTGCATCATACATATCTTATTTTCCCTGCATTCATCAATCATTTTCTCATCCTTGCCTTCATGATTTCTCTTCACTTAGATGTTCATCACTTCAATCACACTAGGTCGTGGATTACTTGAGATCAAGGAAATTGAGCAGTCAAGGATGACTTTGTTTGTTTTCTTCAAAATCACCTCTTTCTTTAATATTGATTTCTCCAAGTAAAAGGTGGCCGCTTGCAAGTTATTGGAGATGATCTTACTTAGTTGAAATCATTGAAAGCTCCATCAACTTATTCATTTTGCTTAACACTTGAATGATTGATCGTCATTGATTTGGGCAACTCACCTTCAAGAGCCTAGAGTAGTGGATTCCTTGGGGTCAAGGAAATTGAGAAGAAGCATCGTGGATTCCTTGAGGTCAAGGAAATTGAGCACTTTTGATTTCATCCACACTTGTAAAATTTTCATGTTCATTCTTGGTCGAATCTTCTTTTTATGGGAGTTGCCTATCACTCAAAAAACCTATTGCTTGACTTAGCCGTTTTTTGCCTGAAGGTTGCATCGTGAAGCCTTGCTCAATGAAGCCCTTGACTCTCATGTTAACACTTATGCACTAAAAGCTAACTGAGCTCTAAACTAGCCTCTTGGGAGACTTGATTGCTGCTAAACTGCTCGAGACACCTAAGACCACTAGCAAAAAGAGGGGTCCCCATTTGCAATGGGGTGATGTGTGAAAAGGTCACAACAGGTTGTTTAGGGTTGGACCTTACATCTAAATGTTCTTTCATGCGAAGGTTGCTCTAAATATATATGATTTGGATTTGAGAGGGACACCTTACTAGAATGGGTTTACAGTTCGATGCAATTTCCTTCTTTATTGAATTTGTACTTTTTCTTGCGATAGCGCCTTATCGTGACCTTAATCTTAAGATATTTTGGTTTTCCTCTCTATGGGATGTATGTTTTTTGGGTGTACCCGATGCCCTTATTGGGATCTGCATTTTTTTTAGTGAACCTAATGTACATATGGGGATGCAATTAACATTAACGTTTTTGTTAAGGATGAGTTACATCTCTCTGAATTTGATCTGGTGTATTTGGGCTTAGCAAATGCTTAACAAATCACTTGAACCCAGTTACCAACCTTCTTTCCTGGATCAGAATCTCAGATAGTTATTCATTTGGCATTGACCATTTCAGACGATCTGTATAGAATTGTTACAAGTCCTGAGTTTTCAGGTTGTAATTTTCCAACATTTAGAAGTTTGAGAATGAGTTATGGATTAACCCACCAAACAAATTGGTTTTAGAGATAAGTATTTTGTGATTTTGTTAGTGTTGGTTTCGGTTTGTGTATTACTAATAGTGCTATAAAAATAATTTTATATTTGTTTTAATAACAGTTCTTATGTATCATATATATCAGACATCTTCTCTCTTATTTTGAACTATAATTCTTCAGTTTCAAGGTTTTCTTCATAAGACTATTATAGAGTCCCTCTACTATGGCACAGACTTTTGACATTTTTGACACATTATTTTGTGTTTATTGATGATTGACCGTTCATCTAACGTCTTGTACTCAGTGCAACCACATATTTCAGCTATTCCTTTAATCTAGTCTGAATTGGTCCTATGTAGGAATGCCTTTGGGGTGAGAAATTTCATAAAATGCTTGGGTCTTATGTTTAAGCTTGTTCTAGTGGTTTGATGAAAGGGAGGACACAATGAAAACTATCTGGATGGTCCTTTACCAAAGTTTGGAAGCACAACAAAACTAAGAAAAAGGCAGTGTTAATGAAGACTTATGAGCAGACTTATGAGAGCTTATGAGCAGACTTGTATATTGCTATAAATTTTAAGCCATATACAGATTGTAGAAGACTTAATGAAAACTAATCAGCAGATTTATGAGATTATGAGCAGATATAATGCAAATTTAATAGAATAATTTATAGCAGGTTTGTAAGAAGAGTTCATGCAGATATAAAAATGAAGATCATGCAGATATTGAAGAGGGGTTTATGGCAGGTCCATAGAGTAAAGTATAAAGAAAAGAACTTGCAGATTTGAATGTGATTATCCATCATCTGTTGAAGAAGCAACATAGACGTTGGGACTTGTTGTGACCTTTTCACACATCGCCCCATTGCTAACGGGGGACCCCCTCTTTTCCGGCTTTCTGCGTTGTTAGGTTATGGTTTTGGCTGCTTAGTGGGCAATTTTGTGTTTCCCGTGCCCGAGTTTTGGAGTTTTGATCATGCCTAGTGTCGTCTAGGGTTTTTGAAGTTATAGGATCAAGTTGCAAACATTAATATTTTAATGATCCTAAGTTTTGTCGAAGTGTTGACCATTTGAGTGTTAATGTGTTTTTAAACACACGCATTAGTGATTTTAAGTGCCAAGGTATTCCCAAACCTTTTGGAGTTGTTTTCTCTCTCCTAAGGTATTATTTAAATTGATTTCGCACTTTATCCCAATATTTTCCTAGCGTTTCGACCAATATTTTGGAAAATTTGCCCAAGTCTAGTCTAATTTTGAAGTTTCTAAGCGATTTTGAGTGGTTAAAATGCCAAATTCCTAAAGGAAATCCATATTCCAAGGGTTAGAAGGTCAAATTCAATGCTAGAGAGCTAGAGGTGCTTTTCCCCTCATATTCCAGACTACCCACCCTTTTCCCCCACTCAAAATCCACACTACACGTGGGTTTCCCTTGAAATCCATACTGGCTATTATTTTCCACCATTGTTTATCCATAGCTGGATCGATTTTCCCCTGGAAGTGCTAGAATTTGGCTAAGTGTTAGGATTTTTCCAGACTGCCATTGATTTTCCACCAGGAGTGCGGACTATAGTGCGAACAACGTTAAGGATGACTCCATGCCTGGGTCAATTTTCCACCAGGATGTTTTGTGACAAGTTAGTGCAGATTTTTGTATAGACTCTCAGTCCAGACCCAAGTCGATTTTCCACTGAGAACATTTTGATGGGTTTTAAGTCTAGATTTTCATCCAGACTGAGGTCGATTTTCCACCAGGGAGTAATTTTTGCAAGTAAAGTGAGTTTGGAGTGTGGATTTTTAGTCCAGACTGCCATCGATTTTCCCTTGGAGTGTTTTATGTGCATTTTGATGAAATTTGAGCATGGATTTTTATCCAAGCTAAGGTCGATTTTCCCTTGTGGGGAAATTTTTGACACTTTAATGATTTTTAAAGGGAAGTTGATTTTCCCCTGGAGGCTTAATTTGGACTTAAATTGCAATATTTTAATAAGTAAGCCTCATTTAAATGCTGTTAAATAATGATTAAGGATTATTTAAAATTTTAAAACCAAATAAATTAACTTGCAATAAACATTTAATATTTTCTAGAAGCAAGTTAGTTTTTTACCAAACAAGTATTTAAGCAAGTGTTTTATCCCACATTGCTTGTGTGGTGAAAGTGAGAGGTAAAAGCAAGTATAAGAGAGGAGCCTTAGCATTATTTTATTATTAAATCTGCCAAGTGTCTCCATGAAAGGCGATTTTTCTCCAAGTTGAGGGAATTTTAGCAAGTGATTGAAGTGAAGTTTTGGGTTGAGGATTCTTTCCTCCATTTTTTCCAGCTTGCTGATCCATTCCCCTTGCTGCCATTGAAGACCATTTCCAGATTTTCGATTTTCCAAGTTTGGCGATTTTTTGCAAATTTGGCGATTTTTGGTGAAGGGTGGCGATTTTGTGTCTGGAGACTTGGGTGATATTTTCCTCCATTTTTTGCTTGCTGTTCCAGACCTCCATTGTTGCAGATCCTGGCTGCCATTGATGATATTTTTAGAATTTTAGTTTGGCACCATAGTTGGGAAAATTTAGATTTTGTTTGAAGAGGTGTTTTGGGCCACATTTTGGTGATTTTCCATGTATGCTTTGTGGCTGCCATTGTTCCCAGCTTGCTGATTTGCTTTAGATCTGAGGTTTGAAAACTCCATTGTTAGGCGGTTGTCCTCAGAAATTTTCATTTCCAGCCACCTAACCACTTTGGCGATTTTGCTTGGAGCTGATTGCTTAGCTATTTTCCATCATTTTCAGGGATTTTTAAGTACTTTGCAAGGTGCTGATAAGTCTGAAGTAATTAATTTTCAGACTTGTCCTCAAAAATTTATTTTTTACCAGCCACACTTACATTCCTGAATATGATTGTTTTCATCGTTAAAACTGATTTTTATCGAGTTTATGCACATTTTGAAGGATTACAACATGTTTTAAAAGTCTGAGTTTCAGGTTGTCTTCAGAACTGTTGACCTTCATTGTTGACTGCGGAAGGTGTCTTCAGACATACTTTGTGTGAAAAAACAACCTTTCACACCTTTCCTTAGTCATCATTGATTTGGTATACTCCTTTGCATTTTAGCTTGCATGTTTTCTAAGCATAAGGAGGTATTAATGAATTTTATAGAAGGTTTTCATACTCTAGCGTTGTCACACTTTGAATACAATTGTCAAAATTTACCAAGTGTATGGATTATTTTCCTGACTCCATGCTCGAATTAGCTAAATCTTTAGAAAGTCAGGAATTTTATTAAAAGCATTATTTATTTTTCTAAGTCTAACTTCAAGCTTCGTATAGGTGCGATGTTGAAGTCTGGATATAAGGAAAGGAAAGAACTATTGAAGATGCTGGAGACTGAATTTTATCTAGAGCTTAAGATTTCATCCAAATGGAAGGAGATCACAGATACAAACATGCATTTCCTAGACTTCGACCAGATGCAACGACGAATGTTCGGAGTCGGAGATTAAGTTCCTTCCCCAGCATATGCAAACACTATGAAGAGTGGTATTTTTCATGCCGTTGGATTTCCACAGTCCATACAGTGCAGTGAGCTTATCCTGGAGTGTGCACGATGTTACGATCCGCTCACAAGTATGATCAAGACTCCTAAGGGCGTTGTCATTGCCTACCTTGCTGAGGATGCTATTACAGAAGTGTTCGGGATTCCACGCGGAACAAACATGAAGGATGTGACCAAGGATGAATATGAAGAAAGATACATGAAGAAGATGGGTGTATGGAAGAATTTGATAAACAAAGAGTGGATGATTGAGCCTAGGTCTCATCATTCCAAGGCTCCCAAGACACTCATGTGTGTAGACTTCAAGGAGGAGTATAGTGATTTGATATTCCTACTCAATAGAGTGATGGGGTTGCCATAGGGAGCAATATTCAATGGATGGATGTTCTACTTCATCCAGGATTGTCTTAGAGGAACATTAGTAAATTGGTCTAAGATTATAAGTGACAATCTGGACTTTCAGCTGAGAAATGTAGAGCGGTCCAAGTCATTCGCCATGACTTCTTACTTGGTATACCTACTTGCACGGTTTGTTTCATACAGAGGATTAATATGCAAAGGTGAAGTCGGGAATGGGCAAGGACAATTCAGGAGTCTTGAATGCTACCCCCAGCTGAGCATGTATAGAATTGAAGACTATAAGAGAGTGAATGATGCATTCACTATGTACATCACACGGATGCTGCAAGGCGGAATCCACAGAAGATTGTCCAAGGAGGCAACAAATTTAATAGAAAAATATGGATCGTGGTATATTCAGTTTCCCACTTTCACATACCTTAGGATTCATGGGTTTCAATCTGAACCCTACAGACTTCCTAGGTATCTGACCAACAGAATGATCTTGTTGGAAGTGGTGAGACAACTTCTAGAGTTCGATGTCATTCAGAGAGAGAAGCACAGGACATGCATGACATTCCCTATTTCAGTTGGGAAGACATCAGAGGTTTGCCAGTCCGCCATAGCCTAGCACAACGAGTGAGGAGCTTGCATTCTATCGATTTGCTACATTCAAGAAAAGAGAAAGATTCGGTCCAGACAAGTAGGAAGGATCAGGGGAGAGAAGTTCATTCACAAATTGACATAGAAGATTATTGGGCGAACTTGATGGACGAGCAAGCAGTGAAGAGAAGAATGTGGTCCAGAATGTTAGTGGATTTTATGAGGAAGTGTGGACTTTTCCTCATTCCTGATCAAGTATTAGATGACAAAGATCATATGCATCCACAGTATGAGAGTGAAATGAAGAAGGCAATCCTATTGCCTAATTGGTCAGAGTCAGAAGAGATTGACCTGAATATATTGATGTGAGAGGTCTTGAATTTCTCCAGTGCATGGATAGATATACAGATGAATAAGTTAGTTGATATGGGTGTTCCCTTCACTTATGAAAGGATGAAGCCGAAAGAGTCCACTTTCGAGGATGATCAAAGGACTGTCAGTGATGTCAGGATTCATGTAGATGAAGAGAGTCAAGCTCCCAAGAGAAGGAAGAACACGCCATGAGAAGTCAAGGCCAAAGGGAAGAAGATTGAGGAGGTGAAGAAGAAACAAAAGACTATCATTCCTCCACTTATCATTCCTTCACCCCCTCCCAGTGTCTCATCAATCGAAGTGATTGAAGTAACAAAATGGAACAAGGAGACTCAACAGTGTTCCAACACAGTGATACTACCAGGGAATACTTAGGAATTTCATGCCACAACGACATCTGCACCTCCGAATGATAATGATGATCAGTCGGGATCCCCTACTGTCCTTTCAGAAGTTAGTTTGGGAAATGAGGTATATGATTGGACCAGGAATAATCTTGATGATAATGATGATGTTATCTCGGCATTGAGAGGACTTGATCGAGAAATATGTCTCGATGATGGTATGGAGATGGCTGCTATTCCTAATTGGCTGATGAGAAGTATGGAGAAAAGTAAACAAATGATAGAGGTACAACCTATTGACGACATTGATGACCACCTAGCTAGGAGTGCTAAGGAGAAAGAGCCCAAGAGAGCGGAGATTTTGTCGCACATAGCTAGAGATGAAATAGGAATGCGGATTGCGTAGATTGCTATTACTATTGCAGGCGTGACAACAAACATTGCTACTCCCATGGATTTCCAGATCACTTCAGTTGCCCTTGGTCGTATATCCAGAAAGCAAGAATTTCAGGAGGTTGGTGAAAACCTCAAGGCAATCGATGCAAGGTTAGACAGAGAAATTGCGGAGAAAGAAAGGTACAGAGAAGAGAATATCAGACTTAGAGAGTATATTGCAGGGACAAGGCGTGAAGATCCCACCCTTATTTCCCCTATTGCGGTTGACCATGGAATGCATTCACACTATGAGGCAGCGAGAGGTACACTCTCAGAGGTGGAAAAGTGGATTGAGAGCGCAAGAAAGCAGGCAGATGATTTCCTTACTCAGTTTGCCCATGCATATGATAGGACAATAGGGCTCGCATTCAGAATCCAGTATTTGGAGGGAGTTTGGGAAGAATTCCGGCCTATCCAAGACAAGACTCTTCCACGCCTCCAGGCTTTGTAGAAGATTTCTAATTCCACCTTGGTCAGCGAGAGCATTGTTCACAGTGGAGACAAATACGATTTCCATGGCTGGAATTGTTCATTAGCTGTGAAGAAATCAACTTATGAGAACGCCCAGTCGAGTTGTATGGAGGTGCAGGGATTGATTCAGGACATTCAGATGAAGATCTTTGTCTCAATTGAGGAATTATTGGGTGTTGATGTTAGGGTTCTAGTGGTTTACACTTAGTCGAATTAAGAGACAAGATGAAATTTATGTATTTTTGTCAGTTAGACTCTTCTAGATGACTTGGTCTCTTTGTTGATATTCGTGTTCATAGTTCGCAGAAGCTCATGCCAGAATGGGAGAACACTTTGGATGCTTGCTCGGATTCATTGGACGTGATTGATTTGCAGCAGGATACCTTGCCTAGCATTTCCATGGAGGAGTTAGATTCAGTATTAGCTAGATTCTTGGAGTATGCTAGGAGAGAGAGAGATGCAGGGAGGAATCTTCTAGAAGATTCCCTATTTGATGACTAGGTATCTTTTCATTGGGCCATATGTTGGTGGCACCATTTTTGATGTAAACCCTAATTAGGGCAATTCTAGGGTTTTGTTGGCATGATCTCGACTGTTGATCTTGGATCAATCTTGGCCATCCATTTTGTAATAGACTCTTTATATGCCTCCTTGTCTTTCATTTGTAAGGGAGAGTTTTTGTAGAATTGTTGGTATATGTTGCAGCGATTTGAATCATAATCATTGTTCAATTGTTGGTGATTTTTCTCTTCAAGTGTTGTATTTGCATTCATGGTTCTCAATTCCTCCAAGTTAGATTAGAATTTATTTTCATGTATGTTAGATTGAGTGGAAGATTTGTTGAATTCATTTGGGTGGAATCCCTAATCCATACCACTAGCCTCTTGCTGCTGGTAAGTGCACCTTGTGTGGTCAACTGGAATTTGAGTAAGCTTAACTTAAACTATTACACGTCCCTTGACAAGTATCAACTTGGATGGTGTCAACGTTTGATGGTGATAGTCTGAAAATCTTTAAGTATACCTTAGACGATTGCACTAAGCTTGTGTCAATACCTAATTGTGAGACCTCACCTGGTTTGATTCCACTAGATCCATTCATCATTTCCTACATTCCTAGGTTTAGAATAGATTTCGTGAACCCTATTCCTTTTGCCCCCTTTTTTTAGTAAGAAGTAAATCTAGAGCCATTGATAAATCTTAAGTTGTCAGCACACCTATTTCACATCATTCATGATAATCCAAACATTTGCATAAGTTCCCAAGTAAACACAACAATTCACATCGACCATTAAGTTACCCACTTGTCAAGACCTGACATGTAGAAACCTTGGAATCATTTTAGTTGATCTCATTCTTAGCATCTGAGGTGATTTTGTTCAAGAGAGGGTAAATTATCTTGGTAATTTATTCTGTAATGTTATGTGCCTAAAACACACATCAACAGGACTTTGATTTGGAAGTTAGTGTTTCCTGTAGGAGTGATTGGTGTCTCTTGCTTGGTTGGTGCTTAGTAGCGGGGGTTGGTGCTTACAATTGAGGGGATTGGTGTCTCTTGTGTGATGGTTACTACAAAGTTTGTAAAGAAGAATTTATATATGAAATATTTTGCAGTGGTTTTCTTCCGTAAGGGTTTTCACGTAAATCGTGTGTTTTTGTGTTGCGTTATTTTTACATCTTATGTTGTTGATATTGTGCAATTCAGATACTTGCGGTAAAAAAGAAAAAAATTGTTGCTACATTGATTCATTCCCATCCCCAGCTCTTATTATAATTGTGTGCTCTTCATAGGTGAGAAAGTTGGAAATCAGCCAAAATTTGGTGTAGCCAAACTATTTCACAATTGGCATTGACAATTGCTTTCTATTTGTCCTTAGTGGAAGATAAAGCTTTAGTGTGCCAAAGCTTACCTTGCTATGAAACAACTCTCAAACCCAAGGAAAATATTTATTTAATAGTGATGCCATCACTTACAAAACTTTGTTGTCAATGGAGTTGGTAGCTATTAAATTATCTCATTAAGTCAATGATATTTTATAATTGACACAAACTGCAAGCTCTTAGCACTGTGCCAATCCTTGAATGGATAAGAGGCTTTTTGTCCTTGAATCCAAAAGGAAACCTGGAGGTTTTATGTCCTCCAAATTTTGGTTGCCAAAAGGATTTTTGTCCTTAGGTTGAAATATGAACACAAGGGGTTGATCTTCAAAAAGGGCTTCAGACAACAACGAAATGGATCATTTCTCTTTTATGCTCATTTCCACCTTTTATAGACTAGTTAAGGGAAAATAATTGAATATTGTATTCTTTTTCTTCCAAAATATATTTGAGAAGTTTTTAGAAAGACCTTTTAATAAAACATCACTTTTGGCCCCTTTTTCTAATGGCACTTTTTAGATTACAACTTGGAACCTTTTAATAATAAACATACGTTCCCTTTTAATAAATATGACATTTACTAGATCAACTTGACTTACTAGTTTCAAATTATTCCTCAGACCCTTCCCTTTAGCCTATAGGAAATAAAATAAGAGGTTGAGGATCTCTTGAATATCTACACCTGAAAAAGGAAATATGAAAGCTGAAAACAACGTTGGCAAATGGTGGATGAATCTTCTAGCACCCCAGTCAAGTGACACAAGCAAGTAGTGGCAAAGATTGGAAGAATGCATGCCTAGTTTAAACTGTTCAAATATTGTGAAGGTATGTGACATTTCTCAAGTGGCTATGTCATCACAAATTATGTCTAGTATGGCACATCTCTAAGTGATCTATGCTCGAGAGAGATAGTTTGATGTCTCAAACTAAGAATCTCAAATTCTAAATGGTTGATAGATTAGAAAATTGTGCCAAAGAGGTAATGCATCTGACCAAGTGTAAGTATTGTACTTTAAAAGTGGATAGGGCAATTTCAATGTTTTCTCAGTGTGATTTAAAGTGGCAGTTGTCTTATGAAATTTAGCTAGATTTATGAAAGAATAACACTAGTAAGAATCACTTTTTTCAAATTTCTTTGCTGCTAAAAATTGCAACGATGAAGTAGCAAAGGAGTGGTCAAGACACAGATACATGCAAACTTAAAGGAGACAAGGGAAGTTTTCACTTTTAATTGGTGAATGTGCAAGAAAATTGTGACTTAAACCTTAGCATGAACATTTGTGAAAGTCGCCTAGTCAAAGCCAACTTTAAAACATGAAGAAAATCTTGCTTTCCACATGGCATTGCCACCCTAAAATCTTGACCTCTACCTTGAATATTTTAAAACAAAAACCACTTAAAAAGATGATGCAATCTTATCTAGTCAATTTATATTAGGAATAAAACAAGCACTAAATCTTTAATGGCCTATTCAAACATGTTTCTTATTGAAAATCACAAATCAATTCTTACTTCTGTTGTGTATAGTAGAAATAAGAAATCTGTAACTTCTCCTTGAATTTGCAATTAAAGGGTGTGTTTTCTGATGTGAAGGAAGATTACTTGTCAGAGTTGCAGTAGTAGTGAAGAAGATTTCAAAATGCTTACCAGCTTATCCTTCAAAATTCTTTCACTTGTTATTATTGTCATATCAAATATCTCTTTTCAAGTTCATATGCTTCAAACTGTGGACAACGAGAGAAGGACCTTTTGAAATATGGAATTGCATGAAGATGTTCTAGAGCCTAAAGCATTCTTATCAAACAGCTCATACAATGATCAGGATTAAATGTTTGGTTATATGAATATACTTGATTTAAAGATGGATGAAAGAGTTATGGTAGGGAGCAACTTGGCCATTTCTTTGCAAAAGATTTGAAGTCTTGAAAGTGCTTAAAGACCTCAAAGTTTTGATGGAGAAAGTACATGCAAGTATTCCTAGAAAGGTCATTAATAAATTTCAAAACATATTTGGCCCTTTTGAAGGATGTGGAAATGCCTAAGCCAAATCACTATGAACTAACTTCAAAATCTGTGAAGCTCTCCATGCCTTTTTTTGTCAAACCTTTCTTCAAGATGCTTACAAAGGATGTAACTTTGGCAAACACCATCAAAAAAGAAAATAGAAGGCAACCTTGTAACCAGTCTTTGCTAGTTGAGTTGTTGCAAGTAGTGGTAGTGAAGATGGTCTAATTGCTTGTGCCATATGAGCTTAATCATTTCATTGGAATGAGTGGGCAGAATATTTGAAGGAGGATTGAGAACAAAGTTTGAAAAAAGATAAAAGTTGAGATTGATGATCTGCGCTCCTCATTGCAATTGTAGAATCACTTTGCACCTCATTGACAACCATTGAATAGTGAACTCAACCCACTTGCTTGAACTAGTGTTAGTTGTTCTAATTAAGTGATAGGAGAGTAGTTCACAGTGAGGGAACACAAGGAACATCTTGAAATGTGTTGACGGTCTAAAATTGCTGAACTTGTGACTTCATCCGACCAACGCAGAATAGAATAAACTCGCTGAGTATCCTATCCTCTCTTGAGATAAGGAAATCCCTAATGCTGTTTTTTGTTTGATCAAAGGGGATGACCTCAAGGTTTTGATTTTCATGTCTTGACTGCGGGATTACTCAGTGGTTGATGTGATTTGCTGGGAGCACAAGGGGACTTATGATTTGCAACAAGTTGGTCTGCTGTGATTCTCGAATTACGTAATAAAGAGCAAAAGGAAAGGGTTAGGAGATCTAAAACTAACAACACGGGTATGCGGGTAGACGGATTCAACATAACCAATTCCTGCTTGGGCAGAATAGCTCACAACCTTGCAGGAATGGTGCAATCTTCAAAGGGACTTGAAAGATTTTCAGACTGGAGACGCACGGCTAAGCACCCAATTCTGGCGTAGCTCAGACATACACCTGCAATTGAACTAAGCACAATTAAGGGCTCAGGTTAACCATACAAAAGGATACACTATCAGTATATCCTCAATGGTATGAGCCTGAATCTATCAAATACCTGCACACCCAAAACATAAAGATCTATCTAAAATGCTGAGAGAAACCATGCAAACAGGATGAAAATAAGACAATAAACACCAAATCAATGTTTATATATTGATTTCAGCTGCCTATTACAACAATTTCTGCTCCTGCTTAAAATCTAACCTATTCTAACTCTATGCTACTGCTTAAAATCTAACCTATTCTAACTCTAAAATCTAACTCTCTCAACAGAGTCTAACTATCCAACAATCTCTAACTGTCTAACTCTTTACAAAAGAAAGGCCTCTGCCTTTTATAGATTTTACAATTTTGAATCAGAGGCCAGGATGGACTGCATCCAAGGGTCCTGATCTGCCTTCCAGAAATTGGCAGCCTTAACCCATGCCCATTAAATTCTCACTCATCCATTCAACCACAATTTCAACTACCTGCCACTATTTGGCTTCAATTTGAGTCTATCCGGTAGTTCGACATAACTGTCCACAACTGACTTGTTTCCCCTTTCTTTCAAAATATCTGAGTGGGACCTACAAGCAGTTTTACAATAAAACAATTTCAGCTTTTTAGAAATTGAATTCTTGGAATTAAATCCAGCTGTGTGCTTTTTCTCAAGAAGGCATAAATTTGCAGCATTCAGAATGTTCTTTGGTCCTTGGTCTTGGTGGTGGACTTCATCTTTGTTCAGCGGTACGGTTCCCAATGTTTGGTTGCTCTCCCACTCCTACAGTGCGTTCCCACATCTTTTTTCTTTTCTAGTCTTCAGCACCTGACCTTGATTGCGATCCTTCTTCGATTTGCGTTTCAGGTCTTTCTCCTGGTTCTTTAATGACATCCTGCGGCCTGCGAACGATCAATTTCATTTCAATAAATCAATTTGAAAAATTAATTAATTTAATTTAACAAATATTAAAATTTAACGCCTGGAGGGTCATTTGAAAATTTCCCAAGTTTTAATGCTTTTACTCCTTCCGCGAATTTAGTTCTTCCTGGTAATTTCGGGCAAGAGGGGCATTCAAAAAGTTTTAAAAACTTTGACATTTTCACTTAAAGGTCCAAATTTGGCCCTTTGGGCACTTTTGCCAACTTTTCACTTTTCAGATTTTCACTTAAAGGTCCAAATTCGGCCCTTTGGGCACTTTTGCCAACTTTCACTTTTTAACATTTTGGCTAAAAGGTCCGAATTTGGCCATTTGGGGCATTTTTGCCAACTTTTCACTTTTTAGATTTTCACTTAAAGGTCCAAATTCGGTCCTTTGGGCACTTTTGCCAACTTTCACTTTTTAACATTTTGGCTAAAAGGTTCGAATTTGGCCATTTGGGGCATTTTTGCCAGCTTTTCACTTTTCAGATTTTCACTTAAAGGTCCAAATTCGGCCCTTTGGGCACTTTTGCCAACTTTCACTTTTTAACATTTTGGCTAAAAGGTCCGAATTTGGCCATTTGAGACATTTTTGCCAACTTTTCACTGTTCAGATTTTCACTTAAAGGTCCAAATTCGGCCCTTTGGGCACTTTTGCCAACTTTCACTTTTTAACATTTTGGCTAAAAGGTCCGAATTTGGCCATTTGGGGCATTTTTGCCAACTTTTCACTTAAAAGTGCGAGTTTTGGCACTTGGGCGAGTTTGTCAACCTTGGCACTTTGCATTCTTTATCTCCTTTGTATCCCTTGGCGAAAATCGGCATTTCAACGTCATTGCAAGCCTTAACTCTTTCTTCACATTTAGGCGACTTTGCGAGAATTGGGGAGTTTTAAGTTCGCAATATGGCCCTAGAGGTCGAATTTGGTTTTAGCGGCATTTGACCCTTCATATCCCCTTCCTCTTCCGCAAGGACAGAAAGGCACAAACTGGGGGGTCCCTGTCCAAGACGGGGATGGGTGTGCAATTCGCACAACAAAATGTTCCTCGCCCACTTCGACATACCCTCTTTCACACACATCAAATAGTGTTATCACCCATCAAAATAGTTGAAATGGTAGAAATCATCCTTAAAAAAACCATGTAGTGCAAAGCACTAGAATGAAGAGCCCGAGCAGATGGTAGAGATGCAATTGCTACAAGGGCCTTGCCCTTTCCTTGCCTCTTGTTATCTTTTACCATGAAAGATTTTTATGTTAAGTGTTTTGTTTCATTGACTAGGGAACATTGATGTTCTTCTTCTCTAGATTGTGTCAAGTGATCAATTTGTTTCTTAAAACACTTATGTTTTTTACGACCAAGACTTTTGCAATAGGCACATTTGACCTTACCTTTCTTAGGCTTGCAACCTTTATAAGATCAGGTCTCTGAAATTGTTTTGGAGGCTGTGTGTTTCTGATTCTTTTTCTGCTTTGTTTTATGTTTTGTATCCTTATTGCCTGACCCTTTTTGTTCTTTTGTGTTTTGGTTAGCAACTAGCGTATGCGACTTAGAGGATTTGGAGGACTCATCTTGATTAGTTTATCTTGCTTTTTGGTGAGAAAGGCGGCAAAGTCTTCCATAGATGGCATTGTGAATTGAGCTCCTAGGGCACCCCTTGTGGCATAGAGGGTAGGAATGAAGACTGAATAGTTGGCACCAAGTTTGGAGAGAATGATAAGGATTCTTTTTCAATTCCACATTCTTTTAATTGCACTTTGTGAAGAAGTCTTTGATGGTGTCAAAGCTGCTAGGACTCAAACTAGTGAGTTCATTCCCCATCTATTGACCTCTCTTGACATCTTGAACCCCATTATAAACTAACCAACTTGCTCCAAATCTTGTTGGGAGTATTTAAAGTTTTAATGTGATATAGAAGGTTAGGAGATTGAAAGAAATACAATTCTTAGGTTTTATCACATTTGTTAAAACCATTTGATTTTATCTGCATCATCTACAATGGGCTTTGTCTTTGTACCCTTAGATATTTTGAATAATCTTCTGTTTCTGAACAAGGTTAATGTTTCAGACGTCCATTAAAAATTAAGGTGTAAGTAGTGAGATAGGTAGTTGCTCCATAGTGCAAAAGGAAGTGTGAGAATGCACAATAAATTAGAGAACACGACAACCCCCCTTTACTAGTTGCTGAAATGATCTGCCTGCCTTACCATGTTTGGCACTTAATGATTAATTTGTCTTACAATGTGAATACTATGTTTATAGAGTTTTTCAAGGCCCAAAAGTGGCAAAACTGTTGAAAGTAATGTGTTTACATAGGAAGAAAATCAAACTACACTATTTTGTAAGCTTGGAATAATTTTAACTTAAAAAAAGACACTAAAAAAGGAGCTCGTTTGTGAAAGTTATAATCATTAGGTCCAAAAAACCATAATCAAACAACAAAATTCTTGATATAATTCAAATTTTGGAAAATTGGATTTTCAAATCAGAAAATCAATTATATCACTGCAAAAAAAATGAAAGTTTGTACCATTTAAAAAAATATGCTTTTAAAAAGGATGGACTCCATATAAGCAATTTAATTGTAGAGCCATTTGAAAAAGGTTCCCCTTGTTGAAAGTATTATTTAAAAAAATATACTTTTAAAAAGGATGGACTCCATATAAGCAATTTAATTGTAGAGCCATTTGAAAAAGGTTCCCCTTGTTGAAAGTACCATTTAAAAAAATATGCTTTTAAAAAGGATGGACTCCATATAAGCGATTTAATTGTAGAGCCATTTGAAAAAGGTTCCCCTTGTTGAAAACTGCAATAGAAGAGGGGTGATTGTGTAGGTGGCTTGAGTGCCAGTGCTGTGGTGTTAGTTGTAATTGGGCAGTCTTTTGGCAACAAAGAGGTGGTGAGGCTGTTGGTGGGAGGAGTGTCCTTGGGGTGATGGATATAACAAGTGATGGTGGTTGGAGGTTATTAAAGTAAAATTGATGTATTAGTTATTTAATGGTCATTTAGTTCTTTTTATTTGTTTAGGTAGTTTCCTTTTTAGTTGTTCCTTTCTGTTTTAGAAATGTCAGTATTGTAATTTCTTTAGGAGGAGTATTCCTCTCCTTTTCAAATCATTCAATACCATACAATTTCAAGGTATCGGAGTGGGAAAGTTTTTGACGGATTTCATTAAAAATTCTTGTTCACTTGGAATTCTTTTTCCAAATTTTTTTTCGATTGTTTTTTATGGGAAAAAATGTGGGTTTCTTTAGCTAAAAATTGTGGAGGGTTTTGTGAAAATCGTAGGTTTTTCCTTTGTAAATTGCAATCTTGCATATATATTAGACATCAAAAAGTCTTTTTTGTTTAGGGTTTCTCTGTGTGCTAGAAATCACAATGACCTGCCAGAAAACATGGTTCGCGAAGTTTATTTTTCTTGATAGTTGCGAATTTTTGAAATAAATTATGGCACCTTTTGAAAGTCTGCATCTTGTGGTTTTTTTTGTGTGTAGATTGCATGACAAGTTCTTCACTTTGCCTGCACGATCTTAAGATTTCTTCGGCTCATTTTTCAGAAATCGTGTTTTTGTGAATTTTTTTGCCCTTAGGGTTGGTATTTATTGCGACGGTAGATTTTTCTTTTGGACGAGTTTTCAATTGGTGGTTCGGCAAGGTTGTATTTTTGCACAATTTTAACAAAAAATTGTGGCTTGTCCTTAGGGTTTTCTGATTTTTTGTGACGTGTTGCCTAGGTGACCTAGGGTTTCAGTTTTGACGATTTTTGGGTTCTTTTGTGTTTTAGCCTATTTAAAAAAAAAATCGAAGATATTATTTTTGCAATATGTGCCTTGGGATTTGTGCCACACGGATTTTGACTGATTTTCTGATTAGAAAATCAGATTTTGAACAATCAGCTTGTGTTCTACTTTTTGACCTTGTATTTCACACATTGGAATGTGGGAGGGATGGCATCGTTGACCAACATCATTTTGGAAGGCAATTGACGCTTCGACAACAAGAATGACAACACGTGGAAACATCATATGGTCACCATTTTCGTGTACCGGTCCCTGGACTAGATCATTTTGGGTAAGATAGCTTATTCCATGGTGGCTAGAAAAGACCATGACAAGCTCAATGAGCGCAATTGGGAAGCGGTTATGCTCATTAAGTTATCAATCATCGATGATATGCTTCGAGAAGTGCCGTTGGGCAAGACAATTGCATGGATTTGGATGCATTTGAAGAATCTCCATGAATCATTAGACAAGGGCCATGCATTCTTTCTAAAGAACATGCTGTTTTCAATCATGTGGACGACAAGATGTCTTTGTAGGTGAAGATCAAGGATATTCGTGATCAACTAGAGGCCATTGACCTCACGATGGAAGAAGAGGATATGATGGTCATCACGTTGAAAAACATACCACGATCCTACGAGCACTTATTGAATCTCTTGGCATTATGTTCGCCAATGTTGACCAAAAGTTTGATGACCTGTGCAGCAAGCTCTTGTAGCAAGATAGGTGGAAACAACAGTTTGGGAGCAGCAACGAGACAACCACTATTGAACAAGCATTTACTGCCAAAGCCAAAGACAAAGGCAAAGGCGAAGACAAGTCCTTTCAGCAACAAGGACAAAGCAAACTTGAGGAGAGCTCCCAAAAGGCTATCACATGTCATTATTGTGGTGAGCTTGGTCATATGAAGAAACATTGCAGGAAATCGTTGGCTGATGAAAAATCCAACCAGGGAGGCTCTCATTTGAAGGCCCATGTTGTAGAGCATACTGAGCAAAAGGAGTCTGCCTTCTATGCATTTATGGCCAAAAAACCAATAGATCATGTTAAATCATCTGCTTGGTACATTGATTCATGAGCTTCTTGACATTTTACATACATAACAGATTGGTTCATGGAGTACAAGGCTTGCTCCAATTGAGTGATCATCAACGAAGGTGATGAGTATATAGTTGTTGGCAAGGGCAATGTTCAGATTACATCTGGTGAGAGAAATCTCATATTTCTCAATGTATACTATGTTCCGGGCATGGAGCTTAATCTTCTCTCTATAAGTCAGATTATGCAACATTGTTTGAAGTTAGATGTCGTCTTGAATGCACACAACTGCCACATTGTAGACAAGGAGTCCAAGAAAACAGTAGTAGTTGGCCTCAAGGATCATGAATTGTACAAACTAGTTGATATTGGAGAGTCTCAAGAGATTGCAATGGCTGTGAAGAGTGGTATGGGCATCTCCCTATCATATCTCTCTCAGTTGGCTCGGGAGAAGGCTTACTTGAGATTCAATAGTAGAGACATGGTGTGTGTGGAGCTTGCCAAACAGGGAAGCAACACCGAACTCCATTCTCAGACGGACAAGCTTGGAGAGAGCTTGCAATGGCCGTGAAGAGTGGTATGGGCATCTCCCTATCATATCTCTCTCAGTTTGCTCGGGAGAAGGCTTACTTGAGATTCAATAGTAGAGACATGGTGTGTGTGGAGCTTGCCAAACAGGGAAGCAACACCGAACTCCAATCTCAGATGGACAAGCTTGGAGAGCATCCAAGGTCCTGCAGCTGGTTCATGCCGATGTTTGTGGACCAAAGAATATGGCATCAGTCATTGGTGCCAGGTGTTTTCATCTATTTGTTGATGATTTTAGTACAAAAATGTGGGTGTTTTTTCTCAAGGCAAAATCAGATGTGTTAAATGGATTCCAGAAGTTTAAAGCATTAGTTGA
The DNA here is from genome assembly GCF_030272615.1 of Cryptomeria japonica. Lineage (NCBI taxonomy): Eukaryota > Viridiplantae > Streptophyta > Pinopsida > Cupressales > Cupressaceae > Cryptomeria > Cryptomeria japonica. Next base: position 309,871,288 of record NC_081414.1, read on the forward strand.
AAAAAAGTCAGGACATCGAATCATAACTCTTAGGTCAGATAGTGGGGGTGAATTTTGTTCGAACGAATTTGTCAACTTTTGTGCTAAACATGGTATCAAGCGTCAGCTTACCACATCTTATACCTCTCAGTAGAATGGTGGTGTTGAGCAGAGGAAATGTATCATTACGGAAATGGGCCGTTGTGTGCTAGAGAACAAGAATATTCCTTACAATTTGTGGGCTGAGGTAGTGTATACTGTAGTGTACCTTCTAATCAGTCTCCCACATAGGCCATCAAGAAGATGAGTACCAAGGAAGCGTGATTTGAGAAGAAACCAAAAATCAGCCATCTCAAGGTTTTTGGTTTGACAGCGTATGCTTGGATTTCAGATGCAAAGAGAACCAAACTGGATTCCAAAAGTCAAAAGTTGATGCTTATATGCTACATTGACAATCATAAGGCCTACTGGTTGATTGATGTGGACACTGATCGTCTCACATTCAATATAGATGTGCTTTTTGATGAAGAAGGTGGGTCCTTCTGCTCTCTTCACCCATCTAGTGTCCTGAAGATCAGCGTCTACAGACAAAAGATTTGGGTGTTAAACTTCCATTAGCTCCACCTAAAGGGAGGAATTCTGTTGTTTCTGAACCTGAACTTGTGGAATCTCCTAGGCATGACTCTATACTACCAGATTTCCTTCAGGCCAATGTGGAGCAGCATCCAGATGATTTCATACCAGGCAGCCCAAGTCATGCTGCTCCTCCTGATTTGGAAGAAGATGGTTCTACTCTCCAGCCTAAGTGGTGGGAAAAGCTCATTGGTGATGTTTGAGATAATGAGCTTGTTGAGGGTCAATCATCTAGAGGCAAGAGCAAGAAGAAAATTAAAGTTATTAAGAACTTTGTATTGCAATAGGTGTCAGGTTGGTCATCATATATTTGAATACAACTAACATGTTTAGCTAATAATGTCTTGTGCATTGTCTAGATAAAATAAACTGGAGTGTTTTTACTTTCCTATAGGCTTTGTGTTTTAGGTTGCTGTTAAGTGAGTCTTGTAGCTTTGTATGCAATTCTCACTTTGTAATTTACCGAGTTGTTTGTGTTGTTAAAACCAAATCCATACTTTGTGTGTGTACTTGCACCACTTAGTCTCTGCTTTTAGCTAAACAATGTAAACATGGTAGTTAACATATGTTTTTTTGTATTGCATACTCAAAAACACACATTTGTTTCATTTGCTATGTGTGAAGCACCTGAGAAAATATTTTACAAATTGTAAATAGCATGTATAAATTGTTCAGATTCTGTTACTTTTTGTCTACAAGGAACTCCCCCTTCTAATTTTAAGAGTGGTTCTATTGCACATCTGTTCCATTTTGTATCTCACTGGAAGGTGCAACATAAAATTCTAACAATACCTCAAGCAAAGACCAAACTAAAAGACCAAATCAAACACATTCAAAGGGAGGACAATTTCTATGGGCCCTATACATTCAAAGGGAAAATGCAAAATCTGTCAGCTAATCAGGTCACTACTTTCAGCGCTAATTCGAAGGGTAATTCAACATTTTAGAATTTTGTGCAACAGTCATGAACTTGCATTGGGCCAGCAAGTAAACTTCAACAAATCCAGTATGATTTGTGCTACACCTATTCATTCAAAAGATAAATCCTCAGGATTCTTGAATTCATGGAGGTAAAGCTTCCTATGGTGTATTTAGGCTTTCTGTTGCATTGGAAATATGTGAAAGCGATTTGGGAGCCCACCGTTATCAAAATAAGATTCAAAAGAAAACACAATGGACAAATGGCTGACTTTACTGGCAGGCAGAATTCAATAGTTACATCCAGTCGCCATGAAATGAGTGTGGAGGTACAGGTTTCCCAGTGTACCATGAAGTTACATCATTCCAGCAAATATTACAACTTTCTAGATGAGGGCTTCATTGAAAAAAGAAAAGGAAGTCTTAGCTTTCAGCCATGACCAAACAGCTTAAAAGAAAAATTGAGCTCCGAGATGTGGTAACAGTGTGACTGTTGGATTGGCAACAAATTTTGAAAGATATTGGGAATGTATATCTGGCCGAGCAATAAACTACCCCAGTACAAGACTGTTTTTCTAGAATACAGGGGCGATCAAGTAGAGGTGAACTTTAGGAAAAGGAAGAGATCGACAACCAGAAATGGCCAACCTACTTATTTTCTATCTTCCTAATCCAGACAAAAATATTTGGCCATTTCAGAGAAGGCAAGTGTCAATTGGCCACGATCTATGGTACCATTAGACAACAGAATTAGCAGATAATAAAAAATAGGGAGATGTATGGAAGGTGAAAGCTTTGCCTTAAATCAAAGCTTTGATTTGGTTAGTATTACTTTTCAAATTATTAACTGCAGATAACATCCCAAACACGGCACTCAGGGCTACTGCCATTGTCACAACACTCTCAAATTTGTAGTCACTAAATGGCCATGTGGTGCAAAACTGTATCCTGCACATGGCTGCTAGCAGTCAACCTTTGTGGGCCTGCAATCAATTTCAGAAACCTCACATCTCTTGTTTAGAAGATCTTCTATGCAGAGATTCAACACAATGAAGATGTGCAGAGCCCATACTGGAGTGAGGATATTATTCCTCTCCCAACAAATGCCAGAAGATTCTTGCTCCACTCCAACCAGTGGATAACACTCTTCATCCTATTCATCACCCACTTCTGGATGCCTGTTTGGTTTACCGTTTATCTATGCTTGTTGCACTTCTGATATTTTCTCTTGCTGCCCTGGTTACCTGTGGCTTAAGCATTTTTTGTATTCACCATATCAATATGGTTTTCGTTGTTTTAAAAATAATCATTGTACTGGATGCACTTGAAATCAGATAAAAGGGAACAAGTTCGATGTTTTGTAGGGACTAATATTCTGCCTGGGATTGATTTTTATATTGGCACAGGTTTTTCCTTTATTCTATAAATTGTATTGTAATGATGAGATGCAAGTTGTTATTTTTGCCAGGGATTGAGCATGTAAATTACAAGATATGAGCGAACTCTGACGCAGAAGTAAGGTCCTTAAATTTTGCTGACTGAAGCTCTCCTGGAGGGGAGCTCTGCCTGTTCCTTTACGAGTGAAGAGAAATGTGGGCACTTTTTTCTTGCTTTTCAATTTCTGTCTTTTATCTGCTATAAATTTTCTCGAATCGGCCACCAAATGTTTGAATTGTCTTGAATGTTAGAACTATTAATATGGAAAGTAAATGTATTGAGATACATGCCACACTAGTCCAATAGAACAAGCATTGGAAAGCTTCTATGTAAGTAAATATCTGTATATTTTAACCTTTTTGTAGCTAAGCAGATATGGACCAAGCTGCAGTTGTTTGATGGTTAGGTAAAGAGTTAAAAAGGTTCACACCAAATCCTTGTATATGAAATTTTGTTAGATTCTTTTGCAAAGAGTATAAAAGACCAAACCAGTCAACCTGTTTGTTAAACTTCACTCTTCTTTTAAGATGAGCTTCATCGCTTTGAGATCAGAGATATTCTTTATGATTCTATAACCTGATGTGAATTATTCACTAGCTCTTTTTTCCTTCCTTTTATACATAACTTACTTATTAGCATGAAAGTCCCGTGGCTCCCTAGTCCTCTGCAATGCTATATTATTTATAATAAATAAATTTCCTGGAAATCATGGTTGGTGAACTTAAATTTTATGACATTTTAAAATTAAAGTACTTGTTCAATTTAAAAGTTTCATACACAATTTTCTTGTGTTACATTTACACTATTTATTTTACACTTAAAATTCCCAAAATATTATAATTGGTCTCATCTGATTTCGAAGAATTTAATAAAGTTCAGAAAATCCTTTACCCATTTAATCAGGTTAAGAGTTGGCATAAATTAATCTGCACAAACCAATCAAATAATTGTTAAAGGGTAGCATTTATCTCAACCCAAGATCACACTTAGTGGTATAAGAACAATCAGCTTTTATCTGGCCCAGCAGCCATTTCAATCACCATTGTGGCGCACAATTACTCTTAGATCATGTCCTTGGACATGTTGGCCTGCAGTAATAATTTCAATTTTAACTTTAAGAAATTGTTAGAGAAGAAGCTGTAGGCTGACTTGAGATTTATTGGTGTCTCAATTTATTAGCTGTGGGCAAGGATTATAGTGAAAATAAGAACAATGATTAGGTAAAAAGTATGATTTGGCACAAGTAGGGCCACGTTCGATGCTTTCTGCATGATCAAAGATTGCTCTAGCATTGGTAAACAGTGGGGAAGAATTTGTGAGAGCTTCTAGAAGTGAAATGGTAGATTGGAACTTTTTGGGGGCTGTCCAAGTTTTTTCCTAATTCTATCAAGAAAACTTGAACTCAGGATATCATCCTGTGCTCATGGAGGGGATAATTATCACAAATGCAAGTGCATTGACATCTCAGATCTGTGGAAGGTCACGAAGGATGTGGAATCAAAGCCTGGTTTGTTGATTAGCTTTTGTGGCAAGTTAGGTAAAATGGCAACTTACATACATGCAAGTGCATTGAAAGATTTAAGGAACAAGTAATGATTTAATAAGCAACTCATCCTGACTGATATATTAAGTACAAAACTAGTGTTTTCAGTCTAGGAAGGTAAATTGGCAACATACATACATGCAAGTGCATTGAAAGATTTAAGGAACGAGGATGGATTTAATAAGCAACTCATCCTGACTGATATTAAGTACGAAACTCAAAGGAGTGAAAACTAGTGTTTTTTACTCTAGGAATGGATTTGGGATACACGAGGAAACATTGTTATTTAGTTTTCATAAATGCAATTGAAAATGAACATCAATCTCTATTAGAGATGGTTTTATGAGGCAAAAAGTCAGTAAAGCAGAACAAGATTGGAGAACCGTACTGTGGATATTTAACCATTGTACAGTATGGTTTATTAGAAAATTGAAGATGTAGTGTATTCAAATACAAAAAGGGAAAATATGAAAACATTTTAGGTGGATATAGATCGGAAATATATTGTAAATAAATATGCACCCAGCTGCGATCTAAACAAAGAAGACGAGCTCTCCAAGATGCTGTATGATTGATGAAATTATTTGTAATAAAATAGACCATTACCGTGTAGTATACATATGCCCTCCAAATTGAAAATTGTCAATATGTCAGAATTTTGCAATCAAAATAATATTTGGTCTTATGAGCATTTCAGAAGAATGTAGTATGTTTGTGTTGACTGTGGTGGCTAGCTGGAGGGAGTTACTTTCGAGGAGTTACATTCTGATTCATTGCTCCTTTGCTTGGAATTCTTGGAAGAATAAGACTATCTTTGGCAGGAACTACTTTGGAGGACTTACATTTTGCCCTTCAATCATGAGTCTTCTAGATTTTGCTCTCGCAAATGATAACAAAAGCAAAATTTTCATCCAACAATTGAAACTGCTTTTGATAATAATGAACTAACTTAAGTCTTCTACTGATCCAGTGACTTTGGATTGCCCTTATCATCCATTACGTTTGTTGCAATACCTTGTATTCCATTTGCTCCATCATCTTCAACTTTTGCTCCAATTGTGCTTTCAACTTCAGGGAAGATGACACTACCTCCTCTAGGATCTTCACATGATCAAATATCTCATTTAGTTTAGGTGGCTTGTTATTGTCATACTTTGAACTCTTAATCATGTTAACTAAAATTTGAGTTCTATTTAGCCACTTTTCCTTGACTAGATCCAGCTGTTGCATATTTTGGTTGTACTTCAATTTTGCATCTACAAGGTCATGATACTCCTTGTAAGCATCATCGATCATGAGATTTATCTTTGACAACCTATGATTGATCAGACCAGTCACCAAGGTCTTCCTTTCTACGAACTTAAGACACTGGAGTCCCATACATCTTGATAGTAGTAGTCTCGGAGTGGAGAAACCAATCTCCTCAATTATGTGAAATCCCATGATCCTTTACTCTCTGCAAGTCTGATGAAGACCATCACATCTTGTGGGATTCTCACCTCTGGGATTGCAAAATAGCTTAATACCTTCTGAAACAAAGTGTTGCTTAAATGTGAGAAAGTCTAAATGGGCACAATGCATATCCCAAACACATGTCTAGCATTGGACTGATAATTCTCTTCCTTGGTCATCTTGCATCTTGAGTTGCAGGCCACTTTCCCACATCTTTCCACTCCATAAAATCATATGGCAAATGAGGGAGTACCATCTGAATCAAACTTTTACATGCTAGCTATGGCTTTAACAAAGCTCTCATGTATCTTCACCTCTAAATATTGTGCTAAGTCAAACTCAATCTTCATCATCATATCCTAAATCTCTTCAACTACACACATAATATCAATAAGTATCATGTCTTTTACATCTTCACCTAGAACTTGTCATAGATTGTGGTATGTATTCACAAAGTAATCTTCAAATGTGTCAAAAAAGATAGGCTCCTTTTCAAACTATGAAAATGGAATTGGCTTACTATCAATACTTTTTCATTGAAACTTTGGAATTGATTTAGCTCTATACAGTTTGTCATGGACCTTGTAATTCTCTTCTATTTCTTTCAAGTCAAGCTTTAGCAATTTTGCTTTGCTCAAACCAAAGCAATCTGCAATGACAATCTTGTTAATGCTAATAATCTCGTCCAGTTGTAGTGGTTATTGATTTCTTTCGCACATCTCATGTTTGCACAAAGATTCTCATGAAGTCTGCATCAACGAACACCTTTTGCTTTATGAGCTTGCCAAGACCAAGCTTCCAAACATTTCTCATGGGGATCCTTGCATACCTCTTTTGATACCAATGCTGAAACATATCCCAACCTAAGTTTGATACTCTGGTATCTCTGACTCATGTAGACAATCCAATAGCCTATCTTTTGGACCACCTGGTCCTAATACTAGCAATGGAGCTCTCTTACCATTCATTTGCTTGATGAGATCCTCATCCACCTTCTTTGGAGGCTTCCTACTCATCTTGGTTGGTTAGGGTTTTGCACTCTGCAACTAGGGTTTAACATAAATCCTCTCAAACAATGTTGAGCTTGCTTCTATTGTTCACAGGTCAAAAGACACAATTTCGACCATAATCATAGTAGAGAACTGAGGAAATGATTTAACTCACTAGTTGAACTTCAACTCAATGTTGTCTATTAAACCATAATTGTGTTGGCAACTTTGCTCAGAGCTCAAAATAGTTAATTTCGAGAAGTACACATGATTCAACATAGTGAAATGGTCCTAAAGATACATATAATCGACTACAATGGTTACTAAATCCAACTACTTCAATCATCTTACCATTTACTCCATTTTTACGAGCAGATAATTCATATTAGTAACTGTTTGCCATTTTAAACAAGCTTTATTGATTTGCAACGGTTGCACACAAATGGACGATTATGATTAAAATATTGAGCTCCTAATATGAGTTTATTAAGCTTTGGACATGTGTCGTAACCATGCAATACTGTGAGCATGACTAGGCTTTAACATCTCTAACGTTGTGAGGCTCTACTCCAATACGAAAGTGCCAACACTCTGATGTGCCTTGAACCTCCAACAGGCCCATTGTTGATCCGACGTTTTGACATGTCAGAGGGCCATAGGGCTTCCAAAGGACTTAAGAAATATTTGCACTAGGACTTAGGAAAAAAGGAAAACAAGGCAGACAAGTCTCTAGGTAAAAGGGGCCATTGATTGACGTGACCAACAAGACACATGATTATAACTTAAAATTGACAACCTGCTATCACTAGTTAACTTCAAATTAGAACACAAGGTGTAAGGAATAAAGCAGACCTAGGAACCAAAGGTTTTAGAGTTTTAGGACCCAATAGGACTTAAACCAGACACAAACCAGGGAAAAATAAGGCAATATGACTCAAAATTTTGAGGTGCTATCAATGACTCTTTCTGGGGACGTGTGACCATGATGGTTACAACGAGGATCCAAGTCTCTGGAGGAGCAAACTAGACAAAAGACACAAACCCAAAACAAACACACCCAAAAGACAAAAACCGAAAGGCACAACACACTAGAAAGACAAAAGCCCTGGGTAAGACATATCTATATACACTACGCTACAAATGTGCATGGAATAAATCCTACTTTCTGCAAAGTAGGGCTTTAGGAATTGTCCATGCACTGGTGATTCCAAAGCTTCACCGTTAAGGCTCTACAGAAAGTATGAATCCTGACCATGTGTCTCCATGATGAGGTAAGGGCCTATCCAGAGTGCTTCAAACTTGCCATGCTTGGCCTTATCTTGTAATTGTGAATTCCACATCAAGACCATGTCATCAACATTGAATTTTCTGTCAGTTGCCTTGTCAAACAAATATTTGACCTTCTATTGATTCTTTAAATTTTTCTTATGAGCCGTCCTCCTGGCTTCATCAAAACATGCTAGCTGATCAATTCTGTATTGCATTGACTTTGAGACATCTTCATTATAATCCTAGATGAATCTATACACAGGGAGCAAGTTGTTATTGGAAATCTTGCATCTCAACCATACTCTAATTCATAAGGTGACTTCCCTGTTGCCCTCTTAACTATCACCCTATTTTCTCACAATGCCAACTTTAGTTTTGAGTTTCAAGCCCTTTTATTCTTCTCTAACAATCTTTGGATGATCTTCATCAGAATTTTATTGCTTAATTATGCTTGCCCATTTCATTTAGGGTGATATGGGGATCAATGGGATAGGCAAATTCCATACTGATCACATAATAAAGTGAACTCCATCTAAAACACATAATATTGTCTATAATCAACTTCATAGGGACACCAAATCTTGTGATAATGTTATCAAATACAAAATCCACGACCACCTTACTAGTTGCCTTCCTTGTAGGTATTGCTTCTATGCACTTGGTAAAGTAGTCATTGGCAATGAATATCCACTTATGGCCTCCACTTGATGTTTGTGATTTCTCTAATAAAATCAATTCTCCATTGTTGGAATGGTGCGTCCACCATCATTTTCCTTAGTGGGAGAGTACTTAAACTTACTTGAAGATTTCTGACATTCACACTTTCTCACCATTATCTAAACAAGGTTGGCCACTAATAACCAACCCTTCAGATTTTATGAGCAGTGGTCTTTGCAGTATGATGGCCTCCACAAACTCCTTCGTGCATGTCTTTCAAGACTCTTTCTGCTTGACACCGATCCAAACAAAATAACATCCATCTTCACTTCTCCAATAAAAATCCCCTTCGATAAAAACAGATTGAATTGCATGAAGTTCAATGTCCTTTTTTGATCCTCAACCATTTCCTTTAGACAATTCATGTGAAGCAAATAATAAATGATATCTATATACCAAGGGCAATGTGCTAGGCAAACTATCATTTATTCATTGTCAACTACATTTACCTCTGTTGCCTCCAAGTTGGACTTTGCCATAAGTTTGGCCAATCCTCATTCTCTTACCAACTTGGTGATCTGGATGTCACTGTTGAATTATTGAATTTTGATTATCCATCTGCATCTCCTTCTTGTTACCTCTTGTTGAACAAAGATGGCCTTCACTGTTGCATAAGGAACATAGGCAACTATTCTTGCACCTACTAGGTAAGGTCTAAAACATTTGGTTGCCTTAACTAGAGCAATAGGCCCGCTTTTCCATCTTTAATGATTGTAGGAGACCTTTTCTCTTTTTCCAATTTCAATTCTTTTCCATTTCATGGAATCAATGCATATGAAAGGTTCAACTACAAGCTTTCTGCTTCTGTGCAGTCCACCTTCTTGACAATAACATGCCATACCTTGGTGGAAGATCAACAACTGTTATGTTCATGCAAATTTTTTTCTCAGGCAGTGATGCTAGTGCACACTCCACATTGTTCATTATTCCAATCACATGCACTTTCCTTGAATCCACTGCAAAGCATTTTGCATATGCATGAGTCACTTGCAATCCTAATTGCTTCATCACATGAATAGACATTACATTCTATCATGCAATTGTTTAATAACTTGTTATTCATCAACAATGTCACATAAAATGGATTAATCTATGATGGACATTTTGTTAGTGTTGTTCCTACATAACCCTCTAGGATTTCTTTATCATGCACATGATTGACAAGTTCTTTAGTTTCATTGGCTTTATCTCTAACATTTCCTATTCAATTACCAATTCATTTACACCAAAAATCAAAGATAGACACTCTTTCTATGTTCCTCAATCCTCATCATCTCAAGTAAGGGAATTGACACCTTGATTTAAGAAAATATTTGCACCATGTCAAAAGGGACAAAAGAAGATACCATAGTATTGTGAATCTTTTGAACCTTCACTGCAGAGGAATTTTCCTTCTCTTTTGTCTTCTCTACACCCCTGGTAAACTTATCTTTAGTGTCTTCTTCTTTTTCATTTGTTTCACCTTTAAGTTTATCTTTGAATTATCATTCTAAATTTTAGGAGCATTAACAACTTTATTCTCTCTTTGAATTTCTTGTCATGACTTGCTTTCTTTTCTTCATTATTTGTGCTCCTAATAAACATACTACCAGGTTTAGCTTGATCAATGCTCATGGCTCTACTCCTCAGATTGTAATTATGATCCACTCCAGTAGTTGTAAGAGAGAAAATATCCTCATCAATAGGTCTTCTGAGATTTAGTTGTCCTAATGCTCTTCTTGAACGACCCAAAAGAAAATGCTCATTATTTGAAAATACTTGTTGATGATATAATTCCTGATTCTATCTTTGTATGACAACATACAACTCTGCATAGTCCTCCTTTGATGAGTCACATTCCTTTCCATCCATTTAAGGATTTGTTGACATCATATTAATATCACCACCTTGCTCATTATGGTGTTACTACACACTAAATTGAAGATTGAGGCAAGTTACAAGCAACACACCATGGTTTTTTCTCTACCATATTAGCCCCTGGCCTTTGCAAAGAATATGATGTTTCTTTGTTTGTGGAACCTTTCTAATTATTTGATATTGGTTTGCCATTGTGCCAATTTGTATTGTATGGAATATCATGCAATCTCGTTGGCCTATCTTACCTCTGAAAGTTTGGCCTAGGATTTGTCAGGTCTTTCTCATTCTTGGCAACATTGTAGTTGATATCCTTCAATGCACTCATCACCTTGTCAAGCTTGTCTTCATTCACTAGTTGCTTTTGTTGATCACTCTTAGGGTCTTGCAAAATTTTTATGTCATCTCTTTTTCCTACCTTCCTAGATGCTTTATATTATTTTCAATATGCAATGCAATCCTAAAAGCATCCCTGAGTTGCTGGGGCTCTTTATTGTTGGCATTGTGTTGTCATTGATGTCAATCGGTAATGGTGTCATTGATGTCAACTAGTATAGCATGTTACCGGTATATCTTGTCACCGGTAAGAATAAGATGTCAACTGGTTTTGTGGTGATGGGTTATCAACCGACATGTTACAAGATGGAGTTAACCGGTGAGTAAGGACTAGAGACCAGTATGGAATGACAACCAGTGAGTGATGTGTTGGTAGTGTATGGTTGCCAACCAGTAAGCATGTGACCGATAAGAAAGCAAGGATGATCCATAAATAAGGTGTGGACAACTGGTGTGCAGTTGGATGTCATACAACATGACTCCCACCAGATGAAGATGTTGTCACATGATGAAGATAAGGTTTGACAGAAAATGTGCCCAACCGGATCATATGTGCTTGATTGAAGATGTATCTTCTCAAATACTAACTAAGGCATATCTGTGCAATGCCAGAAGCAGAATGAGTGACAAGGATCTACTCCCACCGATAAGTGATAATGCTTTGGGATGAGACAGAGAAGTTAAAGGCAGGTGACTGAAGGCATGTACTAGATGAACAAGTAAAAGACAAAGATGCCTCAGGTGCATGAAACCAGAGATGTGCACCAAATCAACTAGAGTAGGCATGATGAGCCACCGGAACAGAAGAGGAAGATTAAGGTGTGATGAGGTTACTACTTTGGCAAGCCGGTTGAGAGGAACCGGTCAAATGAAGAAGAAGGAAAGGTTCATTATTGCATACAGAGAGTGCAACGAGAATGGAGATTGAGTTTGGTGTCACCGGTGTGCATGGTATGTTACCAGTATACAAGCAGGAGATATTACCTGTATAGATGTCCGCCGGTAAAGCTGACAAAATGACAAGCGAAGAGCTCTTGTCGCATGGAGATGAGCATGATGACTCACTCTTCGTACATGCCGTGAGTAGCAAGATTGTGACCGGTTAGTGTATAATTGGCAAGATAAGATGAACCGGTAGATGAACACCGGTAGTATGATGGTCGGTGACTGAGCTTAAAACAACACAGTGGTCTGAGCAGAGTTGGATGCCAACAATGATGACACATAGACTCCACGTGTCAAATGTGTTGTGGTTGGTGAAGTGTGAGTCGGTGAGGTTGTTGCCGACTGAGTCTGCATTTATGGTCGACCTCGAAAATCGTGGGCGAGTTGCATAGGTTTGCGGCTCGATGTAGACTAAAGATTTGAGTGATGCATTGATCGATGCAGGTTGTGCAGGTGTAGATCAGATTTGATGTAGGGGACCACAAACTCATTCATTGTGATTGACAAGTGCAGGCCGACATACAGGCTGTGTTTGCTAAAGATAGCAAATGTGTTTCAGACGCAATGGGATTGGCGGAGTTGAGTGATCCGTTGCAGGTGGTCAATCTCTGGAACAAGATTTGATTGGATTTGGTACGCCTTGTGGTTGATGGAGAAACCCTAGACATGTGAAGTTTGAATGTCGGTCATGGCGGGAAAGCTCACATATAAATATGCTGACTAAAGACCAAAGTTGATTGATGCTGCCAGATGAGTAAGTGCCGGATATTGAAGAGCAGAGTGTGAAAGTGCAACAGAGAGCTAACCAGTCAGGAAGTTCATCGAAGATCATAGTGACTGAGTGTTGGAAGGTGTAAGCGGTAAGAGGGTTTAGTAGAGGTTTAACCTGTAAGGTTAGAGTGACCGGTAAGATGCAAAGTGTGTTGCAGTTAAGTGAACCGGTGGTGCTAGAACTTGCAGGAAGGCAACAAAGGGTGTTGCAGTGTAGTGGGAGTGTCAATGAAGATCCAACAAGGCAAACCGGTAGGCTGAGAAGCGATAGTGATTAGAGTGAAAATAACCGACAGAGTGAGAAGAGTACCAGTGGTGGCAAGTAGCAATGCATCTGAGTGAGCAGGGAACAGAGCAAAGGAAGATCGACTGAGAAGAGTAGAACCAGAAGAGAGATTGCAGAGGTGAGATTGCAGAGTTATTACTTTTGTATTGATATATGTCATTGTAATCACTGAGTTGGAGCTCGGTGCAGGGGTTGGTGCTCCTTGGGTTGGTGCCCTAAAATTTTTGATATAATGTTTATTGTGAGGCTGGATTTGAGCAATAGAGTCCAACATCATTTCTCACCGAGGTTTTTCCCATATTGGGTTTTCCTCATACATCCTTTGTTATGTGATGTTCCTTTTGTGTGTGCTGACATTTTAGTCTTCTCCCCATCTCTCTGGTATATCCACCTTGTGTTAGATCTGCTAACTGGTACACACATTTAGGATTGAAAAGGGCTAAGTTTGGAAACCATTGATTCACCCCCCCTCTCAGTGGCATCTTGTGTTCTACAATTGGTATCAGAGCCTAGGTTCTTGGTTTAATAAACTTTCTCGAGCTTGGGTAGATTCTGGTCTGAGAACACAATGGCCAATTTTGTGTCAATCCTACATCGCTGTTTGATGGGTCAAACTTTTCAATTTGTAGTTGTAGGATTGAAGTCTACCTGTCCTCTTTAGGGTATGATGTATGGATGTCGGTTGTAAATGGTCTCTCTAGACCGGCCAGTCCTCCCACCGGTACTGAAGCAGAAAGAAGATATGAATGCTGAAGCAATGAAGGCCATATTCAGTGAACTCTCCAGTGATGTTTCTTCACAGGTGGATAAGTGCAAATTGACAAAAAGCCTATGGGACAGATTGGAGAAACTTTATGGCAATGAACCTAGCACTGCAGAACTGGCTTGTGCGAGCAAGAATAGAATGAACACATGTGCAGATGATGAAGGTAGATCAGTCAATTGTTGTAACAATGATTAAGAGGACAACCATCTCTTCATGGCTCAAGAGACAAAAGGTGAGATGCACACATTGAAAGATGATGACTCAGATCAATCCTACCGGCAAGATGTGTTTGGCAGTGATGAAGAGGATGAAGAAGTTGAGGCTGAAGTTGATCTTGAAGGGGAGCTGGTAAGTGCCCTAGATGAACTGAGAAATGTTAGGAATGATTTTAAGAATTACAAAGATTTAGTTCATGAAGAATGCAGCCGGTTGAGAACAAGCCTTGAAGAATCAAATGATAATATCTGCATATTGACAACTCAACTAGAAGAGGCAAAAGAAATGACCGATGAATTGAAATTAGTCTTTGATGCTAAGTAGAGAAGATGTTAGGAGTCGGAGCTAGAAGTGGAGACTAAAGCTAAAGAGTGTTAGAACCTAATAGGGGAAGTGGAGAATCTCCAAAAAGACCTTGAGAAATGTCAAGATGAGCTCAATGTGAGGATCCGATTTGATGGCAGCTCTAAAGATCTGGATAAAATGTTGAGCAAACAAAAACACTCCAAGGATACTGAAGGAATTTGATGCGATGTCGGTGAATGCTCCACAAGCAAGCATGTCTCCAATAAAGACATTTAGTTTGTCTCTTCAAGTGGAGATAACAAGGGACATACCTTCACTATCAGAAATGCTCCTAGGAAGGAGGTCGACTTAACTACAACCGGTGAAGACACAAGGATGAAGACCGGTGCTGCAAGAAGGAATAATGCTGATTGAAAAGGAAAAGGAAAAGGAAAAGGAAAGCTGAGAGAAGATTACTTTATCAACAACAAGAATAAGGAAAGATAGTCCAGAAGATCTTCTACTGATAGAGGACAAAGAAATGCTGCCATCGACAAGACAAGTCCCCGAAGAAGTAGAAATGGAGAAGCCAAACCGGTAAGATATTCTCATGTTTGGAAAAATAAATTTGTAAGTTATATGCCCTCTTTCTCCGGTTACTGTTTTTCATGCAAATACTATGGTCATAGGGCAGATGAATTTAAAAAGAGGTCCAGGAAGGGACAAAATGCTTTTCCTAGGAATAACAATCTAGACTGTCAAATATGTAATGGTTTTGACCATAGAAGTTATTATTGCAAAAAGAAGAACTTGCAGTCATATGGCAGACGGTATAAAAGTCATACTCAATATGGAAATGGTTATAGAGAATATAAAATCAAATACTTGCATGGAACCAAAGGAGAAGTGTTCTTGCAAGATCAAGCAATCTACGAGTTCCGGTTGCTAGCTACAAAAACATGATCAGAGGAAGAAGATCAAACCGGTTTCAAAGAAGGTCCTCCAATCATGTGTTTGTTATGAACGCAATCTGCTTCTACAAGAACGTTTCCGGTCATGCTGCAAAATCTGGTAGAGCAAGGACCAATCAACAGAAGAAGGTAAGACTTACTCCAAAGACTGAAAATGAGAAAATGGAGATCAAGCAGGTATGGAGGAAGAATCAAGGTAATAGAACCATCAACCAACACTGTGCTTTCAATGCACAAGTGATATCTCCCAAGGCTTAAAGGAGATGCATGACTTAGGGGGAGTTACATATTGATCATATCATTGACCCCCATTTTGAAATAGACAAATGGAAGGACAAGCTGCTGCCGGTATAAGGGAAAAGATGAGATGGCAGTGTGTGTAGTTAGTGCTTTGGCTACATACCTACATATGAGAGATGGATTACTGCCACATGTGTTAGTGAATGGTTCAAATCACCATTGGGATCAGAGGCATTTGACACAAGAAGACAAAGGTTAGAGGAGGGTGCTCCGGTGGAGATGTTGATCCGGTATAGTAAACCGGTATGTGTAGTATGCTACCGGTATGGATACTAACCAATATTGCAGATTATGATCTAGGCAGTGGCTCCTGTGTCTTGGATGGATGAAATTATGTCTCAGGTGATATTGGAGATGTCCTGAATGGCATTGTGTTGGTCCGATAGGCGACCTTCTGTACATGCATCTTTTTGATTTAACCGGTTTGGTAGTTGACATGATGATGATGTGGTTTGGCATTGTGGTCATGTAAGATCATCTCATAAGTTATGATGGATAAAACGAAAGTGGAAGGCCATTGGTAGATTATGTATGCTCAGTTCTACCAGTATAAGGTGCAGATTCGAGTCTCAGTTTAGAACCTGATAGACAAAAAAGACCCAAGATCTTTGGTTCAGGGGGAGTTCACAACCACATCTTTTGATTGGTATCAGATATAATGAACACAGGGGGAGATCAAGTGTCTATGGTTGTACATGTATGTTTGAGACTTTGGGATGTGCTCATCGGTCCTTGTTTGTGAGGCCTTTCAGTGTCTATTCAATTTGTACTTAATTGAAATCACAATTGGACCACCGGGAGAGTTGCCTGCAAAGAGGGAGAGTTACCTGCACAGGGGGAGAAAATAGATTTGGTATCAGAGAATATACAAGTGATATCAAATTGGTATCAGTGTCAACTTCAACACTTGGTATCAACAAATTAGAGTCAGAATAACTTTCTACATAACAAAGGAGGAGAAGATGTCGTTTGACCGACATGTAAGTGAAAATTCGTTGACACACTTTTCAACAATTGGTATCAGACTGGTATATACAATTGGTATTAGATTTGTATATACATTTGGTAGCAGAGCAATTGGTATCAGTAGGTGTCAGAGCCCTTTATCCCAAGTATTGTTGATTGAGAGGATGCAAAGTGAAATGACCAAAAGGGGAGAAGCAACCGGTAGAAAGCCCTGTCAGTATCGTTTGCCATTGTTGTCAAAGGGGGAGAGAAAACCTGAAGTATACTAGATACTTCCACCGATAAGTGATCATGCTTTGGGATAAGACAAAGAAGTTAAAGGTAGGTGACTGAAGGCACACACCAGATGAACAAGTAAAACACAAAGATGCCTCAGGTGCATGAAACTAGAGATGTGCACCGGATAAACTAGAGTAGGCAAGATGAGCCACCATAATAGAAGAGGAAGAGTAAGGTGTGATGAGGTCACTACTTTGGTAAGCCAGTTGAGAGGAACCAATCAAATGAAGGAGGAAAGGTTCAACATTGTAGACAAAGAGTGCAACCAGAATGCAGATGGAGTTTGGTGTCATCGGTGTGCATGGTACATTACTAGTATACAAGCAAGAGATATTATCGGTATAGTTGTCCACTTGTAAAGTTGACAGTGACTAGTTAGTGTATAATCGACAAGGTAAGATGAACCGGTAGATGAACACCGATAGTACGATGGTCGATGATTGAGCTTAAACCAACACAGTGGCCTGAGCAGAGTTGGATGGCGACAATGATGACACATAGACTCTAGGTGTCAAACGTGCTATGGTCGGTGAAGTGTGAGCCGATGAGGTTGTTGCCGGCTGAGTCTGCATTTATGGTCGACCTCAAAAATCACAAGTGAGTTGCAGAGGTTTGCGGCTTGATGCAGACTGAAGATCCGAGTGATGCACTGATCAATGCAGGTTGTGCAGGTGTAGATCGGATTTGATGAAGGGGACTATGAGCTCATTCATTGTGATTGACAAGTGCATGCCGACATACAAGCCGTGTTTGCTAAAGATAGAAAACGTGTTGTGGACGCAATGAGATTGGCGGAGTTGAGTGATCCGTTGCAGGTGGTCAATCTTTGGAACAAAGTGAAGAGTACTGATGGTGGCAAGCAACAGTGTATCTAAGTGAGTAGAGAACCAGTAGAGAACAGAGCAGAGGAAGACCGGTTGAGAAGAGTAGAACTGGAAGAGAGATTGCAGAGGTTACAAAACTCATTTGTAATCGAGTTATTACTTTTGTATTGATATATGTCATTGTAATCAATGAGTTGGAGCTTGGTACAGGGGTTGGTGCCCTAAAATCAGGGGTTGGTGCCCTAAATCAGGGGTTGGTGCACTAAAATTTGTAATACATTGTTTATTGTGAGGGTGGATTGGAGCAGTAGACTTTAACAACATTTCTCACTGAGGTTTTTCACATGTTGGGTTTTCCTCGTACATCTGATGTTATGTGATGTTCCTTTTGTGTGTGCTTGCATTTTAGTCTTCTCCCTATCTCATCAGTAAATCCACCTTGTGTTAGATCTGCTAACCGGTACACACATTTAGGATTAAAAAGGGTTAAGTTTGGAAAGCACTGATTCACCCCCCCTCTCAGTGGCATCTTGTGTTTTACATTTATCCCTCAATTGATATCCCATCTTTGGGTCATATGCATTTTGATACAAGACTAAACACATTTATTCAGTTGGCCTCATATGATGAGGAAGCTTTTTCATCAATTTTGTAAAATTATTATTGAATTCAGAGACTAATTCATTGTAACACTTTTGAATGCTAGTAAATTCATTAACAACAAATCTAGGATCAGAATTATCACCATACCTTTCCATGAAGACTTTTGAATTCTATCATTGTTGAGATACTTGAATACGCAACCCTCTATAGCACTTTCTTGCATCTTCAATAAGTGATTGCATGAACAATTTCATCTTCACATCTTCATGATCAACATCAAAATCATCCATCAAATTCATGAAAGCTCTACAATGATCTTCTCCCGATGTTGCATTATTTGTAGTGAATTTGGGTAGCACTTGTTATGGTGGAAAATTAGGGTCAGGGTTAAATTAAGATAATAAAACCACTAAATGACCTAATTGACCATTACATTAAGGAGGAGAGGAATCTAAAAGATCTAGGTTTGAAAGGTTTAGATTCTGATAAGATTCTTGGCTCCTTTGATAAGGCTCTATCCTCAAGTTGAATTGAATTGAATTGTTGAAGATTAGGGAAAGATAATGAACTATTGAAGCAATCTAATAGAAATAGTGAGCTACAGATGTCATACGAAACCACCAACTTGTATTTGAGTAGAAGAAGATGTTTTAGATTTGTTCTCAGAAGTTCCGCCTGATTTTTCAAGACTAGGTAGTATCAATTTGGCATGGTCCTCCGAATTTCTCGTCACCGAAAGATAAACCTGTTTGTCTTTGCGAATCTTGTTGATCCTTCTGAATGCAACTCTGTACATGTTTCTGCACATAGTGAAAAGGTGAAATATGTTGGGAATAGGGGTTTGCCTTGGGTCAAACTCCAGATTCAGAATTAAACATGAAATTGAATTGAAAATGTAAATGAAAAACTGTAGTAAAATACTTTCCTTTTGAGGGGTATGACTCCACAACACAATGGTTAGGTGTGAGGCTCCTACATGGGAGTTCTTGGGTTCGAGTCTGCTCGACTGGTTCTTAGCTCTAGGGGAAAGCTAAAAAATATCGCTTCAGCTATGACTTATAAAAAAAAAGAACTCTCCTTTTGAGGGAAAGGTTGAGAATGAATGAAACACTAAAGATATACCTTCAATGAAGTTTTGTTTGTCTCCATAAAGGAATTAGGGTTTCATGTAGTTGTCTTAATAAAACATAGAATATGAATGTCATTTCCAATTCTTGAATCTTGACTTCAATTTTGCTCCAATGTTTGATAGAAGACTGATTGCTTGCTCACTTGAATTTTCTAGAGTGTAATTAGGATCCCGAATTTTCCGGATTAGGTTTAAAATGAGAGGGGTAGAACTCCTTTTATACTTTCTTGTCGAAAATCTGATTAAATTTCTGCAACATGATGACACGAGGCTAGATTTCCTGCTCGTCAAAGGTGACCATGAGGCGGCCAATATGGGGCCTAATTAGGAGGCCTAGGTCACATATGCCTTGATCTTGATTTAGGACAATGTCGTTGTACGTCTTGGTCTTGATTTGGGACCAGGGCGTGTTATGTCTTGGTCCTACAAATCAGGACTCCAAACCAGTGAATAAGCTAGAAATCTGGTGAAAATGTGAGTTAAATGGGTGGTGTGAGCATAGTCAATGTTGCAATCTGGTCTTGGAGGATGAAATGCCAAAGTGAAGCCTAAGTGAGGATAAAATTATAGGTGAGTACAATTTAGGATGGTACATTTAGCCCCTACTTTAGCGGGAATATGAGACTATGCATACTCATGGTAAAATACAAAGGTTTGCATTGAAAACTTCCTTCAAGACATCAAAGAGATAAGACACACCAAGTCCCCAAAGACATTAGGATCTTACTACTCCAATATCAAGACAAAAGGAACATCATAAGAAAGAGGAAAGAGAGAGATAACATGACTAATAGCCTACTAAGATTTTCTTGCTATGAGTCATGTAAAAAGAAAAATACCAAATTACAAAGCAAAAGGCTCAGTTTGCAAAGTAGCCTGAGTATTGAAATGCCATGGTGTGTGCATAAAGTGTAACATTGAGCAAAGTGTATGCCTCCATGTTAAAGCTATTGCATACGCCTTATCGGGAGAAATTGCTTTAAGGTAGCATGCATCCAAAAGACAAGCACGTTACCACAATGAGATGCCCCCAAGAAAGGACACATCAAATGATAATGGTCACAAAACATAAAAGCACATAAGGGATTCACTAATTCTGGGGTTAGTATGTTGCAAGGTGTGTGCCCTTGGTCTCCTTGTGCTGTACAACGTAGCACTTGGGTTTGTGACATGGCTTAACAACCTCCTATGGATTCTATAAGTCTAGTGGTTGTATCGAGCATTAATAGGTCGATCTTTTGGTTCAATGACAATCACACTTGTAACAAGTGGTATTCGAGCTTGGTCACAGTTTCAAACCCCTCGCTTGTGTGGGAGACATTGTTGGAAGGTGTGCGCCCTTGGTATCCTTGTGCTGTGCAGTGCAATGCTTGGGTTTGTGACATGGCTTAACCGCCTCATGTGGATTCTATAAGTCTAGTGGTTGTATCGGGCATTAATAGATCAATGTTTTGGTGCAATGACAACCATACTTGCAACATGGTATGCTCTTATGATAACGAATGTATATCATGAATATTTGTATTGAATTGACCTCATCCCCTAAAGGTAGTGGAACCACAAGCACAATGGAAGAAGGGAACATGCGTCTTTAGAGTCAACATGGAAGAGACCAAAAGAGATCTCAATGCTTTGCATTGTCCACAAGTTGACAACACAAGGGACAACATATAGAAGAATTGTGATATAAATAGAAGAATGTCATAATAGATTCGGCCTCTTTATTACCTTGCACCAACAAAGTGACAAGGATCATCTAAAGAGAACCTAACATAAGTCAAAAACACATTACGAGGGAAATACCTTACAAACAAGCAAGGAATGATCTACGACATGAATGAAGACAATGAAGAAAATCGTCCACCTCCGAATCTTGCTGAACATTGTTTTGGGAAGGTGGAAAAGATGCAAGAGGAGCCACTTCGAGTAGGGTAGATGGAGCTACTGCAAGTTCCA
Source organism: Cryptomeria japonica (assembly GCF_030272615.1). NCBI lineage: Eukaryota > Viridiplantae > Streptophyta > Pinopsida > Cupressales > Cupressaceae > Cryptomeria > Cryptomeria japonica. The sequence goes on from NC_081414.1 coordinate 309,892,712, forward strand.
AACAAGGACCATGCTCTAATTATGAGTCACTTTGTTTGTCACTGGGAGCTATGGTTAATGCCTTTGAAAAATGTTAAGATAGATATGTTAACATAAAAAATCTCATACATATCATCAGAATAATTAGAATCAACATTGTTAGCATGAACAACATCATTGGCCATTTCATCATCTATATTAATAAAAATAGGATCTCTTACACAAAAAGAGCATGAATCATCATTTTTCTTAAGCATTTTTAATCGTGGTGATTTAGGTTGAACTTCCTCACTAGGGTTAGGTGAAGGTTGGATAAATGGTATCATGTCAAATATTGGTATCTTTGGGGAGGAAATGGTTTGGGAAGAAAGTTCACGAGCCTTAGCATGATGTCTTAATCAGTGTTCTCTCGCACAATAGTTTCTTTGAGTTTTAGCCAAAGGTTGTGAAGGTTGAGGATCGATGGACATAGGCTATTTTTCTTCCTTTGAAGGAGGAGGAATGAGAGAATCAACATTACGTCGAGAGATAGAAGATGCCAATTTCTTTCCTTGGTAAGATGTAGGAGGTAGGAGTATGAAAGGATACCAGTTCCATCATGAGGAGAAGAAATAGGTTTAGGGTCTGTAGGCTTACTCAAGGATAAGATCATCTCATTTTTCAACTTTTGATAAGATAGAAAAAGGGCATCAGTTAGAGGCTTGAGAGGGTCAAGTTGTTTAGGCCAAAAGTAATCAAGTGTGAAATTTCCACGCCTTGCCATGGGCTGATACATGCTATGATTAATTGTTATGATAGTGCCATTATGAGGGAATTTTAGACATTTATGAATAGTTTAAGGGATAACTTTTATGGAAGAAAGCCAAGGATGTCCCAACTTCACACAAAATTGATTTGATGTAGGAATGATAGCAAAAGTCACATCTAAGCACTTATTACTAACCTCAATGGGGAGAGTAATAGATCCAATAATAGGGCAAGAAAAACCATCATACACCTTGACCATAACATCAGATTTATCATATGTTACATGATGCAATTGTAAAATGTAAAAATATTCTTTAGTGATCACATTCACCATACACACTGGATTAATGAGCACTCTTCATGAGAGTTTGTTGTGGATGGATTGAAATTTGACATATTGGATTGTGATGGAGGAGTAACATTGTTGTATGCAGGTGGGGGTTGAGGGTAAGGAGGTGGAACAATTTGATATGTGGGTATGGGAGATGATTGGGACACAAATGGATGACTTATGGAGGGAGGTATGTAAGAGTATTGATTAATGGGGTTGCCCCCATGACTAACATGTGTAGTATTAAAATTTTGTGTGGAAGTAGTCATGATAAAAGATGTAAATGTAGGCACATTCGGTAAGGATGTAGGCACATGAATGGAATGATTGACTTGACTAGTGGGTTTAGAGTAACCAAGTACTTTGCCACAAATTTTGATTGACATGATATTAATGTCAACAATATGAGCAAGGCCATGCAATAAATCAACACAAATTTTATCACTTTGCACCATTATCTTTAATCCATCAATCAATGGGATTGACACACTTTATGGGTGTTGTTGGCTCATTCATTGTTGAAGATTTTCAAATTCATTGTCAATCTTGTCCAATTGGTCAATGGTAACCCTAGTTAGCGATTCATCTTCGTCATGAGAATTATGAAGAGAATAGGGATACATGACATCATTTCTTGGGTTGGAGGAAGTACCAACATTCTCATGTAATGAGTTATCCGAATTAGGCTTCATATCCTTAGTAATTAAACCTTGGGAAGTCTTTTTTTTAGACTGCAGGAATCAAGTATAACACCCCCTATAAACTGCAGTGTGTCAGGTAAACTTTTTAACGTGACCGATGATACTGGTGCGACACGTCCTCTCGTACCACGTGGGTTGGGGGAAGACTAGACCTCGTGACCTCATGCTTCACCACAAGAAGCTCTCGCCAATCGAGCTAGGCCCCTAGTCCCACCTTGGGAAGCCTTAATTCTACAACTTCTCACGAGAATATTATAGGTAGGACTAATTGTAACAAAACTTATGCACAAAAGAGGGAAATTGGAATGCATGAAAGGAAAATTGTGATTAAACAATGCAAATTTTTGTGTATGTGATTGATTAACCAATTGGTTAAGCAATTTGAATTGTGATTGTGAAAAATAAATGCCTCTAAATCATAGCATAACATATCATAAATATCAAACCTGAAAATAGATTTAAAAAATTATGCAACCCACAAGTTAATTTTAGAATTATAAAGTAGAGTTTTGTGAATTTAATCTCTAAATTTATGTAATTCAATTGAAAATGAGATCTATGGGTGCAAATTTGAATTTTAAAATGCATAAACAATCAGATTGGAGAACACAAATAAGAAATTAAGGTGCAAGAAGTTGGGTTCACCAAAATGTAATGGTGGAAAATTAGGGTTAGGGTTAAATTAAAATCACTAAATGATCTAATTGACCATTACATTGAGAGGGAGATGAATCTAATAGATCTAGCCTTGAAAGAATAAGATTTTGATTAGATTCTTGGCTCCTTTGATAAGGTTCTATCCTCCTTAAGTTGAATTGAATTGTTGAAGATTAGGGCAAGATAATGGACTATTGAAGCCATATGATAGAAATAGTGATCTATAGATGTCATACAGAGCCACCAACCTAGATTCGAGCAAAAGAAGATGTTTCAATTTTTTCCCTAGAAGTTCAACCTAATTTTTCGGGACTTGGTAGTATCAATTCACCATGGTCCTCCCAATTTCTCACTGTCAAAAGTTGAACCTGTTCGTCTTTGTGAATCATGTTGATCCTCCTGAATGCAACTTTGTACCTATTCCTGAACATGGTGAAAAGGAAAAATACGTTGGGAATAGGGGTTTGCCTTAGGTCAAACCCTAGTTTTGGAATGAACAATGAAATTGAATTGAAAATATAAATGAAAGATTGCAATAAAATATTTCCTTTTGTGAGAAAGGCTGATAAGGAATGAAACACTAACGATAATACCTTTAATGAAGTTTTGTTTGTCTCCACAAAGGAATTAGGGTTCCATGTAGATTGCCTTTATAAAACATAGAACATGAATGCCATCTCCAATGCTTGAATCGTGACTTCACTTCTGCTCCAATGCTTGATAGAAAGATGATTGCTTGCTGACTTGATTTTGCTAGAGTGCAATTGAGATCTTGAATTTTCTGGATGAGGTATAAAATGAGAGGGGTAGACCTCCTTTTATACTTGCTTGTCTAAAATCTAATTGAATTGTCACAACAAACTGACACAAGGCTAGATTTCCTACTCATCAAAGGTGATTGTTGAAGGGGTGAATTTGGGGCCTACTTAGGAGGCCCAGGGCATAGATGCCTTGGTCTTGATTTAGGACCAAGATGTGGTACATCCTGGTCCTAATTTGGGACCAAGGCGTGGTATGTCTTGGTCATGCAGATTAGGATTCCAAACTGGTGAATAAGCTAGAAATTTGGTGAAAATGTGAGATAAATGAATGGTGTGAGTAGAATTAGTGTCACGATAAAGCCTTGGAGGACAAAATGCCAAAGTGAGGATAAAATTGTAGGCAAGTACAATTTAGGATGCTACAACGCCTTTCTTACTTCATTTTCTTTTGGATTAGGGAAACATTGTATGCCATTGAAATCCAATTGTCTATACCTTTTTGCATTCCCTTGTCCTCTAACTAATGCATTACCTTTAGTTTGATCTCGTGGTGGATTTTGAAGCTCACCTTTATTTTACTGTCCTTGTGTAATTTGAATACCAAAATTCACATTTTGATTATTCAAATTTTGTTTTTTATTGTGATTTTGAGGCATGCTTTTTCCTGCAATTGGGTTATAACCAAAATTTTTCCCAATGCAAGAGACACCACTCTTGGGAGGTAGAGAAACATATTGATATCCTGAAATAGGCGTTGAACAGGCACACACACTTATATGAATTTTTCCTAAAACAAGAACACTTGATACTAACCTTTGAAATGGATATGAAGTGTTGATTGTAATTAGAGGTTGGTTATGGAATAGGAGAGGTAACATAAGAAACTTGTGGGAAGCTAACTATTGTAGATCCTTGAACAATGAATTGATAGATTCCTAAAGCAGTGGTATGTGGTAAAAGATTCATATCTTGAAATTGTTTAAGGGGTTCCTCTTTCCTTTGCAGATACTACAATCTTGTCATATGCACCCCCAACATCTCCACGTCTCTTGCTAAATATTCATTTGATTTCGGTCATATAGTTGATGTTGTTGCATGATTTGATATTGAACATTAGTTTGCATTAGTGTATTTAGGTACTGCATGCGCAGGAGCATCAATTCTCACGTATGGGGCTGAGTTGGCTACTTACAAAATCAATGGACTAGATGATGCTAATTAAGGCCTTGAATAATAAATTTCATCACCCTATGAGTTAACAATTATTGATTGTCCAGGGCAAGCATGAGGCTCACTATAGGAATGACCATGTCTATTTAGGTCCCATGTATTTTTCAGTCAAACCATTTCTTTTATTTAAGAGAGGAGTAGCCATTTCTAAACTAGTATTACCATCCTTAGCAAAAGTGAGATTATCAAGATGGGTCTTAGACTTACTAGTTTCTTTTCCATCTTTGATTCAAGAACTCACCCATCAAATCTATCTATGGATATTTCTAATACTAAAATATTCTTCCATCCATGACTAAATCTCTATTCTCATACTAGTCTTTTCATGCCCAGAGTCGCCACCCGAAAAATGGGAAAAAATAGGATAAACTTTTAAACAAAATATATCAACTATCCTCAGAATATCAACCTCTCCAACACCATGACAAGCTAAATAGGTCCTGAACATGCAACATGCATCTCTTTTCCTAGTAGAGTCGCCAATCTGTTGGTGTTTTCCAACTATGTCTCCTAGAATTCTTTAAAGACTAGCCTTGTATCAAGGACTCCTAGGCTAGTGGCCAACAAACAAGGCAAAACCCCTAGATAAACCCTAAGATTTAAATCTTCTGTAATTTTAGCTCTGTAGACTAATGAGGGTGGTCGTATGACAATATCCTTTTGATTCAACCTTTGAATAGTGAGAGTGCACCTATTAGTAGATATATTCCCACATGCAACATCCAAATCTCCAATATGTTCTTCAAGGCTAGACTATCTTGGATTTGACTATCTTTATGACCAGAGAATACCAAGTCCTAAAACTAAGTAAACTTAAAATAAGAAATTGAAATGAAATGAAATGTTTTTGAATTTTTTGAAACTTAGAATGCCTTAAAACCCCAACCCCTGAATTACTTAGACCAGTGCCTTATAGGGTGATAGAGTCTAGCCAAAATAATACCATCTGCAACCTTTAGACATACAGTTTCAATTTGAGGGCTACTTGATTTAATGCCTTACACCAAACCACCTAATACTATTTGAAATGCAACACTTCTTTGAGATCCCAAACATAATTTTCAATCCTTTGTATCTAGATCAAAGCAATTTAACTATTTGCTTGAAATAGAGCAAAAATCAAAATACATATTGCATTACAAAGATGGAATTATTTAGCATTACCTAAATATTCTAAAAGGATTAAACATAAAATGCACAAGACAATTACAAAAAAAATCATGCAATCCATTTTTCATTATAAGATATGAAAACATGCTTTATACTTGCATAATGATATGTTTGCCTTTCACCATAAGCTCCTATTACAACACTACTCCAAGCTCTCCTAGAGATCAAAGTTGCAAAAACTAAGAAGTAGGTACAATGACTTTGAATTCCCTTTTATAGATGTAAGGGAGAGAACAGGTTTCAAGCCCATTGTACAAGTGTCATTGATACATTTGAAAATCATAAATGACCCTTATCCTAAAAAATAGGATGCCAGGAAGTAGTGGGGAGTAAAAATAGAAAATAAATTAAAGAGGGGAGAATATTCTTTTCAATTACAAAATTGGAGGCAAAATACATTCCTCAGAAGATGATGTTGGTTGGTATCAAAATATAGTATGTTGAGTTGTGAATTCAAAGTCAATATTCTTCATATTTCTCATCCTGTTATGCAAATGTTGCATTTTGAGACCATGGATAACTCAAAACCACCTTCAACTTATCAAGGTTGCCTAGGTATTTTGAATCTATAATTGCCCTTGAACCTCTCTTATAGCTCTTACAAATAAACACAAAAGAAACAAAGTTCATCCAACAACTGATTTATCTTCCTCATATTTAGCTCATTTTCTTCATATAGAATTGAGACTACTTTAGACAACAATGAACTAACTTTAGATTTCCATTGATCTAGTGACTTTGGATTGCCCTTATAATCCATTATGTTTGGCAATACCTTGCACTGCATATGCTCAATCATCTTCAACTTTTGCTCCAATTGTGCTTTCAACTTCTTGAAAGATGACATTGCCTCGTCAAGGATATTCACATGATTAAATGTCTCCTTTAGTTCACATGGCTTGTTACTATCATTCTTTGACATCTTAATCATGTCATATAAAATTTGAGTTCTATTTAGCCACTTTTTCTTGACTAGATCTAGTTGCTGCATATCTTGGTTGTACTTCAATTTTACATCTACAAGGTCACAATACTCCTTGTAAGTATCATCAATGCCGAGATTTATCTTTGACAACCTATGACTGATCAGACTAGTCACTATCTCCACTATGAATTTCTTTTTTTAAGTCCTCTCCAATTCATCTTTCAATTCTTTTACCTTAATCACCAAGGAATCCCTTTCCACAAACTTAGACATTGAAGTTGTAGGAGCTTGGATGACTAGGACTATGCTTGCCTCCAATATTTGAATCTTTCAGAGTAGCTTTTGATTTTCAATCACTTGCTGCATATGCTTCTCCTTAAAAGTCTCATAATCTGCATACAATTTATCATTGATTGTGTTGTTGAACAAAGAAGTGTTCACCATCAAGTTTGTTGCCTTAGGAGTTGAAGTATTGATCACCCTCTTGATTATTACACTCCCTTTGAATTGATCATAGTTTTAAAAATAATTTGGCTTGTCAGTGTTTGGTGACAAATACCATACTAACCACAATCTAAAATTGGGATTGAAGATTGAACCTAATAGATCCTCCTCCATCTCTTCGTCTAAATTATATATTGTGTTTTGTTCCTTGTAGTATAAAATGCCAAAGCATTTGCAATATCCCATCTAGACATGCATTTTTCACCTTCTGCTTGCCTTGTTCAGGAGTGATGTTTTTAGCCTAGAAATCAAATACTTTATCACTTCCTCACTTATCCATTCGCTCAGAAGGTGGCCTCTTATTTATTTTTTCTTCACGTTTCACTTGGTACTCTTCTCTTCTCCTTGTGATCACAAAATCTTGAAATTCTTGTGTTTTCTCAATTTCATCATCACTGATGAATTGATTTCAAGCATGAGGCATTACATCCCCAACATGATCATTTTCAATCTTCAAGTTCTCAAGGGCTCTATTTGAGGGCATTACATGAACAACTTCTTTTATTCTTTTCCCTATTGGAGATGAAGTTGTGGATGGATAGTGTGACCTCTTCGTCTTGTACTACCTCTGAGGTGCTTTGAGTTTCTCCAACATCAATAATCTTCATCCCCTTCTCCTTCACAAGCCGCTCTTCAATTCTCACCTTTTTGGTAGGGCGTTCTTTAGAAACAACAGGTCATTTCCCTTTCTTGACAAATTCTCTATCCAATAAGGCCTGAGCACTAAGTAGTAGCTTCTAAATATTCACTAGGTAATCGAGTTCATCACTAAAAAATATAGGGAAATCAAGCTCCCTTTCCCTTCTAATGGCTTCAACTATTTGCACCATATTCCACTTTTTTCTCCTTTCATACACTTCTTTAATTGTTGTGCAATTTTTAATAATATCTTCATCATCCAAAGGCTCATGTTTGAAGTCAGGTTCTAGAGACTTAAGATATCCTTTTGAATCATAATTTATGAACTTCTCAAGCCTCATTTTGTATGGCTTCAAAGATGAGTACAATTGGTCCAAGGCATCCTTATTTGCAGTAGAGAAATATTCAAACTTACATTATATTGGAAACAACAAAGGCTTATGTGGATTCCTAAAGAATATATGATCCATTTCACTTAATTGCCACACAAATTCTAAGGAAGAAATCCTCCAAGGCACACATTTGGGAAACACGTGAGGTTGCACTGGAGTCCCATACACCCTGATAGTAGTAATCTTGGAGTGGAGAAACCAGTCTCCGCAATTATGTGAAATACCAAGATCCTTTCTTCTCTCTGCAAGTCTGATGAAGTCTATCACATCTTGTGGTATTATCACCTCTGGTATTACAAATTAGCTCAACACCTTTTGAACAAAGTGTTGCTCAAATGTGATAAAATCTGAATGGGCACAATTTGTATCCCAAACATAGGTCCAACGTTGGATCGACAAGTCTCTTCCTTGGGTATCTTGCATCTTGAGTTGTAGAGCAATATGTTACAACTTCTTTCCACTCCATAAAATCATATGGAAAATGAGAGAGTACCATCTAAATTAAAATTTTCCATGTTAGCTTTGGCTTTAACAAAGCTCTCATGTATCTTCAACTCTAAATATTGTGCAAAGTCAAACTCTGTGTTCTTCATCATATCCTAAATTGCCGTAGCTACACAAATCATATCAATAGTCATCCTATCTTTTACATATTCACATAACACTTGAATAGAATAGTGTATGTCTTCACAAAGTAATCTTCAAACGTGTCAACAGAGAAAGGCACATTTTCAAAATTTGAAATTAGAATTGGCCTTCTATTAAGACCCTTCCATCTACTTTGGAATCGAATTAGCTCAACACATTTTGTCATGGACCTTGTGATTCCTTTCCATTTCTTTCAAGTCAAGCTTTGGAAATTTTTCTTTGCTCAAAGCAAAGTAATATGAAATGATAATCTTGTCAATGCTAATTATCTCTTGTACAATTGCAACAATTATTGATTTCCTACCCACATAATATCTCTACACAAAGATTCTCATGAAGTATGCATCAATGAACACATTTGGTACTATGAGATTTCCAAGATGAAGCTCCCATATATTTCTCATGGGGATCTTTGCACCCCTCTTCTGGTACCAATGTTGAAACATATCCCAACCTAGCTCTGAAATTTTGGCATCTTTGACCCCACGGAGACCATCCCACAGTCTGTCTTTTGGGCCACCTAATCCACATATTGGCAATGGAGCTCTCTTTCAATTCAATTACTTGATGAGATCCTCATCCATATTCCTTGGAGGCTTCCTACTCATCTTGGCTAGTTAGGTTCTTGCACTCTACAACAAGGGTTAACAAAAATCCTCTCTAACAATGTCTAGTTTGCTTCTACTGTTCACAGTTGAAAAAACACACAATTTTAACCAAAATCACAATAGAGATCGAGGAAATGATTAACTCATTAGTTGAATTACACTCAACTCAATGTTGTATGCAAAAGCCTAATTGTTTTGACAACTTTTCTCAGAGCTCAAAATGGTTAATTTCGACAAGTGCAAATGATTCAGTAGAGTGAAAAAGTCTTGAAGATTCTTATAATTGACTGCAACAATTATTAAGATACTTCAGTCATCTCACCATTTACTCCATTCATCTAAGCAAATAATCCATATTAGTAAGTGTTTTCCATTTTAAACAAGGTCCATTGATCTACAACAGTTGCACACAAATAGATGGGTACGATTAAAATATTAATCTCCTTTTTAGAGTTTATTAAGATGTGTTCTGTACTGGGCTCCACCCGAACACGTGTCATAATTGCGTAATGTTAGGGGTGTGACTAGGCTCTGAAATCTCTTTATTTGCAAGGCTTCAATCCAATAAGAATGTGTGAACATTCTCCAACGTGCCTCCAACCTCCAATGGGCCTATTGTTGATTAGATGATTTGTGTGCTTCTGGGGGATTGATAGTTCTGACATGCCAAATGGCCACAATTTCACATCAGCCATTGATTTGGCTTCCAAAAGACTTAAGAAATATTTGCACTAGGACATAGGAAAAAATAGCAACTAGGTGAACAAGTTGCTAGGTAAAGGGGGCCGATGACTGGCGGGACTGACAAGACACAAAGTTATAATTTAAAACTGACAACCTTTTATCACTTTTCAATTTCAAATTAGAAGACATGGTTTAAGGAATACAATAGACCTAGCAACCAAAGGTTTTAGGGTTTAGGACCAAATTGACCTTCTACCGGACACAAACCAAGGAAAAATAAGGCAATACGACACAAAAGTTTGAGGTGCAACCAAAGACTATAATTAAAATTTGTTGAAGTAGCTTTTAAATTGGATGACAAGCTTGACTTATGCGTCATGCTCATTTCCTAAGGTGTTGGTTTCCACCTCTTCAGGTTCAACTTGGTCTTCTCCTGTGCATTGCACTTGTCTCTTGTCTGATTCTCTCATTGTCCCTTCTATGGTTATTTTTGGACACAATGGATCACTGAGAGGGGGCTCAATTATTGATTTAAATAATTTTTACTTAATCAGAGCTCTACCAGTTCAATATGAAATAAACAAAATGCAAACCGATTACCAAAGCAATGCAAACAAGGTATGTAGGAGAAATATCTAAAAGATTAATACAACACACACATGAAGATGCAACACATAGCACCAGATGTACGAGGAAAACCCAATGTGGGAAACACCTCGGCGATAATAGTTGCTGGAGATCTTATGCTCCAATCTAGCCTCACAATGAAAAGATCTGATTAAAATTTTTAGGAAACCAACCCAAGGAGCACCAACCCCTGATTTATGAGCCCCAACTCAAAGGGACACCAACCCCTACACAATTTATGGGCTACAACCTAAAGGAGCTACAACCCCTGCACCAAGCACCTACTCAGTGAAAACAATATAAAAACTTAGATACAAAAATGAGATCCCTGTTGCAAATGCAATTTTACAACCCTTCAAAGCTTTGCACTACCAGTTTCTATCTTACCGGTTTGTGTTAAGTCAACACACATTGCAACTTAGCCTTTTTGCTGGTTCTAACTCTGCTAAATCTTCTCTCCCTCTGTTCTGCTGAATTCAACTCACACTTGGTCACTCTCTATCAGGTATTGCTTCTTTCGGTTTGTCACCTGTGTGTTCTATGCTCACTTTGCCAGTTTGTTCCTTACACCAGTTTACCCTGCTTCTCCTTACCAGTAAAATATTCACTCACAAGTACTTCAAGTGTTTATCTATTCAGATCTCAAACAACAATTTCACTCCATCCTTTACCCTTCAACAACAACCCTATCTATCTTAGGTCGTCATGTTTAAACTGAAGCTTTCTCGCCAAGAATCAATTGAAATAGAGGGCGACTAGGGTTGTGTCTTCGACCAACGAGCCATCCCATATCCAATCAAATCTCCTTAAATGATGTCTCAGAGATGTTTGCCTATACATCACTGCCAACATCGTGCCTTCCAGTGCACGCCTTCCATCTTTAACAATCTTCATTTAATCTGTCGGCTCATCTTTTGGTCAATCGCCATAAATGGTTCGATGATTTACCATTTTCGATCTGTATCTAGACATCCTTCATCGAATAATGCAATCCATAGATCTGATCAGATACGTCCTGCCTCGAGCCGTAACCCCTCTGCAACTTGACCCATAATAGTCAAAATCAACATTAAATGTTGACCAACTACTAGCTACCTCACCATCATGACACTTCACTGACCTTAGCGAGCTTGCCACTTCAACTCCACGTGGCATCCCTGTTGGTATCCATCTGAGCTTAGATCTTTGTGTCAGTTCAGACAGAATCATCGACCAAACACACAACTGGTGCACACCTACCAGACATCTAACCCTACCGGTAAAACCTTCTCCTACTAATCGACAACATACACTACACTGATAGCTCAACTTCACCTCTGGTGGTTTGTGATCTCTTTGACAATCTGCCTCTTCATCACAAACATTATCACAAACAAACAACCAACCTTCATACTGGCTACAACTTGTCATGCCAACACACAACTTCATATCACCTCTTACCGGTGATGTCATTGACATTCTCAATACCTTCTTGTGTTCCACCATACTGGTTGACATGCCCTACCGGTAGCCTGCAATACCGGTTGATATCAATGACAACTCAATGCCAACAATTGTTGATTCTCGAGTGGGGGAGTCACCATTTTTTTCCCATGATAATATGGGGTCCTAGACGATTGTATTTCTTGGAAAGTGGTTTGTAGGAGGAAAGGTTCTTTTTCTCCTATCTCTCTTTCATGTATTGTGAATTTAAATTCTACAAATTAGGGCCAGGACCCTTGTTTCCCACCACTTATTTGCTCTGGTTGAAAGCCTTTTAGATTCTAGTTTGTCGTTTTACCAATCACATGGCTTGTGAGATTCTCCTTATTTGACTTGATGGTTGTTCTGTAATGGGTTCGGGCCCTTCTTGTGCTTATCTAATCAAAACTTGAGGCAAACAAAACTTAGAATCAAAATTTATATAGAGGATGTCTACAAGATTTTCATATAATTGAGCTACCATTAGACGAATCAAAAGGTGACAAGACATGTGAATACATTGAGGTTCAAGATCTAGTGTGAATTGAGCTTGTTGAATATTGACATTATGGAGGAAACTTACTTGTTTTTCTTGGAAGTCAAAGAATTGTCTAGGAGACAACATAATAGAGGAAAAGGATTATTTTATAGACGAGAAGGCCAATGAAATAGCAATAGAGGCAATATTATGAGAACATAGAAGCAATTTCATCTAGAGGAATTACTAGAGCTTGCATTTGATGTGGCCAAATGGGTCATATAGTTTTTGAAGGATCTCAAGAGTTTGAATGAAGGGCATGGAGACAATGAGGTTGGTGTTAATCTTTTAGAAGTTATCAAGGAGTTTCTTTATTGAGGAACCATAGGAAGCAAAAACGTTCATGATAAAAAGGGTTTTGTTGAAATTCCATAGTGAACAATGGACTTGTTCATAGGAGAATAATCATTTGAGCATTGGATGTTTCCAAAGGAAAATGTTTCAAAGTCATCATTGATAGTACATGCATGAACAATCTTGTATTTTTAGAGATGGTAAAAAAACGTAGCTTAAATAACTCAACATACCAAAATACTTATTAGGTTTCATGGTTCTAGAAAGATCAATGTGTGGTAGTGAAAGAATAATGCCTCACGAGCTTCAAGATTAGCTCCTATGGTTATGAGGTTTGGTGTGATGTCATGCCTATGGATGTGCATGTTTTGATTAGGAGCTCATGATCATTTGATGGAGAAGTTATACATGGTGGTATGGTTAACAACCACACCCTAATGAAGGATGACAAGAAATATTACTTGAGTCCAATGAAGGAACATGATAAGTTCTCTAGAATCAAGAGTAATGTTGGTCAATTGTAAAGAATTCCTTAGTGGGTTCTATACATAAGATGCGAGTTGTACAATTAATTCTATACGTAAGAATTGAATTGTGAGCTAATTATAGAAGCAAAAAGGTTGCTTGAAGACTTGAAGGATATTGTGTCAAATAGTTCTTGATGGGGTTGCTTACATAATGATTATCATAGAGAACGAGGAAATAAATAGATAGGTTGAAAGTTTGAGAGACTAAACAATAAATAGTTTGAGTTCATGTATAGTATCACTTGTATTGGCACCTTACAAAGGAGGGAAGTGTTGTATGTGTACAAAATTTTAAGCCATATATAAGATCATCAAATAATAATTTTTATGATCTAGGGTGCATGATTGGATGGATTACTCAAGTGGAACCAAGTGCTTCATGGAGGTAGATTTGATGAGCGGATACCCTTAGTTCAAGATGAGGTGATGAGTGGAAGAGTATGTTTAAGACTAAGTATGGCTTGCATGAGTGGCTTGTCATAATTATAGGTAATAAAGCAATTTATTGAAAAAATTGTGTGTTTATTTTGATGTATTTCTTATTTCTAGTAGGACTAAGAAACACCTAAAACATATGAAGCAAGTTGTACACAAGTTAAAGGAGGATAAATTATTTTTGATTAAGATAAATTGGTTTTGAAAGGACTATAAACCTTGTACATTAGATACAATGGCTCAAAGCCAACAAATCAAAATCTTAGATGAGACAAATATTGAAAAACTACAATTAAGCTATCAAATAAGATAAAAAACAAGTGGAACTACTAAGTCAATCATAAAATAAAATTTAAGGATCCAACCTACACAATGCTAGACCCTTCACCATTTAAACCTCACACCCTTAATAGTGATGCTTGATTGAGATATAGATTTTGGAATACCTTTATTCCATGTTTGAACAATTGTCTAAGAAATGTTAACTTTCAAGTCTTCAAATTTGGGAGAAGAGGAGGGCTATCCCATTAGAGTGCCCAATCAAGGGTGGAATATAAGCAAAAAAATAAATTTTAGCAAGAGATTCCACATGATGAACTACTACATCAAGTGTTGTGTCAGACTTGCTAATAGTAACTGATGAAGTAGGACAACCTAAGCCATGACAATTGCAACAAAAACTATTCTAGGAAATTACTCACCAAAAGGAGAACAAGGAGAGGCAAATTATCATCCTAAGAAAACTTATCATCCTTAGAGGAACCATCCACTAGAGAGTTAGCAAAGTTATAGTCACATGATTTTTATGGCATCCCTCCACAATGTAGTTGCACCCTTGTATTTAGAGAGTTGTTAATTAGAGATAGGTTTTCAATGACAAAACATCATATATAGTTGAAGGGGAGACCCTCATAGTCAAAAGATTAAGTCCAAGGCCTCTCCACCACCATCATGTTGGAGATATCTATATCCATTTGAAAAAAAGAAAACATAGAGTAATCCATGAACTAAGTGGTAGGGTGAACCTTAAAGAAATGGACAATAACATTATAAATGGTATCATAGTAGGAATCTTCCCAAAATTGGAGAAGAAGATTTAAAAGCCTAACCCAAACTAGCTGATGCTAAGAGGTTCTGAGAAGGGGTTGAAGGAGGTATAGAAAAGCTTGAGAAAAATGGTGTGTTCTCCCCATATCCATAACCTACTATTGAGCATCAAATATTTATTTTCTTAAAAAAAAAATTCACTATGAAGAAGCCCCTGACACAAGGAAAAAGCTTGATCTTATTGACAATGAAAGTCTCCCAAGATTCTAGAGCTAGGTTTTGTAAATAAAAGGGACAACCATAAGTTCAATTTTTAGGTCAAACCTTGATAAGGACAAATCTTTGTTTTTAAACATATCCTCTCCACCAACCACAACTTGGAAAGTTTGAGAATAGGGAAGGGGCCATATTTTTCATGGATAGAATGGAAAACATGAACCACGACCTCACAATAGTTGCATAAGATTGTGAGGAACCATGGACCCATCCTAATAGAGCCTTTGCACCATCATGATTGTAACCAAGAATCACCAAAACCATCACCAATGCCAACACTATTGCAAAAATGTTTTTATCTTAGATTCCAATATTTGAATTCTTTCCAAGATGATGAGGCATAAATGGTGGAGTAGAGCCACAAATAGACTCACCCACAACCATAAGGAACAAATCATAGCTAGGAGAATAAACAAAACTTCCAAAATTGTGATCAGTTGAATCATAGGCAACAATTCCCATATCAGACACTAAAACCATTACCATGTCAACATCATTGCCAAATAATGCTTATTTTTTGTATCAATAATAAAATGTCACTATAATAAGGAGACATTCATGTTGGAGGAGCAGAGCCACAAACCAACATAGCCTCAACCATACATATAAGATCACAAGTAGGCTCAACCAGAGGGATAAATCTCGTTGGTGATCCTCAAAAGTTTCACATAGCTTAGGGGCCCATATTGTATAGAGGCTTGCAATAAACAATAATGTGAGGTTATTAAAGTACATACACACACATACTTACATATACACACATATACACACATATACATATACATATGTATATGCATATGTTATTACATACACAAATTTGTAGTAGTTTACATTCTTTTTGATGGTGAAGGGTAGATGTAAAGAATTTAAGGGCAATGTATTTAAATGTAGTTGGGATGATGGACACAAGCTGCAAATATATATACAAACATATTGAACAATGATGGAATTGAGGATGTATGCGACTAATTTGAGGGCATATGTACACAAATAAACCAACATCATTTACATCATAATACTTTAAATGGTCTTGTTCATAAATATACATATGTATATACATATACATATATATGTATATACATATACATATATATGTATATACATAGTTCATTTGAAATTAGAATTGGTATATGTCAGATTAGTGATCATGAATGAGTTTTTGAAAATTGATTCAAAGATGATGAAAAGCATTTTAGACTCGTCAACCCAAGAGTATGTTTGCAAAAAGGAGCTTTCTTGATTTGATTATCTTTTATATAAAGTTTAATGAAAATTTCAATAGAATTGGTCCTTTTATTCCATGACCATGAGAGCGATTCATATAGAGTTCATATGGACCATTGTAGTTGAGTGAACTTTCAGTTATTGAAGAAGTCTAAGAAATTAGGTTTGGTGTTATTTTGATTCAAAAAAGTTGAGATAGATTGTGATGCAAGTGGGAAAACCATTAGAGCAGTGTTGAGCCAAGAGGAGCAACACATTGCCTAATTTAGTGAGAAACTTAATGATGCTAAGAGAAAGTACTCCATTAATGATTAATAATTTTATTTCATTATCCAAATATTGAATAAGTTGAGGCATTGTTTGCTTCCCAAGGATTTGATGTTGAATATAGATCATTAGATTTCCTTGTATATCAACAAGCAAGGGAAGTTGAATCAACAACACAAGAATTTGGATTTCTTGCAGAGCTACTCATTTGTATTGAAGCATATGAGTGGGAGTAGTAACAAGATAGTTCACTACTTCATAGACTTATTTCAATGTCTATTTTAGGCACATTGCCAAGGAAGCTCACTACCTCGTAGACTTGCAAGTTAAGGCGCATTGTCCCAAGACAAGACACAAGGACTTGTAGAATAAAGATGACTTCTTTATGGAAAGAGACAATGCCACATTTATCAAAACATAACAATGAGCAACATTAGATGAATTGCTATAGAAGAAGCATCCCAAATGTAGATAGTGCAATCCTCTTTTAAGCTCAACTCTGAATTTGCGACACTAAATTTTGACACTTCATCAGTAGATATTCACACATTGTTTTTATGAAAATGATGACCTCTACTTCCTCAAATGATTTGTTTCTTATATATATCTTTTTCAACATCAAAAAAATCTATTAGGTCAACATAATAGGACCTAATAAATGAAACGTGTGACAAGAGATAGGTCAGACCTAAAACATAATACAAAATCAATGAGATAGGTTGTGGATCAACCCAAATCATAGTTAGGCTTAACAAGATGATAGCACACCTCCTAAACATGCTCTAATAAAAAAAAAAAAAGGTTAGGATAAACCACAATCATAAGACTAAGTTGTCATCATGACAAACACTAAACCCAACATCATCTATTATCTAAAAAATAATGCATACCACCAAACAAGCTATGTAAACCATATACACCTATCCTCCATTTGTCTGTTGATATAGCTAATCATAGAAGGTTGATGTACAAGTATTATATCACCGATTTGATACACACTGTGTAGAATTAATAAGCTATATAGCAATAGTAAGAAATAGATCATTAACCAACACACCAACAGAACTGAAACTCATGTGACATCTGCATAATTAAATTTGTCAATGCGAGAGAAGAATGCGAAGAATTCTTCTATATGACCTAAAACTATTCCTCTGTTAAATTGGAATTTGTCAATGTGAGAGTGCGAATAATTCTTCTGTATGACCTAAAACTATTCCTTTGTTAAATTGGTACCAAAGGATCAAACATACACAACTTTTTTTGTAGCTAATAAAATTAGCTAAAAACTTGATAGCATGTACAACATCCGTCACCAAACCAAACTCCTTATCCACATAACAAGATGATGCACTACCGTAGAATGCAAAGTAAAATATTGACCCATAGCCATAGATAAACTCATAGATTCAACACTTAGTCAAATTCTTCAAACTCTCAGTCACGAGACATGGATATGAAAGAATCACAAAAAATCGCAAACATGTAAAGTCTAACCAAGAGAGTCTTTATTATGACTATAAGATATGCCATTAGAAATTACACATACCATGAGCTTTGGATTGATATGTTGTCCACTGATAAACCTTTGGATTGACTTCTGCAACAATGAGCAATCTTACCAAAACATCTTCCAACATATTGTAATCTGGAATACCCATACTACTATGTGAAAACACATATTATCAGACGTCAATATTGACATCAATGACAACATACATTTACAACAAACTCTTAATAGGTCAACGAGTCTCCAATATATATTGCAGTATAAGTTTTGGTACTGTATGGTAAATTTGATGGTTAGATAATATGGAACTAGTTGTGGCCATGCATTCAATGCATATAGAGTTGAACTAGGTATGTTAGGCACAAGCATGTGAACCAATATGTATGTTGTGAATATTATAGATAGGTGTTGTAGGACCTAGTAAGGCTAAATTATTGAAGTTAAAATGTAAACTATTGAGCTTGCATTACATGAATAAAGAGTGCACACATGATTCTATTTTGTTGATTTATGTGAATTGGTGCTTGTATAGATGTGTATGAAGACAATTTATAGTATTATTCATTCACATGAAATGCATCTTGTGAAAAGTATGCATGTAAGGAAATATTGTAATATGATATATGGTAATATTGAGTTAGTGTGTAGGAGATTAAATTATGCATGAATCACTTTAATTCTTACTATAAGTTAACTAAGTATGTACATTTTGTGAAATTTTATGCTATGTAATAGAATTGAAAGGAATTGATTAGTGTTCACTTGAACTACTCTAGAATCCAAAAGCCCTCTCTCATCCTAGGGCACTAAAGGAGCAATCAATAGAGAAACATTTGGACTGATGCAATAAATTGAATGAGAAATTGACATGCATCATCCTAAGGCGCTTGCCTACTATTTTTTAATGCTTAACACACATTTTTAGTGGTTGAAGTAGGATAAAATATTTTCTTGCAACATAATGTCAACACATGATTTATTTCTAAATACCATCATTAGATATTAAAGAAAACTAGAGTAGACACATGTCAACTAGATGAATAATATAGCAAAGGTGCACATTGTTTATGGTCAAATATAGATATAGAGGGAACATATTCTATTTAAGACCCAACCTAGACTTATAGAGTTGATTCTAAATAGAGCACAATTTTAACACAAAATGCAAGGAGCTTTATTGATATAGAGATTTCACTTTTAGGTCCTTTCAAAATTTATAGTCTTTAATAAACTACATTCATTATTTAGCCACAGAGCTAAGTACCCCTATCCCTTGTACTTAATTTTCATAGATAATTATTTAATATTAGAAAATACCATCTCAAAGACAATCACCTATTGATCTCTATTAATTATTCTTATCATTAAATTATCCTAGATCACCCTCAGGAAATATTTATTTTTGGAAGGAAGCAAGATATGCAAAAATGATTCTACACCAATATTTTGATGAGGGTGTTGTGTGAATTTCAATATTTTAACACTTACATGGGGATAAAAACACATTTAAACAAAAAACACCAATATATAATATAACACAAATGTACATGGGGAAACCATTTTGATAGGGAAAAATCCCACTATAAAGGAACTCAATGCATTAATCAATAAACTATAGTCACAACACACTTGCAAAGAATAAATCACAATAGTATCATCAACCAAAGATGTAAAATAATTATTATAGCTTAATAATATCTACAAAACTCTACACTTAACCTCTATCTCAAGCACCTAATATATAAGAGATACAAAACTTGAAACCATCATATAGAATTAGAAACCCATGAGCTAAAACCATCCAAAAAGTGGTGCCAAAATTATCCCCTAATAAAGGATGCCTTATGATGTGTTAGAACTATTAGGTGACATAAACCTTGTGAATCCTATTTCATTCACACGTCTCCATGTTCCTTAGAAAGTGTTCCCCACGACATTAGAGGAAAATATTAATTATTTGTATTATATGCCAAATTGTAATTGCATTTTCAAGAGGTGAACATGTGTTGATGATAGTAATAAGAAAAATAGATAATATTGAATCCTAGGAATTCAATTTTGGAGATTTAAACAATCATGCTTTGGGCACCCAAGATTGGAAGGTGGAAGGTCATCAATTGGGAGATCTGAAGTGTCATCAGTGAGTTATGGAGCATCCATGAAGCTAAATATTTTAGTGGCTATAGGTTAAGTGCCCATGTTGGAGTTATTTGAAGGAAATTGATATTTTATTATGTCTCTTAGCTATTCATTATCCTAAGTGTGGGTTTTTGCAAGTGGTTTTCTACCTTAGTTTTTGGGAAACCATTGTGGTTTTCCGTCCCTTGATTTGTTATAAATTAGAGCCATGGAAGATTAGTTTTGTATGATTCATTTGCAAGTATCTAGGTGGTACTATGTTTGGTTAGAGAAGTGAAGTGAAGTGTATTACTGGAAATATCTCTCTTTGAAGATTAATAATATACTTGTGCTATTTCTTCGGTAGATTTTTTTCCTAAAAGGTGTTATCCATGTAAATATAGTGTCTCATTTGGTTGATGAATTTTATATTGTTGTTGAATGTTGCAATCACATAAAGAAGTTAATATTGTAATCTTTCTTTACCTTTTTTTCAACATTTGATATTAGAGATAATTGTTTTGTTGTAAGGGCGATGCCTTTCTCTTTAAGTGTTGAAGGTTTCTTGATATAGTGGGAGATTTTATTATGTGGTAATTTACACATTTTAAAAGAGGATTGTAGACCGTGGGTTCTAATTCTCACACAAATATTGAGAAATTCAATGGAACTAGCTACGAGTTGTGGAAATTGATGATGAAGGATATTTTTGAAGAACGATATCAGTGGTTTCTGATTTCACAAGAAACAAATCCATCTACTATGATCAACAAATATTTGAAGAGGTTGATCAATAAGGTACAAGGAACCATTTCATTATGTCTTAAGGATTTTTTTATCTTTAATGTATTCATAGAAGATTCCACATACAAGTTGTGGAAGAGGATAGGTGATATCTATCAAACTAAAAGTTTTTACAATAATTTATATCTCAAGAGAAAGTTATATTATTTAAAAATGAAATATGAGATAATTTAAATGAATTTAATATGACTATAAGTCAAATCATATCAATAGATGTTAAATTTTAATATGAATATAAATGTATAGTTTTTCTTTGTTATTTGCCCATCTTGAAAAAATCTAATTGTTAGCATTAGCAATGGTGATGTAGAGAAAAGGAGGGACAACATGATTGACATATTTATTTTAGAAGATATGAGGAGAAATTTTATGAATGTTGGCTTCCAAGGTTCCTTACACGTGTGGTGTATATCCAAAGAGAATGAGCCTAAAGGGGATAGAAAGAGGGACAAGTCAAAAGTATTCTGCAAGATATCCAAAAAGAGAAATGTGCTGGAATTGTAGTAAAAGAGGGCATGTGAGGAAGCAATGTAAATTTAAGAAAAATAATGTTGATTCCTCTATAAAAAAATCCTCTAATGATGACTTTGATGCTTTGTTTATTCTTTTTAACACTATTAGTAATGCTGTTTTACTCATTGATTTATGTTGCTCCTACCACATGACTCCTCACAAGGAGATGTTTTTCTCTTAGAAAACATATTGTGGGGGAGATTTTTTCCTTGGTGACAACTTCACAAAGAGGATTGTTGGTAAATGAAAGGTTAATTTGTGTTTCAATGATGGGAGGATAAAAACTCTTGATAATGTTTTGCATATTCTAGGTCTTGCAAGAAATCTACTTTTTGTATCCAAGTTGAATAATTTGGAATACATGTGACATTTGACAAGTCTAGTTGTAGGTTGATAAGGGATGGTTTGGTGATAGCTAAAGGATCTTGGATAGGAATATTGTTTAGGATAAATGCCTCTATTTTTTATAACTTTGCCAATGTATTTAAATGAAAATGCATGCATATTGTGGCATCATAGATTGGATCACATTAGTGAAAAAGGTTTAAAGACCATTCTTAATAAATAGTTGGTTGATGATATTTCTAATGATTTTATTGGTAAAAAACTATTTCTATGAACATTGTGTATTCGGTTAACAAATATATTTCCTAAAAAAGTTTATAAGGAAAAGAGACTATTATAAATTATTCATGCAAATGTATATGGTGTAATTGATGTTGACTCTTTGGGTAAATATTAGTATTAAGTTTTCATCATTAATGATTTCTCAAGATACACTTGGATTTATCTTATGCATTATAAACTTGTAGTTTTCACTAAGTTTAAGATATTCAAGGCCTTAGTTGAGAATAAATCTTATTATAAGGTAAAATTGTTGAGATTTGACAATGGGGTTGAATATTTTTTTAGGGAATTTGAAGGGTTTTGTAAGTTTGCATGCATTGTTTGTAAAAATACTACTCCTTATACTCCCCCCCAAAATGGGGTGGCATAAAGAATGAACTAAACCATAATGGAAAGAGCTAGGATCATGTTAGTGGTGCTAAGCTTGATATTTTTTTTTTGGTAGAAGCTATTAGTATTTTATTTAATGAACAGATATCCATGTTCAACTCTTATTAACAAAAGTCATTCCTTTGGGTTTGCATCTAAGGGTATTTGGTTATGAGAATTTTTTCCATGTACCTTAGGAGAAGTGATGTAAACTAGATACAAAAGCTCATAAAGGCATCTTCGTGGGATACAATGATAATGTAAAAGGATATAAGGTTGGAATCCTCTAACTGATAAACTGACATATTCTAGAGATGTGACATTTAGGGAGTTTAGAGCTTACTCAAGTGAAGAACAACCTAAGGAGAAGACAAAGGTAATGCATTACAAGAAAAAGATTGATAATCAAGAAGATGCAGATTTCGAAGAATAATTAGATATATTTGAGGATGGAGAAGAAGAGGATTCAAAGAGTTCAAATGATGTGCATGATGAGAACACAAAGGAAGATGAATAGGCAAAGCCCATTAATCTTACCTTGAGGAGGTCCACAAGCAAATGTAATCTAGTTGATATGTATAGACAACCAAACTTTTGTTGTGTATTGACAATGAAACTAGATCTTTCAAGGAGTTTCTTTCTTTGAAGGAAAGTGAGTCTTGAATATAGGCCATGTAAGAGGAGATGATGGCCTTGTGCAATTATGACACCGAGGATATTGTTAATTTCCCAAAGGAAGGAACCCATTAGATGGAAGTGGGAATCTAAAATGAAATTTAGAGCAGACAATCAATTGGAGTGGTATAAGGATATACTAGTGACTAAGGGCTAATCCTAGAGAGAGGGAGTTGATTTTAGTGAGGAAAACCAAGACAATCAACCTTTTCCTTAGTCATGACGAATCTTTAATAGTTCTTCCTTTCAATTTAATTAGGTATTCTTCATATTTCTTATTCTTTGTGCTTCTACCCACAAGAATATCCAATATGCTTTCTATCTCCTCCTTATATGAAGTAGGTGTTGGAATATTTCATTATGGTTCTACTATTTCATCTTCAATACTTCATAATACTCTATCAAATTTGAAATATTAAACATAGGTGAAATATTAAGTCCACTTGGAATCTCTACCTCATAATTATTTTTTGAATCATGCTTCTTCAAGATTTTGCATGACCCAAATTTCTTTATTTTAAACTTTTTATATGTTCCCATTAGAAATATCTCTTTTCTTAAATGAACCATGACTTATCTCTAATTTGGAATTGCTTATTTTTCTTTTTTTGATCTGCCTTAGCCTTGTATTGAATATTCATCTTGTTAATATAATTTCTGGCTTCTTCATGCAAATTATTCAGGTTCTCTACAAAGTCTTCATCTTTGGCACTACTATTTTCTCCTTTGTCGATCTTCCTTAACTCTAAAGAATTTTTAGGAAGACTTCCATATACAATTTGGAATAGTGATATATCAATTCTCCTATTGATAAAATTATTTTATGGAAACTCTTCTTGTGATAAAATCAAATCCCATCCCTTGGTTTTATCTCCTACTAAGAATCTCAATAGGTTGCCCAAACTCCTATCCACCACTATGGTCAGCCTATCGGTCCATGGATGATGCGTTGAACTAAACTTTATATATGTTTTCAAAATTTTCCACAATGTCCTCCAAAAGTATTCAACAAACTTGGTGTCTCAATTTGAAACTATACTCTTTGGTAGACCATGTAATCCGACCACCTCTTTGAAGAATAACTCTGCGACATGAACAAAATCATTAGTCTTCTTACAAGGAATAAAATGTGCCATCTTCAAGAATCTATCCACCACCACAAAAATGAAAACATGTCCTCTCTAAGTCCTTGGTAAACCAAGAACAAAATTCATACTAATATCCCCCAATGGACTCTCTAGTATAGGTAATGGTTGATATAGCTATGTATTCTACTTGGTTCATTTTGGAATTTAACACACTCTACAACTTTGCACAAACTTCTTAACATCTTGTTGAAATTGTGGCCTATAAAAATGCTCACTTACATAGGTACATTATCACATACAATATCCTAAAACTCATCCAACAAATTTGCAACTTCCATAGGTATATCTTCTACTTCTTCTTTATTAGCTTTAGGAAGTAAAGAAGAACACAAATGCTCATGCTTCTTTCCATCTAGAAAATTTTTATTCCATCAACTGAACATATTATTGCATTATTGCATACCTTTTCATCTATCTCCTTCAATGGTTTTTCCTCTTGTGTCAAACTCCATCCTTTTTCAAAGAATAGATATTTGCACACCCATCATGTATTGCATTATGATCATATTTCCATGTTCTCCCTAACAACATATGTTAAACATTCATAGGCATAATATCACATAACACCTCATGATGATAGTTTCAAATATTGAACTTTACCAGACATTGTTCATTGACCAAAGCCTTATTGTCCTTCTACAACCAAGAAATCTGATAGAGATTTAGGTACCTTCTTCTTCCTAACTTCAATTTACTAATGATTTCTTCTAAAACAAGGTTATTAGTACTACCACCATCTATAATAACATTACAATATTTACCACTACACTTACATCTTGTGTGAAATAGATTCTTCCATTGGGTTGGTTCTTTCTCGTCATTCAACAAGACTCTTCTAGTAACAATAACCTCTCCTCTCTTTGCATTTTCTTAATGCAACAATTTAGCATCTTTATCTACATGGGAAACTCATGCATTACCGCCAAGTCTTCTATTTGTCCTTCCTTGATGTAGGGGAAACTCATAGGCTCTATGTCCTTCTCTGCATTGGAAACATGTTTCATGAAACCCTCCTCTTCTTGATCCTCTCCTTCTTTCTGTTCCTCTTTGATCTTCATTATTTTGATCACAACGATAGCAGGAATTATTTCGCTTTTAATTTTGGTTCCTACTAGATTCTTCATTCTTCTTTTGGTCTTCATTTCGATTTTCATAAGATCATCCACCAATTTTTCCACCATGATTTCTTCCATTTTTCTTGCTCTCAAATATTTTGTTTTGCTTCTCTTCTATCTTCAAAGAAAATTGATATTCATCTTCAATGGTTGACATTATTGCCAAACTCAACTCTTCTTCAATACTTGGCTTTAGCCCATTTATATAATGAACAAATTTCTCTTTGTTTGCCTTAGAATGACCTATTCTATTTAGGACTTGAGAGAACTAATCTATATAGTATTTGACATAGTTTCTTGCTTTCTTCAAATCTTGCATGTTTTTCAACAAATCAAACTCATAGGCAACAAGAATGAATTGTCCCTTTGATTTTTCCACCATATGATTCCATGTTATTTTCTCCTTTCCTCTTCAATTTTTGTCTTGAACTTCTTTCCACTAAATAATTGCATAAACCTTTAGTTTGGTCTTTCAAAACCTGACCCTTTTAAGGTCACCCATTTCTTCATACTCAAAATATTTTTTAATATAATTGATCCAATCAATCAACTCTTCTAGATTAAGTTTTCCCAAAAATGTGGAAACTTCAATCTTTTGGCCTTTTTCTAATCTTGGAAATGGCCCTAAAAAACCTAGCCTCATCAAGATCTTTGGCTACTTCTTGTTCTTCTTTGAACTAGTCTTCTTCTTCTTCTTCAAATTCATCCTCACTTTCATCTCTTGCCCTAATATTAACTCCTGTACGTAGCTCCTCTTGTAGTGCTTGAAATTTTCTTTGGAGGGCTCTGAAATCCACTTCTATCACACCAACATTTCTTCCACCACATTTCCTTTGCGGAGGCATTTTCTAAATTTTCTAACAAACCCACAACCATGGTCCTGGTGCAAACTACCTCATATTTGGAAATCTATCTATGCAATTAGGAACTTCTACTCTGATACTACTTGATGAAGGGTACTTCATCTCTTTTGCTAATATTAACTTCTCTACGTAGATCCTCTTGTAGTGCTTGAACTTGTCTCTAGAGGGCATTTTTCTCACTTTTCTCACAAACCCACAACCATAGTCGTGGTGCAAATTGCCTCATGTTTGGCAATCTATCTACACAATCAACAACTTCTACTTTGATACCACTTGATGAAGGGTAATCCCCTCATAGATCCAAACACACACAACAATAGAGAAACAAATAGAAAAATGCAAGAAAGGAAACCCTTGCTTTCTATCATCTCATTGAAATGAAATTACAATATTCTAAAAATAAAATGCTACAACCACATGGGATTTCTCATAACAATAATCTGCAAGCTAAAGCCACAATATGCAATACTGGAACTATCTTCTATCATCCCCATTCATCTACTTTATTTAGAATGTATAACTATCATAGAATGTTTTGGAAAGTGGAATCCCCTATTTTTAGGCACCAAAACTCTAACCAATCAACTTTCGACTTAAGAAACTATTTTATTAAATTTTTGGTATATGAATCTTTAGGGGCCATAACTTTCAAGTTGATTGTCGGATCTTCAATCATCATATATTTTAGGAAGGATTGTGGGGAGACCCACAACGACAAAGCATAGTCCCGTCAATTTTCTAGCCCATCTACAACTTCTAACGCCCTCGAAAATGCATTTGAAGTTTTATTGGAGAAATTACTTCCAAAAATTGAACATCTCTTGAATGACATAAGATATTAGGATAATTATTTCACCATTGTCTTCATTTCCATATTTAGGAGGTTAGTGTAAGATTTCGTGCAAAACTAACAACTTTTATTAAAAATAGTAACCCTTCCATTATCAACCCTTATTGACAAACTAAACAATATTTAGGTGATCCAAGATTTCTCTTGGACCTTGGATGCTCCTGCATCATAAATTTTCTCTCCTATTGTTAAATTGACTTCTATTAGATTCCTATTATTGATATTCTTGTATTTTTGAGATAGAGAAAATGGATGTTAAAACTACTTTCTTGCATAGGGATATTGAAGAGGATATTTATATGTGACAACTTGATGGTTTTGTTGTTAGTTTGCAGGTTAAAAATATTTGTGCATGGTTTGCAATAGTCACCCACAACTTGGTGCCATAATTTTGATGCTTTTATATTGAAGTTAGGTTATATGAAGAGTGAGGAATATCATTGTGTTTATATTAAGGTTATTGATGATTAGATACTAATCATTATCTTATATATTGATGATGTTTTATTTATTGGTAACAACAAGATGATGATTAGAGAACTCAAGGCTCAACTTTCTAGCACATTTGATATGATGGACTTGGAGGAAGCAAAATAAATTGTTGGGATGGAGATCAATAGATGTTGGATTCACAAATATTTATGGTTAAGCTAGAGTAATTATGTTGATGCTAGTGTGTAGAGGTTTAATATGCATAAGTGTAATCTAATTACTCTTTCATTTTCAATTGGTACTATGTTGAGTTTGGACTTGTGTTCACGTTTTGATGATTATTTTGAGGATATGTCTAATTTTCCTTATGGTAGTGTTGTTGGGAGTTTGATGTATGCAATGGTTTACAATAGAATAGATATCGCCCAAGCAATGAGAGTTCTAATGAGGTTTATGTCTAATCCTGGTAGAGAGAATTGAAATATTGTTAAGATGGTGTTTATATATTTGCAAGGTACTTCTAATTACTATTTGGTAAATCATGGTACTGATTATGTGGTTAATTCATTGGGTATACAAGGATTTGCTGGTGCAGATTGGGTAGGCGACATGGATAGTCAAAGGCCCACTAGTGGCTATGAATTTACTTTGTTTGGATTAGTAGTGAGTTGGATGAGTAAGAGGTAGCCAACAGTTTCTTTTTTCACCATTGAAGCAGAGTATATGGCTGATACAAATTCCTCCAAGGAGGTAGTATGGTTACAAAGACTTGGTAATGCCATTGGCTTTGATTGCAAGACTGTGAAGATCAGATGCGATAGTCAAAGTGCTATCTATTTGTTCAAGAATTTCATGTGTTATTCTCATACTAAGAATGTTAATATTTAGTATCACTTTGTGCTTGAAATGGTTGAGAATGGTAATGTATTGGTATCAAAGGTTGCCATTTTAAATTATGTTATAGATTTTCTTACAAAGCCAATGGCCATAAAAAGTTCACTTGGTATAGGAAGGCCATGGGCGTTGATCACTGTACTTAATTTTATTATTTTATGTATCTCTTGGATTTAATTTCAATGTATAATTTCAAGTGGGAGAATTTTAGGTTTAGGTGTAATTAACATTCAAAATCATATGTCCTTCATGTGTCTCCATGTTCCTTGGAAATTGTTCCTTAGGACTTCAAAGGAAAATATTAGTTATATATTTTATTCCAAATTGTAATTGCATTTTCATGAGGTGAACATGTGTTAGTGATGGATGAGAAAAAATGGATAATATTCCCTCCTAGGTGTCCACTTTTGGAGATGTGAATAGTGATGCTTTGGGTGCCCAAGAATGAAAGCATATGAGATTCAAAGAGTCATTAGAGAGTTACAAAGCATATGAGAAGCTAAAGATTTGAGTGGCTATGAGTTAGGCACCCATGTTAGAGCCATTTGAAGGAAATTAATATTAATTACACCTATTGGCTTTCCATTATCCCAGGCATGAGTTTTTACAACTGTAAAATTTATTTGTGGCAAATTTTTACCAATTGGCAAATATATAAGATCAAATTTTTTGAAAATGGTGAATCCTAGCACATTGCTTGGTTGACCCATTCACTCAATTTTTACGTATTTTGGAACCTATGCAAGTTAAATTACCATAATTTTTTGGATCGGTCATACATATTTAATATTTTTTCGCCAACATCTTTGAAAGGTTCCAATGTATGTAAATAATATTTTTTCCTAAAATATCAAATCAACATGTATTGATCCACCCATGTATTCGCCAATACCGACTGAACGGTTGGATACCACAATCATGTAGGAGGACCCATGTTGCCACTTGTGTTATAAGTGGACAGTAATCATACATACATGACCACCTTAGAAATCAAAATGTATTATTGATAGTTGTGGAGATTTGCACAATTTTATTATGCCATTTAAATGTCCTACCTAAATTCACCAAAATTTAAGATCACAATTTAAAATGCCCTACAAAATTTTGCAGATATAGATTGGTTTAAATACAATCAAAAGTTGGTACTTTTTTGACATATTTTTTTGGTTCTGAGATCTTGAATTAGATCATAGACAATTTACTACAAGCATCGATGTATAACGAACTTTGACAAAACCTATCAGTAAGTGAAAATTTCTTTTATAGTATTATAAGATTATTTATCTCTTAGTCTTTGCAAATTTTAGTTCATTGTTACATATTATTTAGTAGGGAGACATTCAGTGCCTAAGGAGTTAGGGTCCAGGGATCCATATTCTTAGATTCTATCTCTATGATTTTATTTCTTGTATTTTCTATTTCTTGAGAGATGTCAAGCAAAAAGACTCCTAAAATTGTTGAAGGGAGGGCATCAAAATGTAGAAATAAAAATATGTCATACTTTTGGTCCATTAGAGTGAGGTACACCATCAACAGCTGCACCAAATATTAAGGAAGAAGGACAAACCTCTGTGAAAGATCAAAATGAGTTGTTTGAATCAAATGCCAATGTCACATATAATGTTCTAATGGAATTGGATACACAAAGTATTCAAAATAAATTAACTGAGGTTGATGAAAATGTAATAGGTGATGTTACTAAGAATTTTATAGATGATGTTGTTAGAAGTGCACATAAGGGGAAAATAAACTAAAAATGAAAATCAGAGTGCAAGTGGGATATGAAAAAGATTTTTTAGTTGGATTAGTACCCATTCATTGTAGAAGTGCCAAATCCAAACAAAGACAAACCTTCAACAAAATGCAAGTGTATGATCTTAATTGGAAACTTAAAAGGGACAAAAAGTTGCAACTAAAACTAGACACCATAGAAAAACATATCGGTAAAGTGTATGCAAAATAAATCGTAGATGGAAAAGAATGATCAATGATTAGATGGAAAACAAAGGAAGAATGTAAACATGTCAAATATGAAGAGGACTATAACGAGCATATGAGAAGAGCAGAGAAAATTGCTAAATGTGGAGGTTTATTTGATGCTCAATTTAAACATATCATGGCAGAAACATACAAGGCCAAAATTGTTCAGCTGAGTGTTGTTTCTCATATTTTGACTAAAGGTCATCCTATGTCAGACTACCCAAACTATGCTACTTTATTAAATTTTTTGAATATTCCTAAATTTCCTCATATGCATTGATTAATAAATAGTGGATGAGAATGGGCAAGTTGTCTTGTTGAGGTGGACAACTTATCAATTATTGAAAAATTGGTGTGTGTAGGAGTTGGTGGAGCTGTAGTGTTTCAAGGTCATAGGAATGGTCTCTACGCAAAGCTACAAACTTCTATTTCACCACACATGATTGAAATTCACTACATGGATCATAAACTAAATTTAGTATTTAGATTGATTTAGTAGCTTACATTGAAAATCTAGTTTGTGAGCTCTACTCATACTTCTACCAAAATCCCAAACACTTTTGCAAAATTTTAATATTTTACCAAGGGAATAATCGATGGAAACAAGCTTCTTAAGGATGTTGATACCAGATGGGTCTCCTTGTGCAAACCAGCACAAAGGGTTTTCTTAGAATATAAATCCCTAATTGGACTAATTTATAAACGACAAGACTCAATAGACAAATCTTCCAGGAGCATTTACATAAATTAAGTGATGTAGACACACTCTTAACTTTGGATAGTATTCTCCTCATCTAGAATGAAACGAGGAAGCTTGTGAAAGTAGATCATGAAAGAACTATGTATATTCAAGAATGTAGTGGTCTACATAGAAGGTTAATCATGACCCTAGACAATCTATATTTGTTTTAAGAGCCATTTGTAATGGAACAATTTAGTAGCCAACATCTAATGACAAATCTAGACAATCTTGATAATTTTTTACATGTAGATGGATATGAGATAGCAATGCACCACTATACCACGTCTATTGGCATATTATCTACCAAATTAAGAGATGTACCTATTACAAGGGAAGCTTTCAATAACATTATTAGTTGTATAGAAACTACTTTAAATAAAATTGTGAGATAGATTACAAATGAGACTATAGCTCAATTCCCCCAAGTCAAACTACTAGAAGCCATGTCTATTGTGTATCCTAATTATTGGGTTAGGTTTGATCAAAAGAATTTTTTAAATAAATTAATGTGCTTGATTGATCATTTTTCTAAGAAATCCATATGCAATGTCGATGGAAAGGAAAAATAATTAGAAGGAATTATAGATAAATATAAGCTCATGAAGCAATCTAGAAAATTTTCAACAAAAATGAAGGAGCTAAGGTCCTTGCATAGTCCCTACCTACCAAGATTAATAACAACAATTTGGAAAAAAAATGCAAAGCCCTAGGCACTCAGAAAATTTGTCAAACTTGTTGATTTATGTTAACTGATGATATTGGGATTTGTTGAGGATGAGAGAGATTTTAGTGGATTAGAGTACTTGAAATCAAAGATAAGAAAAAAAATAGACAAGAATTGGGAAAGTTGTTTGAGGTTGTATACAAGTACGCGTGATATCCAAAGTTTTCCTTATGAAAGGGCATAAACAATCTAGAGCTTCATATGTGAGAGGAGAGGGTTATGCAACACTTGAAAGGTTGGTGGAGAAAATGAAAATGATAGAACAAATGACCATGTTGAGTTGAATCTAAATAGGAATACATAGAACCAATAAGATGGATCATATGATGAAGAAGAAAATGAAGAACAAATTGATGAGTTAGATTGGCAATTCAAATTGGATGGCATTGACAATTGACATATGGCATTTTCTAGATATTTATACTTAATACTTTAATTCATGAATCCTATGAGACAATGCAAAATCCAAACCATCATTGATGATATTTTATACCTATTAATTATTACTTTATCATTGAATGTTGACATGCAATTGTAATTTTCAAATTTCCACTTATAAATTATTTATTAACAAGCTACCATGTTCCATGATTCATTGTAGAATTTAAATTGTAAACATTGTCTTCAAACTTCTAATGACAATCATACTATTAACAATTTTAGATTGAGATAATTATCAAATTATTGTGTGATACTGATGTGCATTGTTTATACATTAGTTTTTCCATAAAATCACACTAATTCCCTAATTTCATTTCACATCCTAGAAACTAGTAGAACCTTTGTAAAAACAATTGACTCTTTTCCCCAGTAAAAATCTACTCCAAGTTTTTATGTCTCAAATAATAAGCCTTTGGTTTATGTTATCAAGTTGACTTGTGTTTCTTGGTTGCTAAATCTTAAGTTACAACCTTGAAGGGTTAGTGGTCGTTCAAATGTTGGCCTCATCCCCTAGTAACTAGTTGATTTGATAGTTTTAACATTTACTAAGTTGTGGGTGTACAATGTTTCCCATCCATCAAAAGTAAATCCTAGTATTGTGGTCCCTACTCTTAGTCTTGACTTTTGCCAGTTGGCCACTCTTAATTTCATTTCACAAAGCCTTTGCATCACTAGTTCATTAAAGCAGGCCCACCTCATCAATGCAAAAATATGAAGCTTCAATATTGGTCCATAGGACAAGTGTCTAGTATTTTCCATTGGATCGCATTGCTTAAGTCTGTCACATGTTCTTGAAGGTGAGCCTACCATCAAAATGGGTCTATCATGTAGTCATATGGTTGGTCCTAGTAAAAATATGTGAGCAAGGAAAATAATGCTACGTGACTCATCTCATTAGATCACACTACTTTAGTCTATTGCAAGTTTTCCAAGATGAGCCTACCACCAAAATTTGATTAAGTGAGAAATTTCCACATATCTTTGTGTGACCAATGGACTGTCTTATCAAGAGTTTACCTAGTCTATTAGCTATTAATAATCTCTTTTTGAATACCATCGATCTTCTTAACCAATGAAAATCAATGACCTAAGTTCAAAGCTATGGAGAATGAATAGTTGTAGGTTGTCAGTTCATGTGTATGGGCCTTAATGGTTATTTTTCTTGATATTACTTTACTTGCCACATGGTTACTTCATTATTGCATTCATTTGAGATAATTGAAGAGCTAGGAAGAGTTGTAGTTGAAGAATTAGTGCACGTTGCACTTCAAGCAGTGCGACCAATTACAAATTCATAGGAAACTGTAGGGGGCTACTTGTTGTTTGTTTCTATCTGTGAAAGGGTCTTGTCACTTTTTTGGGGCTTATTTTTAAAAAATAAGTATTCTAAATTCTATAGAATCATTAAATTCTATAAAGAAATTTTGAATATTTAATTTCCCCAAGAAGCCTAGTTTTTACATTTCTTTAAAACCCTAATTTTTAATACAATGGGTGCAAATTCAAGAAGAGATAATACTAAGAGGGCCTTGCATGAATATATTATTGGTATTTTGATGATGTTTTGATTGTCATTGATGGACACACACTTTCTTGATGTATGAGTTATACTCAACCGGTAATTGTTCCAACTGGTATTTTGTATAATCTTTAGACTATCGGTATTTTGCAGAAGATGTTTACCGATCATAGATTGACTGAAGAGCTTAAGCGGTATGGAGACCTCAAGCAGTTCGAGGATCACAAGCGGTACGAAGGACCCAAGCGGTAGTTAACTTTTGATCAGAACACTTTGATCTACTAGTCTTCATTTTTGTCAAACCGGTAATCGGTATATTGTATTAATCGGTATTACTCTGTGATGAGTTACCAACCGGTGTTTCTGTGATGAGTTATCATCCACCGACACTTTGGCGGTGATTTTGTGTCATGTTACCAAATGTGTCTAGATACACTGAACCTAGGAACTTGTAATCTAATCCTATTGGACTGACATGAAATCAGTTTCCTTTATAAGGACATCATGTCTAGGGTTTGTATGTATGAGAGATAGAACAAAAAAGGTGATGTGCGATCTTTGGAGAAAAGATTAAGTCTGTGTGAAGAGATAGAGTGTGGAGATATTGAAGATTGAAGTAATGCTGAAATACATTAACAATGAGCTATCAAGGATCTAATTAAGCAGATTGTGCTATAAGATAGATCACTCACTTGTTGATTACTCACATCTTCGACAAGTCTGAAACCCTTAACCACATAGGCCCAACAAAGCCTTTGTAAATCCTCTAACAAGGTGGTTCACAACTGTGGAATTGAAATCCTCTAACAAGGTAGTCTTTAACATGACTTATCTCCTAACAAAGATCTAGATTCCTAAGAGGATCCATTCAGGTGAAGAACATTGTATGATCTTAACTGGTCTGACCTTAACTGGTCTGGTTTCTATTCTGCAGATAGTTACTTGTGAGTTTCTGCTCACCGTGGTTTTTCCCATTTGGGTTTCCACATCAAATATCTTGTGTTATAGTGATTGTTCTTTTTTGGGCGAATGTTTTATTTTCTATTTGGTTTGCATTTATCTTAACCGGTTTATTAGTGAATTTGTTGCACTGGTTATCTGCTAAACTATTTAGAAGTTTGAGTACAATATTTTTTGGTATACTAATTCACCCCCCCTCTTAGTATTCATCAATTGGTATAAGAACCAACCTTTCTATAAGTCTAACCACTTGGAAGGTGATATGGGGGAATACAGTGTGAGGGAACTTACTCATCGTCTCACTCAGACTGAGAGAGCCTATGATGAACTCAAAGTCAAGTATAAAGCCTCTTTGGCCAAAAGAAGAGAGCATGCTGAGAAACTGATGGAACTTACTGAAAATAGCTCTTCTGATGAAGCAGATATGGATGCCGTAGTTGAAGAAGTTGAAAAACTGAATGAATCTAAAGCCAACCTAAGAAAGGAGTTGGAAGGAATGACTATTAGAATGTGTCAAGAGCTTGAGAATAGAAGGAAAGCTGAAGATCTGGTAAAAGACAAAGATCACGAGATTTCCAAGTTGAAGCAAGAAACCAGTGCCCTTACCACTCATCTCCAAGAGAGTAAAGTGGAAAAAGAAGAAATGCAAGGTGAACTAAACATGGCTATTTCTGAGAATGCAACCTTGATGGAATCTAATGATGCTATTTCCAAGGGACTTACTGAGTCAAAGGAGATACTTTCCAAATTCAATCAGAGTACTATTAAGCTAGAACAAAAGGTGGAATCGACAAAACCGGTAAAGAATACCACTGGACTTGGTTTCTCTGGGTATGAGGAAGGTGAGACCTCTGGAACAAAAGCTGAAGCATCAAAGAAGCAACCGACATCCAAGGATAAAGGTAAGCAAAAATTTAAACCTCTTTTCTTTAATTGTCTCAAAGGACATACTGCTAATGCATGTAGAAGCAAGGCCTACAATAATTTTCTTTATTTTCTAAACAATAAGCCTAGATCCAATAGATTCAATGGAAACTATTATGCATGCAACAAGTTTGGGCATAGAGCATTTGAGTGCAGGTCAGTTTTGCACAACATTGGGAGATACCCTCCAAGGACTCAAGGAGTTGTCCCAGAACCTTCTATGAACCAGAATCCCAACCGATACAATACATATGACCATCGGTCAGGTGGTTATCAAGCGGCAACTAGTTGGAGAGAAACCTGTTTGATCTGTCATGGTAGCGGTCACACTGCTACAACATGCAGAAGAAAGAATGAAAGTATGAATAATGGACCATGGAGAACACCTAGAATGGTATGCTATCATTGCAACAAACCGGGTCACACTGCCAGAACTTGCAGACTAAGAAAGAACCTATTGGATGATATACCGATCACTCCTAAAGGGAAGATTGATGTTGAAACCGTTCAAGCGGGAATGAATAAGATATGGAAAAAGAAACCTGAAGAAGTGTCATAGGATGAATTGGTTTCTACACCTAGTGTGGAGGTCGCTGAACCGACAAACTGAGCTTCAGAAAAGCTTAGGGGGAACATATCGGTGAAATGTTTTGAATCCCTGGTTTATATCGGTAAAGACCTTAACCAGTATATGTTACCTGTCAATCGACAGAAGATCTAAAGTGGTAAAAGGAAAAATTAGGGTTTATGCACTAATGATGATGCATTTATTATGGTAGGTGAAAAATCTGTTTAAAATAATTTTGGTCGTCATTTTCACTTATTTGTTTTTTCGCGAAGAATTTTCAAGAGAAGAGCGATAAAGAGCGATCCGTCTAGCAATTCAAAGTGAATTAAAAAATCTTATAGAGGAATCCAACGATCTCTTTCAATCTATTAGTGAAGAACACTAAGCGGTGTTCTAGTAACCAAAGTGGTGTGTTGTGAGTGACATTAGCAAACCCTAAATTTTGAATAGTGAAAGTATTTCTCAAAATTATTGCTTATCATTTAATCATGGCTTCTGCATCGCACTCTAGTTCTAGTGTACCTATGGATTCAACCGAGTTTCTTCAAAAGAAGATGAAATACAATGCCCTATCCCAGATACCCACTGGAGTTATAGTTGAGGAAGATATTTCAGGATATGGTGATTGTAAATTGGAAGACCTAGGATCCCTAGTGATTCATTCCTTGCTAGGTCTGTTCTGTGGGGATGACAAGAAAATCAAACCTGAATATAGCATCCTAGAGAAGATGAAACTGCATAATGTAGTGCATTTTCTAGAAGAGTTCATAGAAGAACACATATGAATCATCCTTAGTAAAGTACATGGTGATAAGATGTACCTCGAGCGCACGCATGACATCATACCAGAGGCAATTCATGTCGTCACCAGTTTCTGTAACATTGGAGAGGTGCCAGCTCTAAGGAAGGTCACCAAGACTGAAATGACTAAGCTCACCAGTTCTGTGAGTGACCAATGGGCGATGACCGTCAACACCATCAAAGATGATCTCGTGAAGTATGCTTGCATGGTGATTGGATATCGGATATTCTATGCCAATAGAATGAATTCTATCCCTACTGCTGCAATGAATGCCGCTTATAGAATGATCAAGGAAAACACCACATTTGACCTATGTACCTGTTTGCAGAAGCAATTGCTATTGAATCTGAAGTCCATCAAATAGGACAATACTCCAATGTTCAGATTTGGACAACTTTTGGTCAGTCTATTCTTCTACTTTCAAGGCTATTTCCTTGGAGTAGGTGATGTTCAATGGTCTGCTGACCAACCGATTTCCAAGCAAATTAGGGAAAGTCTTCAAGCAGTGGGAGCCAGATATCCTGAGGTTCTTAACAAGTATTTTGATGAATTCAAGCAAAAAATGAGCCAGAGAATGAGGATATTTGGTGATATTGTGAAGAAATATGAAGATGACATCTACTTCACAATAAGGATTGATGACTGCATAATGGAAGCAGTGGAACCACGAAAGGAAGCAGTTGAACCTATGGGTTATGAAGTGATGTATGATATGTTGATCGGGTATACCTCTACCTTGCTTGCCTCACCATTAGATGCAAAGAAAAAGAGAACCGATACCTACTTAGAGAGGGTCACACTGGTTGAAGAACCAAAATAGAAAAAGGACAAAGTAGTGCCATCGGTATCTGCACCGGTTACCTCTGCCAGTCTAAAAGTGACCAAGCGGTCACCAGCTAAGAAGAAACCTAAGGTTACTCCTGCTAAAGTCTTTGAGAGGAAGCGGAAAACCAAAACCAACTCACCGGAGTCAGAGGATACTGAACTGGAAATCCAACCGAAGAAGACAAGGCAAACAAGCAAGAAAGCAAAATCTACTGGTAATGCACCTACAACCTTTGCACCGGTAAATATAGATATTTCCTCTTATAAGACAATGACATAGTGTCAAAGGACTATTAAGAATATTAAGTGGAAAGTGCTTGATGATTTAAAAGAATATTTTTATGATTTTATTGATAGTGAGAAAGAAGTAGAGAAGGAAATCATTAAATATTTATGTGTTAATGACCAGTCACCATTAGAAATTAGATTGGTGACACCTGATTCTTTATACAATTCTTTGGACAATAAATGGCACATTACCATTGAAAAAGAACAGGAAATAAGGGAGAAAGTCTTTGCACAATACATTCCCAATGCCTCAAATTCAGAATTATTTGAGATAATGGATACAAAGGCCTCTTCTTCATGAGAAGGAGAAGACTC
Organism: Cryptomeria japonica; assembly: GCF_030272615.1. NCBI lineage: Eukaryota > Viridiplantae > Streptophyta > Pinopsida > Cupressales > Cupressaceae > Cryptomeria > Cryptomeria japonica. The sequence continues at coordinate 309,931,390 of NC_081414.1, forward strand.
AGGATACTGGAAGGTAGAGCCTCTGAAGTGGAGAAGGATACTCATTTACATGCAAAAGCTACTGTCTGGTTAAACCAAGTGTCTGAGGCCAATCTGAAGGATGAACAAGAACCTGGCCTACCATCAGGCAAACCAGATGAGGCATTTGACAACGAAGGGGAAAGAGTGATAGAACAAAATGATCCCATTGATGTGGATGCATTAGATGTTGAGGATGTCACTCCTAACACAGAGAAAGAGAAACAAGATCAAGAAAAAGTAGAGAAAGAAAAATAGGACAAAGACAAATCAGAAAGAGAGAAATAGGACAAGGAAAAGGTTGAGAAAGAAGAGAAAGAGCAAGCGGAAAAAGAAAGGCAAGAGGAAATAAAGAGGAAAGAGGAAGAGAAAAGGAAAGAGGAGGAGAAGAGGAAACACGAAGAAGAGAAGAGGAAACAAGAAGAAGAGAAGAGAAAAGAAGAGAAGAAGAAAGTGATAACTCAATGATGAACGAATAGTACCAAACAGGTACTAAGAGTGGGGGGGGTGAATCAGTATAGACAAAAGCCTCAATCTTAAACTGGTTTGTCAGCAAACACTATGCTTAGGCAGACAAATAGTAATACTGGTTCTCAAACAAAGTACAACCGACAAAACCCAGAATAACTGAGACAAGCATAAACCGGTTGACACTTATCTTTTCATACAATCTAATACTTCATTCCATTTCACCCTAGTGCATGAGTAGGTAATCTATCATAAAAGATATATATATATATATATATATATATATATATATATATATATATATATATATATATATATATATATATATATATATATATATATATATATATATATATATATATATATATATATAGATATATATATATATATATATATATATATATATATATATATAAACAAATAGATCAACATGGTTCACTGCTTGACAGAAAACAACATAGCATCACATGAAAAAGACATCACATATGACACACATATTTTTCACGTGGAAACCCAACTAGGAAAAATCATGGTGGGGATGAATACCCACAAGCTGTTTTGAAGTCTTTTGAAGTCCGCTCTGTTAGGAGCCTTGTCTAGTTAAGGACTAAAACAATAGGTTCTATTAGGAACTGATCCTGTTAGGGATCACCCGGTTAAGGGATGTCTAGAATACCCGGTTAAGGGTTAAACCCTGTTAAAGGTTACCTTGTTAGAGGATTTCAAGAACGCAATGGTTTTGAGTCACCCTATTAAAGGATTTATAGTAAGATGGTTAAAGCTACCCTGTTAAGGGATTTCCCAACTATTGAAGTGGTTAGAGATCAACAGGTATTACAATGATCTGGTAGTAGCACTCAATGCCAATGCAGATCTGCTTTAGCTCCTCTTCACCTTTTGCGCTTACACTCTACAGGTATCACTTCTCTCTTTTGGTTTGGGAAGAATCACGCATCTCTTCTCTTGAATACACACACACAACTTTTTCCAACAACCTCAGAAAGATACACAACATCTACCTTATAGGAAATAGATAGGTCGGTAGCTTAAACCCTAAACCCTAAACCTGTTAGGTTAAGCAATTCAAACAGTTCAATCCTGACCATTGAGCACATTGCATTAAATGCAACAGTCTTGAACCAATCTCAAGATGTTCTCCATCATTCATTTTCCATCGATTTCATGGCGGCTAATAACCCATCACACATTATCACCGTTTGCAGACTTCGCACATTCCCGAGGTAGATAGGGACAATCTCCTTCATGCAAGATCCTTCATGCATACAAGGCTGACGTGGCAACACAATCTATTCTTTGTTACAATGCTAACTCATCACACAAAGTCACCGATTGAGTCACACAGGCTTGAGGCACTTCAACCGGAAACCCTGAAGTTGAGACTACCAACTGGTAGTCATACAAAGATTCCATGTGCCAGTTCCCATAACCACATGCCGATTCACCTTAAGAAAACACACTGCTTCACTTTGGCACAAATACCGGTTCACAGTGTTATACCAGTTCTCACATATACCGGTTCTTGGTAACATACCGGTTCTCTCCTCTTCAACATATTGACATCAATGACAACATATAATGCCATCATGTCTTCATACTAGTTCACATAATGCCAACAATATCCCCCTTTGGCATTGATGGCAATATACAGAGATATCTCTACGCTTCACATCTTCTCTCTCAATTTCTGCAGATATCTTCTCCACTTCTCTTCTTCTCCCCCTTTGACAACAATGCCAAAGTGAAGGCACAAGCTTCCCTGTTCCATTGTGCTACTCTCCCTGAGGAGTAACATCTTTCAACACATCAATCCAAAAAAAATTTGACTATGCAACACCTGACTGATGTGGAGGATATACCTTTAGTTTACTTCCTGAAGGGGCAACACCCCTAATTCACCTCTTAAGTACATAAATGTAGCCTTTGGGAGAGGCTTGGTGAATATGTCTGCTAACTACTCCTTACTAGAAACATGTTCCAGTGTAATCTCTTTGTTCTGAACCTTTTCCCTCAAGAAATGATACTTAAGCTCAAAGTGCTTGGTTCTAGAATGCAAAACCGGATTCTTGGAGATGTTAATTGCACTAGTATTGTCACAAAAATACTTATTGGTTCAGATACAGGAACTTTGAAGCCATTTAATACATGCTTCATCCAAATTGTCTAAGTGCAATTCATGAAAGCTGTAACATACTCTTCTTCCACTGTAGACTGAGAGATACAACTCTGCTTCTTACTCATCCATGAGACCAGTCTACCACCAAGAAAGAATGCACCACCGGTTGTGCTCTTCTGGTCATCTACATTACCAGCCCAATCAACATTTGTGAACACTTTCAAGTTAAAATCATTATTGTATGGATACCATAACCTGTAGTCAATAGTTCCCTTTAGATACCTAAGAATCCGCTTGACGGCAACCAAGTGGGATTCTCTTGGACTTTTCTGGAACCTTGTAGTAATGCCAACTGCATGTGCAATATCCGGTCTGCTATGCACTACATAATGCAACTTACCAATCATTGATCGATATTCCTTCTCATCAACCAATGTTGAGTCACCCTCTTTGGATAGTTTACAACCGGTCGCCATCGATGTACCAACCGGTTTGCTATCTTCCATGCCAAAGGTCTTCAACACCTCTTTGACATACTTGGACTGAGTGATAAAGATTCTATCTTTCATCTACTGGATCTGCAGTCCAATGAAGAACTTAATCTCCCCGATGAGTGACATCTCAAACTCTTTCTTCATCTCATCTAAAAATTCATGACTCATCTTGTCATCTCCACCAAAGATAATGTCATCAAAAAATACCTCACAGATCAGGATATGATCTCCTTCAGACTTCAAGTAGATATTGCTATCTTCACTTCTTCTCTCAAATCCAATCTTCACAAGATGGGAATGCAGGCATTCATACCATGCTCTAGGTGCCTGCTTTAGACTATATAAGGCTTTATGTAGCCTACACACCATGTCACTGTCTTCAGATAGGGAAAACCCATCTGGTTGCTCTATATACACTTCCTCTTCAAGTACACCATTTAGGAATGCAGATTTTACATCCATTTGATATACTTTGAATCCTTTAAAAGCTGCATATGCAAGAAGCATACAAACTCCTTCCAATCTGGCTACAGGAGCAAAGGTCTCTCCATAGTCTTCTCCTTCTTCTTGGGCATATCCTTTACACACCAGTCTGGCTTTATTTCTAATCACTGTGCCATCCTCATTCGGCTTATTTCTGAAAACCCATTTGGAGCCAATGACATTTTTATGCTCCAGTCTGGGTACCAAAGACCATGTACCATTTTTCTCTATCTGGTCAAGTTCCTCTTCCATTGCCTTGATCCAGTCTTCATCTTTATGTGCCTCTTTGAATGATTTAGGCTCAAATTTAGAGATCATACATGATTTTTCTCTGATCTTCCTTCTTGTAAGAATTCCTGCATCCTTATCTCCTATGATCTACTTAGGATCATGATTCAACTTGACATACCGAGGAATGGTCTTAATAGATTCCTCTTGCTTTTCTTCTTCATCCTCATCTCCATCAGTATCAGCATCTACATCTACCGGTGTAGGAACATTGTTACTGGTACTTGGTTGATTGGCAACCAGTTCCTAGAAGGTTACAACTAGTTCATTTACCGCTTTCTCACTACCAGTTTCCTCAGTTTTCTCAGAGGTTTCATCAACTCTTACATTGATGCTTTCCATAATTCTCTGAGTCCTATTATTGAAACACTTGAGAGCTTTGCTCTTGGTGGAATACCCTCGGAATATTCCCTCATCACATTTTGCATCAAATTTGCTCTGGTGTTCACTCCTCTTGATGTAACATTTGCTACCAAACACTCTAAAGTAGCTAACCATAGGTGTCTTATCGGTCCAATACTCATAAGGAGTTTTATCCTTACCTTTCTTGATGAGTACCCGGTTCATTGTGTAGGCTGTAGTGCTCAGTGCTTCTCTCCAAAAGCTGTGAGAAACTTTTCCTTGAATTAACATAGTTCTAGCCGCTTCAACCACAATCCAGTTATTCCTCTCTGCTAGGCCATTCTGCTATGGAGTCTGGGTGGCAGGCAGTTGCCTCTTGATGCCATGTTCTTCACAGTACTTATAGAATTCACCAGAAGTGAATTCCCCTCCTTGATCAGTTCTAAGGCACTTGATCCTTTTACCACTTTCCTTCTCCACTAATGCTCTAAAAGCTTTGAACTTTACAAAAGCTTCAGACTTATCTTTCAAGAATGTGACCCACATCATTCTTGAGCAGTCATCAGTGAGAATCATGAAGTACCTATCACCCTGCACACTACTAATTTTCATAGGACCACACAAATCAGTATGCACAAGATCAAGCAAATTGTCAGCAGTGAAAGGTTTACCTTTAAAGGTTGAGGAAGACATTTTCCCCAATTGACACTCTCTGCACAAGGTATTATCTAGTCTTCTTAGCACCGACAACCCTCTAACTGCCTTGATCTTACTGGCCTTCACAATATTATCAAAGTTTACATGGCAGAGTCTCCTATGCCATATCCAACTATCATCAAATTTAGCCATAAGACATGTACTTATATTTGCATTCAACTGAAATAGATTACCTTTGTTTTGCATGCCGGTGGCCACCAATTCACCACTCTTTCCTTTGATTCTACAAACTCCATTCTTGAATTACAGAATGAGACCACTATCATTCAGTTGGGCAACACTCAGAAGGTTATGTCTAAGACCATCAACCCAATACACATTGTCAGCACTACTCTTTCCATTCAGAGAGATGGATCCTCTGAATTTGACCATACATGGTGCATCATTACCAAAGCCAACCACACCACTATCATACTCTTCCAAGGATAGAAACTTGCTCCGGTCACCAGTTATGTGGTAAGAACAACCACTGTCAATAATCCACTCGTTGGAATTATCAAACCGGGAGACAAGAGCCTTCTTGTCTGACACATCTTCCTTGACAACAACAAACACAATATCTTCATATTCTTCATCTTCTGATTCCTCATCTATGACACCTTCATCAACTGCCACAAAACAGTTTCTCCGATTTCCTCCTTTGAATTTCTTGAACCTTTCCGGTTTGCCCTTGTTGTCGCCATTAGGACAGTTTACAACTATATGTCCTATCTAGTTGCAAGAAAAGCATTTGAAAGGGAGCTTACCTCTGTATTTGCTAGTTCCTTTAGGGAGTTTCTTGGCAAGAAGAGCTTCAAATGCCATCAGAATCTCCTCATCATCCATTTCTCTGCTCTGTCTTGGTTCACCACTGGTGCTAGCTTCTTTTCCTTTTCTAGATGGTACAACAAAACCTTTAAAAGTTGATTCAGTCTTTTGAACACTGCCATCAAAACTATTTAGCTCTTAGGCTGTCAACTTTGCAATGATAGATTTTAGGGATACCTTAGTCTTGTCTATTGATCTCAACTCCTAAATAGCAGCAACCCTTATTGCATAGACCGGTAATAAGGATCTCAGGACTTTGCTTACCACAGTGGAATCTTCCATTTTACCACCTACACTCTTGATATCTCCAACAACAGTTTTGATTCTTATTCCATACTGTTGAATGGTCTCACCTTCAACCATCTGCATGTCTTCAAACTTCCCTCTAAAGCTTTCTTCCTTAGCTTGTTTTACATGCTCATCACCACCATAGATATTTTCAAGAGTATCCCATACCTCTTTGGGATTTACCTTATCTTGGACATCAATGAACTCAATGTCAGATAAACTACTAATTAGGGCTTCCATGACTTGCCCATTCTCTTGTATCTCTCTCTTTTGATCATCAGTGAGAGTACCGGTAGGGGAAACATAGGCATTCTCAATATAGCTCTAGTGTTGAGCACCCATGCTTCTAATGTATATCTTCATTCTGTCTTTCCATATACTGAATTTTCTCTGTTGAACTTTGGACCTTCCCTCTTCATCATTAGACTGAGATCTTTACCTCAAGCGATTAAGCTTATAACACAGATGACTTGGAGGACGCTCTGATACCAATTGATAACTCAATGATGAACAGATCGTACCAAACAGGTACTGAGAGGGGGGGGGGGTGAATCAGTACAAACAAAAGCCTTAATCTTAAACCGGTTTGTCAGCAGACACTGTGCTTAGGCAGAAACATAGTAATACTGGTTCTCAAACAAAGTACAACCAGCAAAACTCAGAATAACTGAGACAAGCGTAAACTAGTTGACACTTATCTTTTCATACAATCTAATACTTCATTCCATTTCACCCTAGTGCATGAGCAGGTAATCTATCATAAAAGATATATATATATATATATATATTTATATATATAAATATAAACAACTAGATCAACATGATTCACCGCTTGACAGAAAACAACATAGCATCACATGAAAAAGACATCACATATGACACACATATTTTTCACGTGGAAACCCTACTAGGAAAAACCACGGTGGGGATGAATACCCACAAGTTGTTTTGAACTCTTTTGAAGTCCGCTTTGTGAGGAGCCTTGTCTAGTTAAGGACTAATACAATAGGTTCTGTTAGGAACCGATCCTATTAGGGATCACCTGGTTAAGGGATGGCTAGAATACCCGGTTAAGGGTTAAACCCTGTTAAAGGTTACCTTGTTAGAGGATTTCAAGAACTCTATGGTTTTGAGTCACCCTGTTAAAGGATTTATAGTAAGCTGGTTAAAACTACCCTGTTAAGGGATTTCCCAACTGTTGAAGTGGTTAGAGATCAACAGGTATTACAATGATCTGGTAGCAACACTCAATGCCAATGCAGATCCACTTTAGCTCCTCTTCACCTTCTGCACTTACACTCTGTAGGTATCACTCCTCTCTTTTGGTCTGGCAAGAATCACGTATCTCTTCTCTTGGATACACACACACAATTTTGCCAACAACCTCAGAAAGAAACACAACATCGACCTTATAGGAAATAGATAGGTCAGTAGCTTAAACCCTAAACCCTAAACCTGTTAGGTTAAGCAATTCAAATGGTTCAATCATGACCATTGAACACATTGCATTAAATGCAATAGTCTTGAACTAATCTCAAGACGTTCTCCATCATTCGTTTTCCACCGATTTCATGGCAGCTGATAACCCATCACACGTTATCACCATTTACAGACTTCACACATTCTCGAGGTAGATAGGGACAATCTCCTTTATGCAAGATCCTTCACATGCACAAGGATGACATGGCAACATGATCTGTTCTTCGTTACAATGCTAACTCATCACACAAAGTCACCGATTGAGTCACACAGGCTTGAGGCACTTCAATCAGAAACCCTGAAGTTGACACTACCAACTAGTAGTCATACAAAGCTTCCATGTGCCAGTTCCCATAACCACATGCCGGTTCACCTTAAGCAAACACATCGCTTCACTTTGGCACAAATATCGGTTCATAGTGTTATACCGGTTCTCACATATACCGGTTCTTGGTAACATACCGGTTCTCACATATACTTGTTCTCTCCTCTTTAGCATATTGACATCAATGACAACATACAATGTCATCATGTCTTCATACCGGTTCACATAATGCCAACATAAAGAAGAAGAAGAGCGGAAGGAAGAAGAGAAGAAGAAGGAGGAAGAGAAGAAAAAGTAGGAAGAAGACAAGAAGAAGGAAGAACTGAAGAAGAAACAAGAAGAAGAGCAAAAGAAGAAAGAAGAGGAAAAGAAAAGAGAAACAGAGGAGAAGGAAGCAGAGAAAACCAAACAAGCGGAGACTCCCAAGGCAACCGGTGGTCAAGCCAAACTGGTTGACACCAACAGCCATATTGACCTCCAATCTGCAGATGAGTCTGAGCTGCTTCATAGCATAAAAATTGCACAGGAGAGACTGTAAGAATTACAGAGGAAGAAGGAACAAGATGTAATTCAAACTGCGATTGACACCCTTACCAGTCTGATTCCCAGTACTAACCTCCCCAGTACTGATTCCTCTCGGTCCAAGCTAAAACTTCTTTGTACCATAGTGGAGGATCAGGTACAATGCTTAGAAGATGCTGCTGAAGGCACTGCAAAGAAGAACCATGAAAATCACTCAATGCTACCTTGGTCAAGAAAATGAATGAGGTACAGACACAACTATTGAAACTACAAAATGATATCAGTGTTGCAATGGGTGAAGGTAAATTACGGCTAAGTAAAATCTGCCAACCCCATCTATTTTGTGATGATGTGCTTAAACAAAAAGCTCAACTCCAATCGAAGGTACAGAATTATATTAATAATTTCAAGATGCCATATGATTCATTCACTACATATGGGCAATCGGTTCATCACTATCAGCTTCAGACAGCCAAGATGGACTTGGAGATTACCAAGCGGTCTATAGATTTGCAGGAGCTTCAACTACTCTTATTTCTTAGACTGTAGATTCTTCAGAAATGTTTTCTCAATCTGAAAACCATCACGATAACTCAAGAGATGAGTAGCATCGATGCAATGAAAGAACTGGTATTCCAGATGAAAATGGAAAGTGAGATTGCTACTTCATTGCTTGAGTCATGGACATTAGCCATGAAATTTTTTATGCAGGACTTTAAATATGTTTTTGATATGTTTCATTCCTTATTGTCATAAACATTTACTCTACTTTTAATGATAATGAGAAACAGGGGTTATTTTGCATTACTTTGTCATTGTTGGCAAAGGGGGAGTAGTACATTAAAATTTTGGTGAATGTTACCATTTCCTGTATACTTTCATTTTGGGTGAGTAGTGTATATTGTAATTTCTGCAAAAAGGGATAGTGCATATGCTTAGGGGGAGTAATTTTGATTATGACATATTTTTGTTGTAAAAACACTTAGATATCAAAATTTTCCTAAGTGTTGCCATCAATGCCAAAGGGGGAGATTGTTGGTATTTTGATGATGTTTTGATTGTCATTGATGGACACAGACTTTCTTGATGTATGAGTTATACTCAACCAGTAATTGTTCCAACCGGTATTGTGTATAGTCTTTAGACTATCGGTATTTTGCAGAAGATGTTTACCGGTCATAGATTGACTGAAGAGATCAAGTGGTATGGAGACCTCAAGCAGTTCGAGGATCACAAGCGGTATGAAGGACCCAAGCGGTAGTTAACTTTTGATCGGAACACTTCAATCTACCAGTCTTCATTTTTGTCAAACTGGTAATCGGTATATTGTATTAACCAGTATTACTCTGTGATGAGTTACCAACTGGTATTTCTATGATGAGTTATCATCCACCGACACTTTGGCAGTAATTTTGTGCCATGTTACCAAATGTGTCTAGATGCACTGAACCTAGGAACTTGTAATCTAATCCTATTGGACTGACATGAAATCAATTTCCTTTATAAGGACATCATGTCTAGGGTTTGTATGTATGAGAGATATATGATATATGAGAGATAGAACAAAAAAGGTTATGTGTGATCTTTGTAGAAAAGATTAAGTCTGTGTGAAGAGATAGAGTGTGGAGATATTGAAGACTGAAGTAATGTTGAAATGCATTAACAATGAGCTATCAAGGATCTAATTAAGTAGACTGTGATATAAGCTAGATCACTCACTTGTTGATTACTCACATCTTTGACAATTCTGAAACCCTTAACTGGGTAGGCCCAGCAAAGCCTTTGTAAAACCTCTAACAAGGTGGTTCACAACTATGGATTTGAAATCCTCTAACAAGGTAGTCTTTAACAGGACTTATCTCCTAACAGAGATCTAGATTCCTAACAGGATCTATTCTGGTGAAGAACATTGTATGATCTTAACTGGTCTGACCTTAACCGGTCTGGTTTCTATTTTGCAGATAGTTACTTGTGAGTTTTTGCTCACCGTGGTTTTTCCCATTTGGGTTTCCACGTCAAATATCTTGTGTTATGGTGATTGTTCTTTTGTGGGTGAATGCTTTATCTGCTATTTGCTGTGTCTTCTGTAGGGTATTGAGTACGATGACCATTAGGGAGGGTGTTAAAATAATATTAATATATTCTATAATGGTCATTTTCTATTTTTAGCAGTCATCTTAGTTGTGGACTTATTTAGCTATTTAGCTTTTTAGTCGATTTATTTAGCTTGTTAAGTTGGCTTTTTATTATTTAGGCTTTTAAGCTATATTTAGCTTTTTAAGATTTTTAGCTTATTTGATTTCACTTTAATGACTAGTTCTATTTATAGAACATCCTCTTGTAACCTCTATATATACATGTGTATATCATTCAATGTAATTATCCGATTATTGAATCATTCATTCAATTTATTTTTCAATAAAATCATACAAGTTTCTAACCATCACTATTACAAATAACTGCCCTTTCAAAGTCATTATAGAAAATATTCCAAGTCACATGGAAAAAACATTAAATGGTAATTATCTCTCAACCACCTACAAGGTCATCCAGGTACCCATTCCCAATATGTTGGAGATTCAACATTAGTACATATTATTGTAAGATTAATATCCATTATTCTAACATAAGCTATCTAATAGATGTATTGGGAAAATATCTCCAACATTGGCCTATGTAACATTGGTACCATATTTATACAAGAAATTATTTGGCTTCTTTTAGAAAATTGCTTTTCTATATATGCTTAGGCTAGTACAATTACCATTCCTTTTTTATTTATAACATCCTTCAAATTGGACAAGGAGGAGGAAACTATGTTGCTTCCATATCTATGCTATACAACCTCTATTAACATCTCCAATTATTGTGCATATAACACCTTCAACAAAGGGATTTCTTGAATAAAACACCACCCTCAACTTCTTGAGATCATAATTACCAGAAAAAATGACATCTCTATTAGACACAATGCACCATCAAGAGGGGTGTTAATCAACGGTTCTCAAACTTTTCCCTTTAACTATCCCTATGAAAGTATACTGATTATCAATTCTAGCTGAATGCACACTTACTAGTTAGTGAGGAGACTAAACACAAATGCATTCACACAAAGGGACATCACATAGCACCAATATATACGAGGAAAACCCAAGATGGGAAAAACCTCGATGAGCAATGCTGTTGGAGTCTACTGCTCCAATCCATCCTCATAGTGAATCTCTGTTACAATGTTTAGGGCACCAACCCAAGGAGCTACAACCCCTGACTTATTTATGGGCTACAACCCAAAGGAGCTAAAACCCCTGATTTAGGGCACCAACCCAAGGAGCACCAGCCCCTAACTAATTTATGGGCTACAACCCAAAGGAGCTACAACCCCTGCTAGTTTATGGGTACCAACGCAAATGAGCTACAACCCCTGCACCGAGCTACAACTCAATGATCACAAAGATAACTTTAAATACAAGATTAGTCATACTGTTACAAGTGAATCTTGTAGCCATTTCATATACCTCACTCTGCTGGTGAGACACCTTCTCTGCTACACCGCTACACCTCTCTCTCTACTATTGCTACTTTATCTGTTCACCTCTCTCTCTATCAGTTCTCAATTCTTTCAGTTGCTTTGCTGCTTTCCACAAGTACTACACTCAGCCGGTTCTATACTTGCCTTCTCTGCAGTTACCTTTTCTTCTTCTCTGATGGTATAACCACTTTTGGTTCTGCACTTCTACTAGTTGAACTCTTCAACCTGGTTCTCCCTCACACTTAGTCTCTTTTCTATCTCCTTGATGAGCACTTGACTGATCTTCTCTCACATTCAACACTCAATCACTTCGCAGGAACCCTATCTTACTCTCTTCAGAAACACTTAAACAATATCTTTGGCCTGCATATTTGTAGCCTAGTTTTCCCACAAAAAACCTATTCAAATTTTAGGCGATTAGGGTTTCCTCATCGACATCAAGGAAAACCAAATCTAATCGGATCTTATTTGATCTGATTGCCTAGACAGCTGTTTGCTCATCACTGCCATTAACACGCCTTCCAATACATTTTTTCTAAATATAGAAAGTACAACCTTGTATCTCAATCTGCATCTTGTCAAAACACCACTAATATCTCTGTTGTTTCCTCCTCGAGGTCTTCTCACAATCCAATTTCCTTGATTCAATCCAGGCGCCAACAACTCCCTGATTTTTCTCTGTTGTTCATTCTTCCTCGATCCACACTGCTCTAATCTAGTCCATAAATTATGAGATTCATATTAAATGCACACCTATACAAACACCTATCCCCACATGACAGTTCACTGACCTCTGTGATATTGCCACATCATCTCTACGTGGCATCCATGTCGACCTCCTCCTCTGCTAGATCATCTGTGTCGGTATGAACATGATCAACGATTAACTCCATTATCAGGTTCATCTATCGGTATACTAACCCTGTCGGTTAAACCCTCAAACTGGTCTATCAACAACCTTGCACACGGCTTCTCTTCTGGTGGAACACTCAACCGGTCAGCACTCTTGCTAACCTACCTTATGCACATCTTCATCAGATGGGGAGTCTTCTGCATTTGCACCTTTTTCATATTACCAGTGGACTTACCTCTCGGTAAAACACTCTTGATGACACCATGTCATCAACCTTCAACATACTCCATCTTCAATCAGGCCACATTCCTCTGTTTGCATCTTCTGAGCCTTGCCTTCTACTTGATCAGCTCAGACCATATCTCGGCCAGTTTGTCAAGTTGAAAAACCCATCACTCTTCATCTGTACCAGCATCTCAACATGCCTTCTCAGTCGGTCCAGTGCATATCCCCGATTTCATGCACTTGAGGCATTCCTTTGATTCACTAGTAGATCTGGTGTGAACCTTCAAACACTTGCCTTTACCTCTTCTTCCTTATCTCACAAAAATATGATGCACATTATGCATAATAGAAGATAAGTTCCACTTACTGGTGGTAGTGGATCCTTGTCATCTCAATCCTGCAGTGCACTCATGTGACTTCCCTATTTGTGCAACACATCTTCAAATAGGCACATGTGATCCGGTGTGGGCATTTTACCTGTCAGTAATCTCTTCTCATGGTGATTGCAACTTCATCTGGTGGGAGTCTCGTTGTTCTACAACCTCATAGCATATCAATGTATTGTTCATTCTTCTCTTTCGGTGTTGATGTGATTTAGGTAACATTCTGCCTCTTCATCACAAAAAATAGCTCAAGCACCTTGCTCATCCTTCTTGTTCACTGGTTATAGTCTTGCCGATTGACAATCACTCACTTAGTTGATTTGTCTTCTCCATGTAAACACTTCACTTAACAATTGACATGCTCTCCTTACCGATGATGCACTGTACCAATAACCTATCCATTTCATCCACACAAGTCAAACACTAACTTGTGTACCAATGACTCTAGTGGTCATTCATCTAAATGAAATTCTCTTCCTTACCTTACTAGTGTTCTATAACACAAGGTGATATCAAAGATATCTCATCCTGTACTCCTCCATGACAATGTTGTACATACATCTCTTATACCAATAGTTAACCTATACCGGTTGACATCAATGACAACACAATGCCAACAATCTCCCCCTTTGGCATTGATGTGAACTCATGTAGTATCCAACACACTACATAATCTCTCTCCCCCTTTCTATGATCCATGGATTCTCACACATGTAGTATGCGGTATACTACATAATCCTTCTCCCCCTTTGACAATAGTAGAAAAGGGCACTGTTAGGGTCTCACTCCTCCTTGTTTCTACCAGACTGACATAAATCTTTCTCCTCCTTTAACTTTATCAGATGCATGTCCTCTTCAGATATTAATTGTTATATCTTCTCAAGGGGTAGCACTTGAGATGGAGGACTCAACTTTCAACTGACACACATTGACTATGCAAATTTGATACTATTTGTTAAAGTACTCAATTTCAGAAAGATGTGTCATTGAATACTACTCACCTGTTGATCAAATTGGACCACTTCCCGTTTGATCCCAAATTTCTTTAGAATCAAGTGTGATTGTACTATGAATACAACCAACCAAATGACAACTAGATACCCATACCCATGAAATTCTCCTGGGTAATCCTACAACAATTTCCATCATCTGTAGTTTGGGCAGTCAGTACACTTGCACGTTCAATTTTAATCATGCCAACTCAACTTCAAAATACTTGAACTCCCCCTGACTCATACATCTTAGGTCCTCATCTCTGGTCAGGTCCAATACCGGGGCTCTAATTATCTCCATATACTGGTTGATCTATGCCTATGTAATCATTTGATGATCTTTGAGCTTCTTTTTTTCCACCATAGCCTATGACATGATCCTGGATCTACACAATGCCAGAAAATGTTATCAGCATGCCAAGAATCAAAATGGTTAGCCCAAAAACATGCATGCCTTCTTGATCAACAACCAGGCCACCATATGTCTTTTAGGTCTTTTCCAATACTATCTGAGACAAAAACTCCACATTCCATGCTACTAGGGCTAATGATATGATCTCCATCCTCATTGTCTTACATAACCTTCAATCACCTGTTTAGCATTCATGTCGGTAACATCCTGCACATACCAATTTCCCGTACCGGTCCACTATCACTATTGGAGCACCTTTCTGTGACACCTGACACTCAGTGTCACATTGCATCTGATTCCAATTGTTAATATTAACCCATTGACACATGCAGTAGTGATCCTATGTTCATCTATAGGTGTGTAGTCAAGTCAGCCTCTACACAGACTTATTATCTCATTTTCTTCCTATATGCCAACAACACCTTGTTCTTCCAAGTATCCTACTTACCCAAGGGGGTGAATGATATGTTTAGTTTATTAATCCCCCTAAGATCATGCTTCTCCTCTAAGACTTAGGAGACATCACCAGTGCGATGAATGCACAATGCCGATCCATGGTCTTCTTCCTCCATACCTGCTTGGTCTCATTCTTCTTCCCATTTTTCAGGCTTAGGAGCAGGTCTTTCCTTCTTCTCCTGAAGGGTCCTTCCATTTGCAGATTCTGCATCACAACCAGAAGTAGTGCTATAATAGCACACAACATCCATCCCAACTTCATGATTTGGGAATCTCTTAACATACCAGTTTGACCACCTTCTCTTGGGCATGTTGCTGTGACTAGCAACCTAAACTGGTGGACCTCTTTCTCATGTAGAGACATTTCTCCTTTGGTTCCATGCAGGTTCTAACTTCCATATGCTCTGAATCCACCTTTTTGCAGAGCAAAGTTTCTATACCGACCTCCATGTGACTGCAGGTTCCTCTTCTTGCATTCAAACTCGCTATGGCCAAATTCATTGCAATTATGACAAACAATATTTGCATAACTGAGGGAGGGGACATGCATATATCTACTCTTGGATACATATTTCTCATATGCATGATGTCTATGAGATCCTATATTATTCTTTCTAGATATCTTTCTACATACCTCTTCCCTATGGCCATAAGCATTACATGCAAAGCAATAATCGGTAAAGGATGGCATATGATTGATAAATTTATTCTGCCATGCATGGGGAGATGTTACTGGTCTCGCATCTCAATTCTTCTTCTTTGAGGATGGGTCCTTGGTTGTCCATTCTGTGTAGCTCTTCCATCTGATCTCTTCTTCTCCCACACTTGCTTTGTCCTGTGGGCAATAGCACTTCCTTGTCTTCTACCGGTAGGAGGTCTTCTTTGCTGTCTTCTCATTTTTCTGCTTCCGGGGAAGTTATCTTCACCCATCTTCTCTTTTCCTTTGGTATCTTTATTGTTCCTTCTTCGTGCATCACTAATCTTCATTCTTGTCTGCAAGTCTTCAGTAGTTGTGGTTAGGTCAACCTTCTTCCGGGGAGCATTTCTCACTGTGAAGGTCTGTCCCTTATTTTCTCCATTTGAGGAGACAAACAGAATGCCATTGTGGGGGACATTCTTTCTGGTGGAACATTCACCGACACCACTTCCTAAAACTTTAGTGTCCTTGGCATGCTTTTACTTCTTCAACATTTTGTCCAAGGCATCATTTCTGCCATCAAACCAAATTCTTACCTTGACCTCATCCTGACACTTCTCAAGATCATTTTGGAGAACCTCCATTTCTCCAACCAGCTGTAGATATTCTTTATCTTTTACTTCTAGCCTAGATGCTAGATCTTCACACCGTCACTCCTTGGTGCCTTCTTCTTGAGACTTCAACTCTGAGATGCATTTCTCAGATTCTTCAAGGCATTTAGTCAACCAGTTCTTCTCCACTATAGCAACATTATTGAAAATCTTGTATTCATTCCTTACTCTGCTTAGTTCTTCAAGTACATTTACAAGCTCTCCTTCAAGATTAACTTTTGCTTCATCTTCTTCTTCACCTTCACTATCAAATAGATCTTGTTGGCTAGATCTATCTACCTTGTCTCCTTCTTCTTCATCTTCTTCATTATCACTGCCAAACACATCATACCGATGGGATCTCTATGCATTATCCCCTTTTGATGTGTGATACTCAATATCTATCTCATAGGCCATGAAGAGATGAGTCTCCTCATCATCATTGCTACTGCAACAATCTTATCTACCTCTGTCATCCGTGCATGTGTCTACTGCATTGCTTTTCTCATTCTCACAAACTAATCCAGTAGTGTAGGATTCATTTCCATAAAGCTTCTTTAGTCTATCCCATAGACTCTTTGCAGATCTGCACTTATCCACCTATGAGAGAGCATCACCGGTGAGCCCACTGAATATAGCCTTCATGGATTCTTCATTGTACATGCATCTTCTTTCTTCTTCAGAGCCGGTGGGAGGACAAACATTCCTAGGGAGACCATTGATAACCAACATCCATACATCAAACCCTAGAGAGGATAGGTATACTTCCATTCTACAACTCCAAATGGAATAGTTTGAACCATAAAAAACTAGAGCTGGGATTGACACTAAATAGACCATTGTGTCTTTAAGCCAGAATCTACCCAAGCGAGGGAAATCTTGATAAACAGGGTACCTCGGCTCTGATACCAATTGTTAGACACAATGAACCACTGAGAGGGGGGCGAATCAATGGTTCTTAAACTTTTCCCTTTAACTATCCCTATGAAAGTATATTGTTTATCAGTTCTAGCTAAATGCAGACTTACCGGTTAGTGAGGACACTAAACACAAATGCATTCACACAAAGGGACATCACATAACACCAATATACATGAGGAAAACCCAAGATGGGAAAAACCTCAGTGAGAAATGCTGCTAGAGTCTACTGCTCCAATCCAGCCTCATAGTGAATCTCTGTTACAATGTTTAGGGCACCAACCCAAGGAGCTACATACATTGAATTATTTATGGGCTACAATCCAAAGGAGCTACAACCCCTGATTTAGGGCACCAACCCAAGGAGCACCAACCCCTAATTGATTCATGGGCTACAACCTAAAGGAGCTACAACCCCTGATAGTTTATGGGCACCAGCCCAAAGGAGATACAACCCCTGCACTGAGATACAACTTAGTGATCACAAAGATAACTTCAAATATAAGATTAATCATACTGTTACAAGTGAATCTTGTAACCATTTCATATACCTCACTCTGTCGGTGAGACACCTTCTTTGATACACCAGTTCACCTCTCCCTCTACTGCTGTTGCTTTATCTATTCACCTCTCTTTGCCGGTTCTTAATTCTTTCAGTTGCTCTGTTGCCTTTTACCGGTACTACACTCAGTCGATTCTATGCCTGCCTCCTCTGGAGTTACCTTTTCTTCTTCTCTGCCTGTATAAACACTACTAGTTCTGCACTTCTACCGGTTGAACTCTTCAACCTGGTTCTCCCTCACAGTTAGTCTCTTCTCTATCTCCTTGATGAGCACTTGACTGATCTTCTCTCACATGCAACACTCAATCACTTCGCAGGAGCCCTATCTTGTTCTCTTCAGTAGCACTTAACAATATCTTTGGCCTGCATATTTGTAGCCTAGTTTTCCTGCCAAAAGGCTATTTAAATTTTAGGCGGTTAGGGTTTCCTCATCGACACCAAGGCAAACCAAATCCAATTGGATCTTATCCGATCTGATCGCCCAGGCAATTGTTTGCTCATCATCGCCATTAACATGCCTTCCAATACATGTTTTCCAAATATAGAAAGCATGGCCCTGTATCTTGATCTGAATCTTGTCAAAATGCCATTAATATCTCTGCTATTTCCTCCTCGAGGTCTTCTCACAATCCGATTTCCTTGCGTCAATTTAGGTGCCAACAACTCCCTAATTTTTCTCTGTCGTTCATTCTTCCTCGAGCCACACTCCTTTGATCCTATACAAAAATCACAAGATTCATATTAAATGCACACTTGTAGAAACACCTATCCCTACAAAACACTTCACCAACCTCTACGAGATTGACGCATCATCTCTACGTGGCATCCACGTCGACCTCCTCCTCTGCTAAATCATCTGTGTCGGTATGAACATGATCAACGATCAACTCCATTAGCGGATTCATCGACCGGTATACTAACCCTGCCAGTTAAACCCTCAAACCAGTCTGTCAACAACCTTGCACATGGCTTCTCTTCTGGTGGAATACTCAACCAGTCAGCATTGTTGCTAACCTACCATATGCACATCTTCATCAGATGGGGAGTCTTTTTCATCTAAACCTTGTCCATATTACTGGTGGACTTACCTCCCGGTAAAACAATCTTGATGACACCATGTCATCAATCTTCAATAGACTCCATCCTCCATCAGGCCACATTCCTCTGTTTGCATCTACTTAGCCTTGCCTTCTCCCTGATCAGCTTGGACCATATCTCAGCCGGTTTGTCAAGTTGACAAACCCATCACTCTTCACCTGTACCAACATCTCAACATGCCTTCTTAGTCAGACCAGTGCATATCCCTTATTTCATGCATTTGAGGCATTCTTTTGATTCACAGGTAGATCTGTTGTGAGCCTTCAAACACTTTCCTTTACCTCTTCTTCCGTATCTCACATAACTATGATGCACATTATGCATAATAGGAGATAAGTTCCACTTACCAGTGGTAGTGGATCCTTGTCATCAGCATGCTACAGTGCACTCATGTGACTTTCCTGTTTGTGCAACACATCTTCAAACAGACACATGTGATCTAGTGTGGGAATTTTCACTATCAGTAATCTCTTTTTATGGTGATCGCATCTTCATCCGGTGGAAGTCCTGCTGTTCTGCAACCTCACAGCATACCTGTTTCCTGTTCATTCTTCTCTTTCGGTGTTGATGTGATTTAGATGACATTCTGCCTCTTCATCACAAACAACAACTCAAGCACCTTGCTAATCTTGCTTGTTCACTGGTCATAGTCTTGCGAGTTGACAATCACTCACTTGGTTGATTTGTCTTCTCCATGTCAACACATCACTTAACAGTTGACATTCTCTCCTTACTTGTGATACACTACACCGATAACTTGTCCATTTCATCCACACAAATCAAACACTAACTTGTGTACCGGTGACTCCAGTGATCATTCATCTGAATGCCATTCTCTTCCTTACCTTACTAGTGTTCTACAACACAAGGTGATGTGAAAGATATCTCATCCTGTACTCCTCCATGACAATAATCTCTCTCCCCCTTTCTATGATCCATGGATTCTCACACATGTAGTATGCAGTATACTACATAATCCTTCTCCCCCTTTGACAACAATAGAAAAGGACACTGTTAGGGTCTCACTCCTCCTTGTTTCTACCAGACTGACATAAATCTTTCTCCTCCTTTAACTTTACTAGATGCATGTCCTCTTCTGATACCAATTGTTATATCTTCTCAAGGGGTAGCACTTGAGATGGAGGACTCAACTTTCAACTGACACCAATTGAGTATGCAAATTTGATACTATTTGTTAAAGTACTCAATTTTAGAAGGACGTGTTAGTGAATACTACTCACCTGTTGATCAAACTGCATCACTTCCCATTTGATCCTAAATTTCTTTAGAATCAAATGTGATTGTACTATGAATACAACCAACCAAATGACAAGTAGATACCCATAACCATGAAATTCTCTTGGGTAATCCTAAAACAATTTCCATCATCTGCAGTTCGGGTAGTCAGTACACTTGCATGTTCAAGTTCAAGCATGTCGACTCAGCTGCAAAACATTTGAACTCCCCCTGAGTCATACATCTTAGGTCCTCATCTCTAGTCAGGTCCAATACCAGGGCTCCAATCATCACCATATACCGGTTGAGCCATGCCTATTTGATCATTTGATGATCTTTGAGATTCATTATTTCCTTCTTGGATCTACACAATGCCATACAATGTTATCAGCATGCCAAGAATCAAAACGGTTAGCCCAAAAACATGCATGCCTGCTTGATCAACAACCAGGCCACCATATGTCTTTCAGGTCTTTTCCAATACTAACTGAGATAAAAACTCCACATTCCATGCTACCATGGCTAATGCAATGATCTCCATCCTCATTGTCTTACATAACCTTCAAGCACCTATTTAACATTCATGCCAGTAACATCCTGCACATACCAATTTCCTATACCGATCCACTATCACTACCAGAGAACCTTTCTGTGACTCCTGACACCGAGTGTCACATTGCATCTGATTCCAATTGTTAATATTCACCCATTGAGACATGCAGTAGTGATCCTACGTTCATCTATAGGTGTGTAGTCAAGGAAGCCTCTACACACACTCATTATCTCATTTTCTTCCTTTATACTGACAACACCTCGCTCTTCCAAGTATCCTACTTACCTGAGGGGGTGAATTATACATTCAGTGTATTAATCCCGCTAAGTTCCTGCTTCTCCTCTAAGCCTTAGGAGACATCACCTGTGTGATGAATTCATAGTGCCAGTCCATGGTCTTCTTCCTCCATACCTGCTTGGTCTCATTCTTCTTCCCATTTTTAGGTTTGGGAGTAGGGTTTTCCTTCTTTTGCTGAAGGGTCCTTCAATTTCTGGATTCTATATCACAATCGGAAGTAGTGCTATAGTAGCACACAAGATCCATCCCAACTTCATGATTTGGGAATCTCTTAACATACTAGTTTGACCACCTTCTCCTGGGCATGTTGTTGTGACTAGCAACCTAAACCGGTGGACCTCTTGCTCCTGCAGAGACATTTCTCCTTTGGTTCCATGCAGGTCTCTGACTTCTATATGCTCTGAATCCACCTTTTTGCAAAGCAAAGTTTCTATAACAGCCTCCATATGACTGCAAGTTCCTCTTCCTGCATTCAAACTCTCTATGGCCAAATTCATTGCAATTATGACAAACAATATTTGCATAACCAAGAGAGGGGACATGCATGTATCTACTCCTGGATACATTTTTCTCATATACATGATGTCTATGAGATCCTATATTATTATTTCTAGATCTCTTTCTATATACCTCTGCCCTATGGCCACAAGCATTACATGCAAAGCAATAACTGGTAAAGGATGGCATAGGTCTGACAAATTTATTCTGCCATGCATGGGGAGATCTTACCGCTCTCGCATCTCCATTTCTTCTTCTTTGAGGATGGGTCCTTGGTTGTCCATTATGGGCAGCTCTTCCATCTGATCCCTTCTTCTCCCACACTTGCTTTGTCCTGTGGGCAATAGAACTTCCTTGTCTTCTACCGGTAGGAGGTCTTCTTTGCTGTCTTCTCATTTTTCTGCTTCCAGGGAAGCTATCTTCACCCATCTTCCCTTTTCCTTGGGGATCTTCATTCTTCCTTCTTCTTTCATCACCGATCTTCATTCTTGTCTACAAATCTTCATCGGTTGTGGTTAGGTCAACCTTCTTCCGGGGAACATTTCTCACTGTGAAGGTTTGTCCCTTGTTTTGTCCATTTGAGGAGACAAACATAATGTCATTGTGGGGGACATTCTTGCTGGTGGAACTTTCACCGACACCACTTCCTAAACCTTTAGTGTCCTTGGCATGCTTTTGCTTCTTCAAAATTTCATAAAGCGTTACTCTTCTTGTAGTTGTGTTGGGTGAAATATAAATTTAGTGAAGATGATATGCCACATATTTTTCATCATGTTCTTTAATTTTTAGTTGGACTTTTTATTTTTATATGTCATTTATGAATATCATGGACTCCCCTTCTATCATGATATCCTTAAATTTCTTAGTAATTCACACGAAGATTCAATTTTTTTTTTCTTTTGACTTTTTATTAGTTCCTAATTCCATTTTTTTGGATATCACCCCATATTATTATTTTTGATCAATAAAGTGTAGAATGAGAGCCCACATCCAAATATAATAACATATCAAAATAAGAGAAGCTTTAAAACAATTGAGTAGGTAGCATCTAGGAAAGAAATATAAAGGAAGTATTTACATACCCATGAAAGGGAAATAAGGCCATAAGATGAATAAGAAGAAAAGAAAAGATGAGAAAACCCCAAAGAGGAGCTTAGAAAAGAAAAATGATACCTTAGCGTTTTTGGCTCTAACTGGGAAAATTTATTCTGTAATTCTTTGAAATGACCAAAGGAAGTAGTAATCCCATACCTCTAAGTGCCTTCATCCATCCATTGGGTGAAAAGTTAGGTGACAAAAGAAAAAAAAGAAAAAGAAAAGATGAAAAAGCACAAAACTATACACATATGTACAAAATTTCATGTCACTTTATTGAGAGAAAATATTTAGGGGTTGTCCATTGTGGGGAGTGAAAAATGTTTGTTGTTTTGATATGCAAGGAGGTAACTATTTTCACCATGGATCCGATGAATTGTGAAAGGACCCATCCACAGAGACTCAAAATTCTTTTGCATTTATTTGGGCTCTCTCCTTTTGTCCGACAATAGGACTTGATCTCCAACTTTGAAGATCTGAGACTTTTCCTTCTTGTCAAAAAGTTTCTCGACTTGATTCTAGTGTTTTGCAATGTGGTCTACTAGTTGCACGTGTTTCTCCTCCAGTTCTAAAAGGAACATGATGCGCTTGTCCTGAGAACTGTCATAAGTCTCATCTTCAACTTCTTAGCTAGTTTAAATATAGGTAATTCCAATGTGATAGGAATTTATCCATTTAAGCTATAGAGGAGCTAGAATGGAGACATGCCCATTTCTCTTTTGGGGTGATACGATCTACCCACAATGCATTAAGAAATGCTTTATGCCATGACTATTGGTTCTCATCTACTAATATTTTGATTATGGTCACCAATTTTTTGTTGTTAGATTCCACTCAACCATTGCCTTGTGGGTAATAGTCTGACTAATGAGAAAGGATGATTATATACTCAAAGAAAAACTAAGTTATCTCATATGATGAGAAATAAGTGACATTGTCTGCTACTATCCTATTTAGGATGCCAAACCTATCAATGATGTTTTAATTATGAAATTATACACCACTTTAGATGTGGCATACTTAATAGGTTTTGGACTCCACCCACTTAGTGAACTAATATGTAGCTGTGAGAACATAATTGTGATGAACACTTGATGATGGATTCACTAGACCAATGAATTCAAGACCTCATTGCTGAAAAGATTCTTCAATCACCACCGGTTTGAGTGGTAATGCTGCAAGCTTGGGCTTTCCAACAAATTATTGACATAGTTCACACCTATGAACCTAATCATATGCATCTTGAAAAAGGGTAGGCCAATAATATGCCACTCACAAGATCTTGTGAGCAGTTACAAGTGTGAAGAAATGTACATCATGGGCCAAATTGTGAAATGATTCCATTAACATAGTTTGTTGCGCTTTGTCCACACATCTCAAAAAGGTACCATCAATGCTTCATTTATGCAAACCAATATTCCAAAGTACATAGTTTGCAGATCTAAGCTTGAGGGTCCTCTTCTCCTTGTATGTGAGGTGATCAGGACATTCACCATATGTGAGAAAGTGTGCAATGTTTGAATACCATTCATCTATAGTATAGACAAACAACATTGTAGGCATGTCTTCATGTACTTCTCGCTCAACAATGATTTCTTCTTTTGGATTATTATTAGTGGTCAACTAACACAAACCTCTCCTATGAACTAGCTTTGTAGGTTTGATCTCCATGTTGCATTCCTTGATTTTTGCAATCCAATTTCCTCTCTTAGTCCCAAAATCCTGCCGTGTGAAGATGGACTTGAATATTGTGTTTGGAACCACTGCAACATGTGAGTTCGCAATGTAAAACCAAAAAGCTTTATCACCTTAATGAAATCATAATAATTCTTCTCCATCTAAGAATATTTGAGCTCATGAGTTTTGAGATGACAACTCATGAATGCAATAGGGGATTCAATCCCCTTTGGAATTTTCTATACAATAATTGCAAAAAGAGTATGCTGAAAATAATAACTATACATAATACAATATTTGGTGTAATCAGGACACACCAAAATTGGAGCATGTGCTATTGCCTCCTTTATTTTATTGAATGCATCCTTTCCCTCTACAATCCAATGAAAGGTTGTCTTTCCTTTCATCATATTTACAATGACAAGTCTCTTTAGCAAAGTATGGAATGAACCTTCTTAAGAAGTTAACTTTACCAAAAAAGGAGTGAACAGGGATCTTGCTTACAAATGCAAGACCCTGAATGGATTTTAACCATTCAGGATCAATCCTAATACCTTCCTTGGATACTATATGCCCAAGAAGTTTTCCTTTCATTACCCCAAAATTTGACTTCTTGGGATTGAGAGAAATCCCATGTTGATGACATATTTACAATACTTATTGCAAATGAGAGAAATGATTTTGACGCTTTGTAGATAAAATTGTCAAATCATCAAGGTATACACCAATGAACTTAGAAAGGGAATCCCTTAAAGAAAGGTCCATTTCCCTTTGGAAAGTGGCACCGACATTGATTAGATTGAATGACATCTTGTAGTAAGCAAATGTGCCCCGAGATGTGGTAAAATCAATCTTATGCTGATCATCCTTACTTACCTCCACCTAGTTGCAACTTGAGAAACCATACTACATGGATAACATTTGGGAGCCTGTGATCATTTGTAATACCTTATCCATCATTGGCAATAGGTAATTTTCCTTCAATAATGCTCGATTTAGATTGTGAAAATACACACAAATATAGATTTCACTATTCTTTTTTCAAACCGAGACTATGTTGGCTATCCATGTGGAGTGGTGAGTTGGGAAGATAATCCTTGCAATCAACATTTTTTGAATTTTTGAAAGAATGGTGCCCAAAATTTTTGGGTTATACTGCCTTTACTTTTTTCTATGAGGCACAAACTCTGCTTTAAGTGGGATGTAATGCTTAAATTTCTTAGGATGAAAAGATTTTAAGTCATCATAAGAATAAGAAATCACACAAATGTACAACTAAAAAATATTGATGAACTTATCTTTCTCTTCCACAAAGACATTTCCCTATGTTCACCATCTTTGGATGCTCTGCAGTCCCCAAGTTCACCTACTCCACTTCCATGGTTGAATCAGGTCCTGACTGCTATTTCTTTTCTACATAACGATCATGTTTGTCAAAAAGAATTTCAATGGAAACTAACCCTTTGGGGATTTTGTTTCCTCTTAGTTGTAAGACTTCCTCATCAAAAAATGGATCAATCTTGACAATAGACTCTAAGGGAAAGGAATCACTTCCTTTGAAGTACAAATCATTGAAATTATCGTTAGTTTCCAAAAGTTGATGATCTTTTGATCATCATTGAACACCTCCTAATTTTTTCAATTTTTAGGGATGCTAGGTTGAAACACCATCTCAATGGCATATTTGTGTCCTTGGAAATCCTCATGGGGAATTAGAAGAGTGGCTGATACTGCCAGCAAATCAGCCCTATCATTGAATTCCCTTGACACCACTGAAATGTTGAATGAATAAAATTCTTCGATGTAGTCCCATACCAAATTACGGTACAATGCTTTTGTTGGCAGTGCATGAAGATTGCATTGATTTTGTTGGCAGTGCATGAAGATTGCATTGATGAAGTATAGTGTTGTCATTGATGTCAATTGCAATCAGTATTGAAGATGTATTGCAAATCGGTAGTGATGTAGTAATGCAACTGATAGTAAAGTAGTGAAGGAAATTGGTATTTTTATTGAAGCACAGATCAACCGACAACCCTAACCAGTTGATAAGATGAACCCTAACCGATGGAGCTTGGTGAATCAATTGTGATGATCTATGACCAAATGGTGATCGGAGATGAAGATGCCATGTAAGTATGATGCACGTGATGAGTTTCAAAGTGGATTTGACACATGAAGATAACCATTTATCTTGGGAATGAGCAAATGCATAGCATGAAGTGAAAAATGCATGATGAACTACAGGATCCAATGTGTGGTGATCCAGGAGTGTTTGAAGTTGTCTAGAACAATGTGTAGTTGATTGCTATGTAATCAAATGATTATGATTGAACCGATATGTTTGTAATCTCTAGGAGATTTGTAGGTTTTGTGTTGTGTTACTAGCCTATTGTATTTGTTTTTAAGGTCGATGAGTTGTTTGTAATTGTGTTGGCAATTTTGTTAAGTGTGGTAGTGTGATTGTTGCCGAACCAGAAGGAGTGTGCAAAATGTTGTAAAGGCAGATACGAGTAGAAAAGTATCTGATTAAGCAAGGAAGTGCTATTTCCAAATCAGCAAAGAACTTGTTGTTCTCTAACCATTACAATAGTTAAATCCCTTAACTGGGTAAGATTTAACATGCTTCTTATTTAAATCCTCTAACCAGTGATCCATTAGCTTGGATTTGAAATTCTCCACTGAGGTTACCTTTAACAGGGTATTGTAGTCAATCCCTTAACTGGGTGGTCCTTAACTAGATCTGTTCTTAACAAGACATTATTGTATAAGCTTCTAACAAGGCTTGGCTCCTAATAGGGAAAACATCATAAGAGATCAAAATACTTGTGGGTATTCATCCCCACCATGGTTTTTCCCATTTGGGTTTCCACCTGAAAAATCATTGTGTCAAGTGGTGAATGATTTTGTGGATATGTTTTGATATGGATGATATGATGATTGGTAAATCAACTTAGATATGTTTAGATGACCGGAAGTGATCTGAAATGAGTTATTACTGATATTAGTAAAGTGGTTTAATGTTTTGGTTAAATGATATTTGAGTTTCAGATTTGTTACAATGTATCATTGATGTTTTAGTCAACCGGTAAAGTTTGACAGTGCAGTTGCAGTTTTTGGATACTGTGTCTAAATCGGTTAGTTTAGCAAGTTATTTCTGAGTTGGAATTATGTTTGGTGAAAGTTTAATATATTTTCTATGTACTGATTCACCCCCCCTCTCAGTAGTTGACCAGATCATTATAGTTTCATCATATTATCAATTGGTATCAGAGCATTTTAGGTCCTCTTGTTTTAAGCCTAATAGCTTGAGGAAAAGATCTAGGGGAACATGATGAAGAAAGAATGTCCGAAGTGCAATAGGGAAAACTATAGAATCTGGAGTTGATAGGATGAAGATATATATAGAGAGCTTAGGAAGTCAATATTGGGAACATGTTGTTACTAAATATAACTTGCCTAGTGGGATTCTCACAAATGATTAAAAAAAGGAGCAACAAGAGAACAATAGAGCATTGGAGGCCATAACCAGTTCCTTGTTCGATTCAGAGTATGTTGATGTTCATGGATTGGAGACTGCATATGAAGTATGGAAGAAACTTGAAGATATCTATAGCGGTGATGAAAATGTTAAGATTGCTAAAGAAGAGAGTCTGAGAGGTAAATTTGATGATATGCGGATGGCTGAAGGTGAAAACAATCAACAATATGGTCAGAGGATCAAGGAGATAGTTGGTGAGATCAAAAGTGTTGGAGGTACAATGGAGGATACCATAGTGGCTAGCAAGGTGTTGAGAACCCTTCTACCAGTCTACGCTATTCGAGTTGCAGCCATTTAGGAACTCAAATCTATTGATAAGACAAAGGTAACTCTTGATTCTATCATTGGTAAATTAATTGCGTTTGAATTAAATGGTTTTGATGGAAGTGTTCAGAGATCAGAATCTACATTTAAAGCCTCAGTATCAACCCCACCAATAAGGAAAAGAAGAGAAGTGAGCTACAATCATGATTCTAGATCAAGCAGAGAGGTAGATGATGAAGATAGTCTGATTGGGCTTGAAGCATTGTTGGCGAAGCGGTTACCTAGAGGTACCGGTAAGTACAGAGGTAAAATACCTTTGAAGTGCTTTGCATGTAACCAGATTGGGCATATTGGTGCTAACTATCCAAATGGAGATAATGAGCAAGAACGTGAGAAGTATAGGAAGTATAAAAGCAAAGCTAAAAGATATTGTCTCATTATAGTGGATAGAGGAATTACAGATGAAGAATCTGAGGAAGATGCAAATGAGGACATTGTCTTTGTTGCTATTAAAGAAGATACATCAGATCAGAAGACATTGGTCTCTTGCATGGATAGTTCAGATGACTGGATTATAGATAGTGGTTGTTCACACCACATGGCCGATGATCGAAGTAAGTTTCTTACTTTGAAATAATTTGATGGAGGTGTTGTGAGATTTGGGAATGACTCACCCTACATGGTGAAAGGGAAAGGATCCATCTCTCTAAATGGTACGAGTAGTGCAGATGATGTCTATTGGGTTGAAGGTCTGAAACACAATCTTTTGAGTGTTGCTCAACTCAATGACAAAGGTTACCCACTGGGATTCAAGAATGGAGTCTGCAATATTTATGGAAGCAAAGGTGAGCTGATCGCAACCGGAAAACAAACTAGAGGTAACTTGTTTCATTTAAACTCTAAAGTCAACAATTGTTTAATTGCAAAAGTAGAATATAGTTGGCTTTGACATTGAAGATTCTGTCATGTAAATTTTGATAACATTGTAAAAGTCGGTAAGTCCAAATCAATAAGAGGTTTGCCCCAGTTGGACAAATTGGTGAATTCTTTGTGCAAGGAATGTTAGTTAGGGAAAATGACATCCTCAACCTTTAAGAGCAAATCTTTCTCAGTCGAACATTTGCTAGATTTGGTTCATACCGAGGTTTGTGGACCGATGAGGACTACGTATTCAAGGTGATCAATATTTCATGATTTTTATCGATGATTGCTTAAGGATGATGTGGGTCACATTGTTGAAATACAAGACATAAGCATTTAGCAAGTTTAAGGCATTCAGAGCCTTAGTTGAAAATGAAAGTGGTAAGAAGATAAAGTGCTTAAGAATTGATCAAGGTGGTGAATCTACTTCAGAGGAATTCACTAGATACTGTGAAGACAATGGAATTAAGAGGCAACTTTCTTCACCTAGGAAACTACAACATAATGGTATTGTAGAAAGGAGCAACTGATCAGTTATTGAAGCTGCTAGGACTATGCTAATTCAAGGAGGTGTAGCTAAGACATTATGGAGAGAAGCTGTTAGCACAACTATTTACACAATGAACCATATACTGGTTTTAAGAGGTAAGGACAAAACTCCCTATGAGTACTGGTATGGTAGATATGCTAATGTCAGTTACTTAAAAAATTTTGGTAGCAGATGTTTTATCAAGAGAGGTGATTATGTTGGTAAGCTTGATGCCAAAAGTGATGAAGGCATATTTCTTGGTTACTCCACCAAGAGAAAATCTTACATGTATTATAACAACTAGACTAACAAGATCATTGAAAGTGTTAATGTCCGAGTTGATGAGTTTCTTGAGAAATCAGAAGAAACCAGTAAGGAGATGGAGGAAGAATAACCTTACACACTTTTTTTGAAAATCGGAACCGATGAAGCCAAAAGCTGGAGAAAAAAACAGAGAAGCCCCAGTTCAACCAGAACAGGAAGGTCGGGCAGAAGATGAAGACAGTGAAGTAGAAGAAGAACCTGGAAATCAAGAACATGTTATTCCAAGGTATGTTAGACTCAATCATAGCCTTGATCAGATTATTGGAGACATGAATGTAGGTGTGCTAACAAGAACAAGGCTTAGAGAGAACTCTTGTATGATTTCCACCATTGAGCCTAGAACTACAAAAGAAGCATTTGGAGATGAAGTCTGGATCAAGGCAATAGAAGAAGAATTTGACTAGATAGAGAAGAACAATACATGGTCATTGGTACCCAGATCGAAGATAAAAAATGTAATAGGTACAAAATGGGTATTCAGAAATAAACTGAATGAAGATGGAGTAGTGGTAAAAAATAAAGCCAGACTGGTATGCAAGGGATATACACAAGAAGAAGGTGAAGACTATGGTGAGAAATTTGCACCAGTTGCAAGATTGGAAGGAGTAAGGACTCTACTTGCATTTGTAGCATACAAAGGATTCAAAGTATATCAGATGGATGTTAAGTCAACATTCCTAAATGGAATATTGGAAGAGGAAGTCTACATTGAACAACCAGATGGTTATGCTTTAACTGTAGAAAAGGACATGGTGTGCAAATTACATAAGGCATTATATGGACTGAAGAAAGCACCAAGAGCATGGTATGAAAGATTGCACTCTCACTTGGTGAAGATAGGTTTTCAAAGAACCAGTGAAGATAGTAACATATATCTCAAGACAAAAGGGGATAAGATACTGGTAAGTGAGGTATTTGTGGATGATATCATTTTTGGAGGAAATGATGATATGTGTCATGATTTTGCTAATGAAATAAAGAATGAGTTTGAGATGTCATTGGTAGGTGAGATACAATTTTTCATAGGTCTGCAAATCCAACAGATGAAAGAAGGTATTTTCATCACATAGTCCAAATATGTGAAAGAAGTATTGAAGACTTTTGGAATGAGAGACTCCAAACCAATTGGAACACCAATGGTTATAGGCTGTAAATTGTCTAAGGAGGATCATTCTGCATCAGTGGATGAAAATGAGTATAGGTCAATGATAGGTACACTACATTATGTTGTCCACAACAGACTGGACATTGCTCATGCAGTAGGATTGGTTGCCAGATTTAAGAAGAGCCGAAAGGAGACACACATGGTTGCAACCAAAATAATTTTCTAATATTTGAAAGGCATAATTGATTATGGACTATGGTATCTATATGCAGGAGACTTTGATTTAAAAGTCTATACAGATGCAGACTGGGCAGACAATGTTGATGAAAAGAAGAGTACAACTGGAGGAACATTTTTTCTTGGAGGTAGACTAGTGTCTTGGAGAATAAAGAAACAAAGTTGTATCTCTCAATCAGCAGCAAAAGATGAATATGTTGCAATATATATGAATTGTACCCAAGCAATTTGGATGAAACACATTTTGGAAGGTTTCAAGTTGAAGTTATCAAAATTGGTAAGAATTTTTTGTGATACCATTAGTGCGATCAACATTTCTAAGAACTCGGCGTTGCATGCTAGGACAAAGCATATTGAGCTGAAGTATCATTTCATGAGAGAGAAAGTACAAAGTAAAGATGTGTCACTCGAGAATTTATCTACTAATGAACAACTAGAAGATATCTTTACTAAACCTCTACCTAAGGCTACATTTGAATATCTTAGAGGTAAGTTAGGGGTTGTATCCTACATGAAGTCAATTAAGCAGATGGGGAAACCATCAATCCAAGAGCCTATTGAAAATCTTGAAGCGGGATTGGTGGAGAGTGGAGCTACTGCACAGGGGGAGCAGCTAGTTTCAGATCGATGAAGCATGGAATGGTTAACCTTCACTTTGGCATTATTGTCAAAGGGGGAGAAGAACTATATATGACTGAATAGCCAGTTACTAGCTGAAGATATGGAGATACAGTTGAAGGAGAGTATGGAAAAATGTAAACTAGGATTCCTATACCTGTGTATACGCTTTACTCTCAACCATCACAATCAAAGGGTATTGATATTTGCATTGTCATCAATGCCAAAGGGGGAGATTGTTGGCATTGCATGAAGATTACATTGATGAAGTATATTTTTGTCATTGATGTCAATTGCAACTGGTATTGAAGATGTATTGCAAACTGATAGTGATGCAGTAATGCAACCGATAGTAAAGCAGCGAAGGAAACTGGTATTGTTATTGAAGCAGAGATCAATCGGTAACCCTAACCAATTGATAAGCCGAACCCTAACTGATGGAGCTCGGTGAATCGGTTGTGATGATCTATGACCAAATGGTGATCGGAGATGAAGATGCCATGTAAGCATGATGCATGTGATGAGTTTCAAAGTGGCTTTGGTGCATGAAGATAACCATTTATCTTGGGAATGAGAAAATGCATAGCATGAAGTGAAAAATGCGTGATGAGATATAGGATCTAATGTGTGGTGATCCAGGAGTGGTTAAAGTTGTCTAGAACAATGTATAGTTGATTGTTATGTAATCCAATGATTATGATTGAGTCGATATGTTTGTTATCTCTATGAGATTTGTAGGTTTTGTGCTGTGTTACCAACCTATTGTATTTATTTTTAAGGTCGATGAGTTGTTTGTAATTGTGTTGGTAATTTTATTAAGTGTGGTAGTGTGATTGTTGCCGAACCAGAAGGAGTGTCTGCAGAATGTTGTAAAGGCATATAGGAGTAGAAAAAGATCTAATTAAGCAAGGAAGTGCTATTTATAGATCAACAAAGAACCTGTTGTTCTCTAACCATTACAATAGTTAAATCCCTTAACCAAGTAAGCTTTAACATGCTTCTTGTTTAAATCCTCTAACCAAGTGATCCATTAGCCTGTATTTGAAATCCTCCACCGAGGTTACCTTTAATAGGGTATTATAGTCAATCCCTTAACCGGGTGGTCCTTAATTGGATCTGTTCTTAACAAGACATTATTGTATGATTCTAACAAGGCTTGGCCCCTAATAGGGCAAACTTCAGAAGAGTTCAAAATACTTGTGGGTATTCATCCCCACCATGGTTTTTCCCATTTGGGTTTCCACGTGAAAAATTATTGTGTCAAGTGGTGAATGATTTTGTGGATGTGCTTTGATATGGTTGATATGATGACTGATAAATCAACTTAGATATGTTTAGATGACCAAAAGTGATTTGAAATGAGTTATTACTGATATTAGTAAAATGGTTTAATGTTTTGTTTAAATTGTATTTGAGTTTCAGATCTGTTACAATGTATCATCGATGTTTTGGTCAACTGGTAAAGTTTGACAGTGCAGTTGCAAGTTTTGGATACAGTGTCTAAACCAGTTAGTTTAGCAAGTTGTTTCTGAGTTGGAATTAAGTTTGGTGAAAGTTTAGTATATTTTCTATCTACTGATTCACCCCCCCCTCGCAGTAGTTGACTGGATCATTATAGTTTCATCATATTATCGACTTTAATCTTTTATTCTTGGTTTGATACAAGTTTCTCACTTGAAAGACCATAAGGCCAACATCACCCTGGGCATGCAAATTCAGATTCCCTTCTTGAGAGAAACATCCATACCCAACAAAAGATATCATATTCAACTGTATTGTTAATATTACTAAATTGGAACTTAAAAGAAAGAGGGAAAATATTTCCCTCGGGAGATCCTACTCGTGAACCAACTATAAAACAACTATCATCAAATTCCAAGGTCCAGATATCATTAGAGTTTCTTGTGCTTGCTATTTGGAAACTTGAAACCTCATCGCTAGAAGAAATAAATTCAGCATCATTAGTTACCTATAGCTCCATGTCTATACCGATGGGGTA
This sequence comes from Cryptomeria japonica, assembly GCF_030272615.1. Lineage (NCBI taxonomy): Eukaryota > Viridiplantae > Streptophyta > Pinopsida > Cupressales > Cupressaceae > Cryptomeria > Cryptomeria japonica. Next base: position 309,965,364 of record NC_081414.1, read on the forward strand.
GCTTGAAGCTTCTTAAGTCTATAGGAAATATGTGCCCATTATAGATAAATCAAATTTTTTTTGAGCTTTTTGATCATCAATCTTGACCACTGAAAATTTAACTTCCTTCTTCAAAAGTAATTTCTACATCACACGCTTAACGGGTATCCTAGCCTTTGACTAGTCCATGTTGATTTTATGACACATCCTTGCAAAAAATTCTTCCCAACAACATCCCATAGGAAGCTGGAACATCAGCTACAAGAACAATCATTTTGATCCTTTTATCTGGGAAAGCAAAAAAAGAAAATTGAGCATCTTTTATTTGACCAATGAGTGTCACTTTTTTTTTCTCTATTCAGAAACACTTACCAAAGGTTTTGGTCAAGGTGAGACCTAAGGCAATGAATACCTTAGCAGGCATTATATTATCCGAGGCTCCAGAATCAATAACACAATTGCTTAATTTATAAATATTGACCAACAAGGAAATATAAAAAGGTTAAATTCTTCCATGCACTAATGATGGGACAACAACAAGGTTATTTTGGGAAGCTTTTGGAGCTTGGGGAGCCTCTTTTTCTTTAATGAATTGGACCAATCTATCAAACTAATTAGGATTAGCCTAAAGGTATTCTACCTTAGACATTTGAATCTTTGTTTTCTTGGCATGATCAATTATGTCAAAAGGCTGAAATGAAAATGTGAAAGAAGATGGGATATTATCATTTTGAGGTCGCAAAGTAGAAGTAGTATATCTTAGTACATCTGAGGAAGAAGGAGGAAGCAGGAGGATCAGGTGTACTTGTTTATTTGCAACATAATCCTTTGGTAGAGTGGGAAAAGAAGTTCCTATTTTGGCGAGAGTAACCGACAATTGAGGAGTGTCTTTGGCCTTTTCTTTATCGCCTGATTGTTGATCAGGATGATTCTATGCTTGTGAATAGGTAAAGACCGCATAAACCTCATCTTTATATTCTTCCTCGACTTCCTAATATTGTATGAACTCAATGACAAAGTCGCTAGCAAACTGTTCTCTCTCTTCCTAGAAGGGGTTAGCAACATCATCAGATTGATGTTCATTTTGGGTGATATCACCTTGCTCAGACTCATAGTATCCCACTGTTGCATTAGTAGGAGGAGCCTCAAGAGCATCTTTTTGAAGGTGGAGGTAACTTGTTTAGATTCTTGGTTTTGTAATTAGAAGCATTGTTTGGATAGGTCTTGCAAGGAACATCCTTGTATGGATTTGAGAAGAATGCTAGAGATATTTCCTTCTTAAGAGATACCACTTCATCATCTAGCCTCTGCACCAAAGGATCAATTGTGGTTGAAGAAGAAGTAGAGGATTCCAAAGAAGAACTCACCTTTGACTTATTAGGATCCTTCTTTATTTTACCAGCAAGGATCAAGTCATCCTTAACTTCGATGATTAGGGTTTATGCATGTGCTAAAACCCTTACAAGTGGTCTTCTCAATAAGAAGCTTACCTCCAAAAAATAAAAAAATGATAAAGAAACACTTGAGATTATTCAAAGTAGGTTGAGAAACAATTCAAATTTGGCTCTTTAATTTTTTGAACTTGGCAACAAAATCCTGCATAGGCTCATGTGGCTCCTTTCTCATTTGGGTGAGTTGAGCCAAAAGAGAATTGGCATCTTTAGCTAGTTTGAATCTTGCTTCAAACTAGGTCTTGAGTGTATCCTAGATATCAATAGTTTGAGGTGTTAAGTGGTAGAACCAATTTGCAGCAACACCTTGTAGTGTTTCAACAAAAAGACTTATTGAAACCTCTTCGTGTTCTAGACCAAGAATACCACATGCAATGTAAAAAGAAGCAATATGCTCATCTAGATGTTGATTTCCATCTCCATATAGCTTTGGGATATTCTTCCACAAACCTTGTGGAAGTAGATGAAGAGATGGAGTTAATTGAGAGGACCAAAATTATGTTCCCAAGGACCTTGAGTAGCCCTTCTCACTAGATGAAATGGTGGAATCATAAACCTTTTTACTTGTAGTAAAAAAAAAAGGTATGCTAGTGCTAAAAGCTTCATAGGGTGTGAGAGATCTTGGATTTGTAGATGGAAATCTCCTTGTATGCTGGAGCAGAGATCATACCCTAATAAGAAGAAAATCAAAGTTGTGTTTTTGAACAACTCAAAAGTAGGATCAATAACATCTTGATTTCTTCTTCCATGTGTGTAGCTTCTTTCTGCTAGAGTAGAGTTTTCAACCAAAAATGTGAATAGAAATAAAGAAAGACCAATGATAAGGAACAAGGTATATTTCAACCAGAGTGTGAAGTGCTTGGTTGTGTGCTCGTATCCCTAGCAGAGTTGCCAAAAACCGTTGGTTGAAAGTTTTGTAACTAGAGGATGATTACAAAATGTGCTTTTTAACCACAATGCGATGAGATTGAATCTCTCCTCACAAAGGGGAGGTTGCCTTTTTATTGCAATATAATAACTAGTATCTATCTAACCCCTATTTCTACACTATTTCCCAGGGTGTTACAATCACTTTATTCTCTTTTTTTAGAATAAGTGTTTCTCTAACTCTCTTACATTAGAGTGGATTTTCTCTTTCACAACAAGTCACAAATTACAATATACTAATTTAAGTAATAATAACCAATATAACTTCCAGCCAAACAAAAGAATGACTCAAAGATGTACTATCAATTCTACAATAACTAGGAAACCTTCGTAAGCCTAAAGTCTTGCACAGTCTCTCTAACCGATTCTTGAAACTAAATTATGATATGAAGATACCTCAAAGTCTTTCATATATATCATAATTTTCACTACTTTAAACAAAATAACCTGATGTAGCACAAAGTCTCCACCTTGTTATCAATCATAGATAAATGATTCTTGATAAAATACTATAGCACAAAGTCTACAATATCTTTATATCCTTTAATCCAACAACTTATCACACTGCACAATTCAATTTTTGATTATAATATGATAAGAATAATATAATAACACTCACACCATATAATAAAGTAAATCCAAGACAAAGATTGGAAAAAAATTCTAATTCTTTATTGATAAATTTTTCAGATTTTCACTTAAAAGCACAAAGTCTTTGTTAGCTCTATAGTTGGGAAGAGTTTTGATGCATTAGACAAAAGATCATATATTTACAATGAGGTCTCTCCTTTATAAAGAAAAGAGCCTTGATAAAATTTAGGGATTCTACAACTAATTTGACTTATTCAAAGTACAATCCAATTTGATTTAGGACTTGTGCTTTCTTTACATGCAGTTACATATATACAAATTGTCATGTAAAATGTTGAAAACAAAAAGCAAATTAAAAACTACAAAGATATGACAAAAAATACTGAGTGTCGGGGGATACTTCTTCTTCTTCAGTGAAATTCTTCAAATTTGTCAAGGACTTCCTTCATCAGTGATTCGTTAGGTTCGTTAACACGACTGACGATAGCATGAACCCGAGTAACCAAATAATTTATTCTAACAAATCCTCTATTATGTTTCTTTAGAAGAGATTCTGGATTATCCAAGATCACCTAAAAATCTACTAGTTTGTCAATAAAAGAAATTGCAAATTCTTCTTTCTCCATTTTTTGTGCTAACTGGTAGATTGAATTCTTGGATAATAGAGTCAATGGGTAGAAGATTTTGTTCCAACAACTTGCATGGAAGTTTGAATGCTTTGTTAAAAATGTTGAGCCTTTTATCATTGCATTCTTTCGGGTTTTTTGAAGATCCTTGATTAATTGTTCAAAAGCATGCATCTCGTATTCCAAGGCTTTCCATTGCTCAACATACATATGGCAGGTAGGAATAACTTCACTATCCACAAGGATATCAAATTTGAAATCATCTAGTGTCAGTCAAGAATCAAGTTCCTTTTCTAGTACCTACAATTCTTGTGTCAGTAGATCAAGTGTTTGGTCCAGTTAAGACTTCACATTGTCCAAGTTGTCTAGCAACTTGACTAAAGAACTCACAAGGTGTGTTCCTTGTGACAACATTCTGTTTTTCCATGCCACAATAACTCTCCCATGTGTTACAGTTCGTTCAACCCTCTTAACAACTTCATCAACAAAGAATTGACTAGTTCAATTACTTTAGAAGATTGAGTAATCTTGATTAATACTCAAATAAGCTACTCTACTTGTAGTGTGATCTTGTCCTTGATAGCTTTATCTTTATCATATCTTACTATCAAAGCCTCAAGTGTTGCCAGAGTATCTTCTTGGTTCTCTCATGTGTTTATTTCCCCAGTTCAATCCTTCTTATTTGACAATTGTACTTCATTAGCAAGTTTGAATTGCTACCTCCACATACTCATTCTTTGATTCATCCACCCTTACTCTTAAGAGAGTTTTCCTTTTTAACACCATTTGGTTTAGCAGGATCTAGTTGATTGAAGTCAAAGTCATTTGGAGAGATGACTTTCTTTTTCCTTTTAGGTACCACTAATTGCAACCAAGGAGAAAGGGTAAGATCTATCCCTACATTGGTGCCTATAGTCTGGATAGACACCACAATAGTAGCTACAATTGGTTTACTGTGTGTCATGACTGTAGATGGATTCTCTAAAGATTAAGTATTTGGGAGGGTGCTTGACATGAACTTATTGGAATCAATGTAAGATGCATCAAGCATGTAAGCAATGAATTCTGATAAACTAAGGAAAGAGGAAAGAGACCCAAAAACATTAGGCACATTATTATGAGGGGTATCTAGGATTGACTCTTTTGAGGTCAAAGAGTGGAAAAATATTATTGGAACTGCATTAGAAACTGTAGGAATACCAAGCATGGACACAATAATAGAAGTGATAAGAAAAGAAGAAACAATAGAAATTGGGGAAAAATGTTGTACACTAACCACAAAGGAAGTAGCGACTCTAGTAAGAGAGTTGAAGCCTTTGAAACCACTTCCTTGGTAGGTTCCATTTACATTGGAATCTTTTCCTGATGGAGGTTGATTCTTTTTTAGACCATTGGATCCTTGGAAGAGGGGTCTCAACAATCTCATTTTGCACATATTTAGGATCAACAACATCATCTTCACCCTCCATTGTATCAAGAATATCAACTAGATCAAGATTCTCAATCTGTTCAAGTGTGAGTCAAGTATAGTCTAATCTCCTCACATCTTTTCTGTTATGCATTCAACTTAGATATTCTCAATCTTGTGTACATGAGTATAACTCTTTTTGAGTTTGTCCTTCATGCCACTGTAGTCAAAATATTCCCTCCTCTTGAATCTTTTTCATGGTGACCCATTGCATCTCAATATCTATTTTCTTGGATTTGTATGAAGTGGACATCATGTAATAACCAATTGAGAGAGGGAATTTGAAGCTGCCTTTGTGTGCCTTCGACTACTATCCATGAAAAATTGTGATATGCTAACTTAACTCCATGAGGATAATCTTGTCACTAGGATAACTGGGTAGCATAAAGGGCGCTCCTTCATAACAACCAATCCCGATATATGAAAATAGAGGAAATTGAAGGAAAATACACCCAGATTTTTTCACATTGTTCCATGCATCTTTTGACACTATTATTTTCTCCAAGCCTTGATCAAGTGAGCACATGAGTAAATCAAAGAAAGCATCATTGACCCTTCTAAAATGATTCAAGATTTGCTTGAAGATAATTGGGGTTAATATCTATGAGAAGGTAAAACTTTTTTGTCTCTTTGATGTGAGACCTGGGAAGTGTCTCATAGATGTAGCAACATAGACTAGATAAGAGGTCATATAGAACTTTAGGGTAGTTTTCACCTAGGATAGTTGTCCATAGATAGAGTCACTAATCAACACTCCCCAATATATCACATCTCTATCCTTTCTAATTATTTGGATGAACAGATACATCCATTCTTGGAAAACATTTGAAGCAGACAATCCTCTTACCTTTCTTAGGATAGTTATCATGTCTCCTATCTCTTTTCCGAAGTCACTTCTATAGATAAACTTGGGCCACCTAGTAATTGTTGATGTAGATGGGCAAGTTAGTGCTTATGCTCTTCTTGCATTTGTCTTTGTTCTTATCATAATAATCACAAATGGACTCAAAGGAGATGTTTGTATATTATTTTACATATGAGCATCTAAATTTTTTGTCAAAGATTGGAATCCCATTTGATAATCACTTTCCCATTTGAATCTTTCACACTTTTTGTTTCTTTATCAAAATGAGTTGTTGCTTCCAAAACAAACTCTAGATCATGAGCTACAATTGAGAATAATGCAACTAGATGGAGGCCACTATTTATAAGTGCAAGCATGTTGAAGCTTTTGGAAACCTGATTTACATGTTGGGTAAAACTTGTAAATGAACAAGAAGTGCTCATCAGGTTTTGAAACCTGATGAGAAAGTTTAAGGTAAGCCAAACATAAAAACATGTTCATCGGGTTTTGAAATGTGGTGAACACAATCATTGGATAAAACTATGCTTGTGTATTGGTCAAGGTTTGAAAGATGACTGACACCTTACGTGTGTTGATTGGGTTACAAACCCCACTCAACACATAAGTTGGGTGTTAATGACTCTAAATAGATAAAGGTGTTGGGTGGGATTTACATCTTGGCCAACATGACTTATGTGTTGGTCAAGATGTAAATCCCATCCAATAAATTGGGCTTTGATGGCAAACAAACCTCTATGTTGGGTAGGGTTTACATCTTGACCAACACAAAATACGTGTTATTCAGGGTGCAAACTGTTTGCAAGAGATACTGCATAGATGGTCAGATGTAGTCATTGATGACAATTGATATTAGAAATCCCATCCACAATTCATGATTTATTCATATCGGAAGTATGATTGAGTTTTAATTAGGTCTAGTGAGATAGAACATGACATTCAACAAAATGCGGTATCTTGGTTGGCAAATATTTCGGGTTGCAGATCTGTGAGAATCCTTATGGAAGTGTTATTTACCTTATTCTAGGTTTGTGGCCTTTGGTGATAATTATTGAGTGAGTTGGAAGGTCCAGTGTACAGGTTTTTGGGTAGAATAGTATTCATCAATAGTCTCGTGTTGATAATCATTGTGCGGATTACGTGGATCGATTTTGGTGGTTGTAATTGTGTTTGAGGATGATTAGCCGACATATGGGAAGTGTGTGGACAATTATTTTTGGTCCTCATATGCATTTGAGTTTGGATTGAACTGACTTCGTATACATGTTTCATTTGTGTGTTATGCATTTTTGAGACATGTAGATGACCTAATTTGATGTTGTAGATATATACGAGCGATTGATATTGTCATTTTTTATATCGATGGTTGTGTGGAAATTATTTATGAGCGATTGTGCGCAATTCACATGCACAAGTAGAGGATTTGTGCTCTGGAATATAACATAACAGTAGAAAAGAGTAGTATAGCAGAGCCGAGTAAGATTGAGTATTTTGAGCTTATTCGGAACTGTATTTTGGTATTTGCAGATGTTGTTTATCAATTCAGACATTCCAATTATCTATGTAACCACTTTGTAAGGCAGTGAGCCTTTCGGGGCTGTAGCCCTTATTGTAATTTGAGCTGTGAGCTCTAGGGAGTTTGCCTAAATGCATGTGCATTCCCCTTATTTAATATTTCTATACCTCTAACAAAGTATATTAATATTATGGGTCTCAATCCCACCATGGTTTTTCCCTTAATCGAGCTTCCACGTAAAAATCTCGGTGTTATGGTGTTGTGGATATTTGCTTTATCTGTTTGCATCATTTTTTTGTTGATTTGTATTAGATGGTTGAAGAATCATATTAATAATATAAAAGATTGCAGAACACTGATTCACGCCCCTTCTCAGTGTTCATTGATTCCAACAATTTGTATTTGAGCCTAGTTCCTCGTAAGAATCCTAATAGCTTGAGGAGGATACGAGAAGGTGAATCAATGGAATTCGGCAGTCCTTACTATTAGCTTATTGTGGCACTTGAGGATCTTGATCAAGCCCAAGCTGAGGTTTGGCAGATGAAAGAAAATCTTTAAGATACTAAGAACTTCATCCAATCATTGAAGGATCAATTGAACAAGTCAAGAGAGAAGAGAAAGGAACTTGTTGACAAGCTAAAGGAGAAAGAGAGCCAATGCATTGATGACCAAGCCCTGAAGGAGAAGATAGAAGAGTGTGAAAAACTTGCTAGAGATGATGCAGTTTAGAAGAATGAGATGTAAGCCATTGTGATGAGGTTGACAAAGGAGATTGGAGCAAGAAAGAAGAATGAAGAGAGCCTTAATCAGTCCCTAAAAGAAAGGTTTGATGAATGTAGGAGACTCAACTATGAAAATGATCAATTGAAGCTTGGACTAGTACAATCCAAGAACAATGAGTAAGAGCTTGAGAGGTAGATTATCATTCTTAGGGATGAACTTGCTACTACAAATGAGTACAAGGAGAAATTCAAGATTATCTCATCTAAGCTTGATGAAGTATTTGGAAGCTAGAAGAGTGGAGATGACAAGCGAGGACTTGGATTTGAGAAAGGTGAAAGCTCTGGATCTGGTCAAAGCAATACCAAATCAACAAATCAGAAGAACAATTCTAGAAGGCCTCTGGTAAGGCAACCTAATGATCATAAGTTAAATGGTAACTATTTTGTTTTTAAAAAATTTGGTCACATGGATAGTCAATGTAGAAATAGAATGAATCAAAACAGTTCATCTTTCTCCGGTCAATGTTTCAAATGCAATAAATATGGTCATAAGGCAAACAAATGCAAAAGTGTGATGAATAAATTTCCAAATAGGATAAATACTAGATGTTATGCATGTAGTAGGTTTGGACATGTTTCTAATCAATGCAGATCAAGAGGAAATCATGTGAACTTTAGGCCTATGCAAGGAAATGTTGTTTGCTATGCTTGCAACAAATCTGGTCACATTGCAAAGTATTGGAGAAGCAAAAATATGAATAGGAATGATCTGACAAACAAGAACAAGAATGTGAAGGGAGATGAGAAGGAGAAAGAGAAAGTTGATGAGATCAGAGATCAGGTGAAGAAGACATGGGTTAAGAAGAGTGTTTTAGGAGGAGGAAGTGGATCCACACCTAATTCCAGTGCTAGAACTTCATTTGATAACTAAGCTAAGGCATCCGACCTTGGGGGAGTTTTAATTAAAATATTATACACCCCTTGTTTGATCTATGCCTGATTTCGGTAGGTTGTAGAAGTTGTATTTGATGATTGAAATTTTTTTTGAAGGAGTTCCAAAAGTGTATGAGAAAATTTGAAGATCCGTAGAAGATTTTTGTGCAATACAGAGTACCCAAAAGTATTAGGGCAAAGTGCATTTATTACAATAAAAATTTAGGTATGCGAGAGATAAAAAGAAATTTAATCACTTCATTTATCACTTTGCATTTGAAGAGAAGAAGAGAAGAGGGCTCTGCAAGCATAATTTTAAGATATCAGAGCATGAAAGAAGATTTATCAAGTGATTCAGAAAGGAACCCTAATCCGGTGGACAAGGTATTTCTCGATGAAACCTTTTTCAAGTTTGAAGTTTAAAATTTATAAGAATGGCTACCTCTGGAACTTCTACCCCATTAGTCATAGACATCACTGATTGAGCAAGGCCAAATTTTAAGAAACACCCATTTACATCTATGGAAGATGATCCGAAGAGTGCGTTCTCATCGGTTCCACATGGTGTCCCACACATTGAGGATATTATAGTTTACATGCATTGCAATATTGACGAGTTGGGAAGTTCACACCTGTTGAATCTCTACAACAAATAGTTGATCAATGGGAATTCCATGCTTAAATCAAAATTTCAGGTATTGGAGAAAAAGGGTTTCACGCAGTTTGTTAGATTTTTTATGTTTGAACCCGAATGGGTTCGGTTTGTATTGAGAAGAATGCATGATGAATTCATGTGGTTAAGCAAGCCTTTCAAGATCATGAAGAATTCCATTAGGGATGTTACTGGTTTTTGGTCATCCAGAGAGTTGCCCTCACTGAAGGCTGTGAAGAACAAGATTGTTACAAATGCAACTAGATCAAAATTTGACAAAAGAGCAATGACTATTGATGATATTTTGGAACATGATGTCAAGTTTGCCTCAATGGTGATTGGGTAAAATGTTTACTACTCCAACGGAGAGAATTCTATTTTCGGAGCAATAATCTATGTTATGTATGAGATGGTTAAAGAAGATAACAAATATGACGTGTGAATTGTTCCAAAGTGAGCTCATGAAGAACTTGGCGAAGATCAAGGAGAATAAGAAATATCCATTCAAGTATGGAACTGTAATCCTATGTTTCTTTTTCTACTTCATGAATGAAGTTGTGAGAGTAGGACAGGTATAGTGGGATTTTAACATACCTGTGGGAGTTTAGATTAGAGAATATTTGTACAACTCTGGTGACTCTAAGGTCCAAAATGCAAATATTTGGGGATACTTCAAGAATTTCTAGAAGGAAATGCATGAGGGAAAGGATTCCTAAGTCAATAGTGGAGAAATATCAAGATACAATTTGTTTCATGGTTGATATAGATCAGTGTTTAATGGAGGTTGTTGAACTGAGAACATCATAGATCATGCCCATGGGGTAGGAAGTTGATGAGAAGATTTTGGAACTATATGCACAACACTTGTTGAGAAAGCCGATGGATCCCAAGGAGGAAATGTTTGGAACATATGCAGAGAAAAGCTTGAAGTTGAATCAACAGTTTAAGAAGCCGATGATTCAAAAGAAAGCCGGGAAGGAAGTAGAAGCTTATGCAGAGAGCATAGGGATTTATAAAGAGGTGCTCCAGAAGGCAAGAGAGAGGAACATCCTCACTGAAGAGCAGATTGTTAAGGTAGAGAAAGCCAAACTGGAAGTTGCTGCACCAAAATCTAAGCAATACAGAAGCACAATTCCCTCCTCTGGTCCTCAGAAGCCTACAAGATAAGGTAAATCATTAGTCAAGTCATCCTATGGTGGTGAAAAGAGAAAGACAACAAGATTTGTCACTATAAATGATGAAGAGATTGAGTCCAGTGAAGCTATAAAGGAGGTTAAGGCCAAAGCTACTAAGGCATCTAAGATTACTAAGGAGAAATCATCTGGTGGAGTAAAGTTTGGTAAGAAATCAAAATCATCCAAAATTGATGACGTAATAAAGAAAAGAAAATTTACTATTAAACTTCCTATAACATTAGATGATATTGTGAATGAGGCTATGAAGAATGGAAAATTGAAACCATTATCAGAGTGGTATGACAATTTTGATGAGAATGGTAAAAGGACTCTAGAAGAAGCTACTATTGAATATTTAAATGTATATAGCAAAGCTTTGATAGAATTAATGTCTGAAATACCAAAGAGTCTATATGATGTATTGGATATGAGGAGAGTAATTGCAAAAGAAGAAGAAGAGAGATTAAGAGAATATGTGCTAGTTAATTTATGCTTCGTAATAGCTGAGGAAAATCCAAGGATTCTTAAGTTAGCAAAGAATGAGTTCCAGAGAAAAACTAGAGTAAATAAGATAATGATAGGGAAAACTGATGAAGTTTTAAAAGATACTAAGAAAATTTTGAGGAGAATTTTTCTTTAGAATCAATATGAGGTTATACTTGAGAAAACTCAAGATGATTCGGTAGTTGACTAGACAAAGGATGATACTCGGGAAGGGAAGACAGTTGAGTAGATAGAGGTTAATGTTTTGATAGATGCCAAACATGAGGATGTTGCAGATAAGGGTGAAGGGGAAGCTAATAAGAAAATGAGACTAAGGATGCTCAAAATCCTATGATTGGCACTGTTAATCTTATTGAGACAACTGAGAAGGATGATGATGCAAAGATGGAGAAGGTGGAGGTTAAGGTTGAAGTTGAAACTGAAGGAAGAGACACTGCAAGGGAAGTGAAGGGAAAGCAAGTTATTAATGATCTAGAATTTATACAAGGTCCAATCAACCTTTCCTCTTTGTCTCCCATCTAGAAGCTTCAATTAGCATATTTTTATCAAGATAAGGCCAATGAAGATCTCCTCAAGTCTCGCACTGAAGATAGTGAGTTGCTACCCTGGCATCTGACGTTCTGAAAAACTTATGCCCACGTTTCAGAAGAGCACTTCAGACACCTCATTCGAATATTTGAAAAGTTTGATCAATTCAATGGACACTCACTTTGAATGATTTGAGAAATTTTCTAAGGTGAAGGTTCAGAATGAGTTCAATGCAAAAGGATCCTAACACTAAAGAGGATGATTGTTGATGATAGAGACAAATTAGATACTTGTGTCAAAGGTATGTAGGATGCATTATTTGAAGGAGGAAACATCTACAAATCATGCCTATGTTTGTCAAAATTCACTGAGGATATAGAGAAAAAGTCTAAGGAGCATGAGGATGAGTTAACCCGCATACCTTAGTCAATTGATTCCTTGTTAGTATCTATGAGTAGTCATGAAGATCAAGTTATTTCCTTACTTGAAAATATCAGGAGTTTGGGCTATGATAGGGAAAGAATAATTGACAAAGTTAGTGAACTTTGAAGTCATATTACTCCTAAGTTGGACACTATGCTTAGTGCCTTGACAGATGCTAAGGATGCTCAGACCAAGAGTGAACCTTTGTATCTGAAAACAACATAGACCCAAGATTACCTATTAAGTGGCCTTATAACTATTTTGGAGAGTCTTAAGAAGGACTAGGATAGCCACTTGGATTCATTAAAGAATACTTATGCAAATATCTTCAAGTTTTTGTAAGTAAGGATTGTGTGTATATATGTATACCAAATTTTGGCTTAAATGTTGATACCTAGAAACCCATCTTTTCCTTTGATGTCAAAGGGGGAGTGTAAGCTAGTGAAAAATATTGTAATAAGCTTAGGGGAGTCTTTTAGAGTTTTGCAATTTTGGATTTTTGGTTGCAGTGTATAGTGTTTTGGTTTTGGTTCTGACACTTAGTCATTTATCACTAAGTATTGCCATTAATGCCAAAGGGGATATTGTTGGCAAGAGACATTGCATATATGGTTAGATGTTGTCATTGATGGCAACTGATGTTAGAAATCCCATCTGTAGTTCACAATTTGTTCATACCAGAAGTATGATTGAGTTTTGTTTAGGTCTAGTGAGATAGAACAAGACATGCGATAAAATTTAGTATCTTGGTTGGTGAATATTTTGGGTTGTGGATCTATGGGAAGCTTTATGGAAGTGTTATTTATCTTATTCTAGGTTTGTGGTCTCCAATGATGATTCTTCAGTGAAATGGAAGGCTTGATGTACAGGTTTTTGGGTAGAACAGTGTTCATCAACAATCTCATGTGGATAATCATTGTGTAAATTATGTGGATCAAATTTGGTGGTTGTAATTGTGTTTGAGAATGATTAGCCGTCATATGAGAAACTCTTATATATTTGCAACATCAAGTTAGGTCACATACAAAGTGATATATAAGAGTGATTGAGCCATTGAGCGATCGATAAATAAGAGCGATTGAAATTGAAATGGAAAAGAAAGAAACCAAAGTCCAAAGATTCAACAATTGGGGGAGTAAAATTTCTCCAAGTTATCTTAGCTCATTCGAGAACCAAGTTGAAAGATGGATGTTTCCTCATAAATCTAAGGACCAAAGATTGACTCCCAACCTCAATTGAGGTAGAATAAACACATGAACCTAAACAATGAAAGTCCAAGGACCCATTCATAAAGACCACTTCTAAATCACCCACCAAAAAAGTGATGCATCCTGGAGAAGAGAGGGGAGTAGAATAGATAGTTTGGGATGGGCACCTTGGTGGAAGAAGGTAGGATCAATGACGACAAAGGATGAGGAGGGTTAGGATTTTCTCTATTAATCT